>NC_051068.1:69005236-69334270 GCF_004664715.2 Peromyscus leucopus
CAAGATGTTCTCTGAGTGAACCCAACTTCCTGACAGACAAACTCACCTAGGCTGCAGTCTTTTATTTTACTGCTTGAAATATATTCATGAGAGTGAGGGAAATAAAAGCTCAATGTTTGAGGACCAAGCTGGGCTGACACTCACCACAAACTTCTCACCATTCTGCTCCACATGTTTGTATGTGGGGACCGATATGGGCACTGCTTGCTTTTCTGTGTAATCATAAAATGATTGTCCCAAGGAGTCGTCACTGGGATCTAGGTTGTCAGCCTCATGGGGAGGTACAGACAACACTGTCAAGATCAATTCCTTCTCTCCTGCTCGGATCAGGTCCACCACCTGCTTGTGTGTCGCCCCCTCAACATTCACGCCGTTCCTAAGGGGAAAGAGGGAAAAAAAACAATCCCATAAACCAGGAGGGTCCAAACACTTTGTGACTCCACCCCGTCCCCACTCCAGTGTCACAGGATGAACTATGAAATCAGAAGATTCGTCTGGTTCCAGGAAAGCTGTCTGTCCTTCCAGAACGTAAAGTGAAACGCTGTTTGTGAACTTACGGCAAGGAGAGAAAATGCAAACAGGTGAGAGACCTACCCTCTCCCTCTCTCTAGCCTAGAATCAGGAAAGCCGTGGGAAAGACAGACAGTGCTGCTGGGAAGAAACAAAGCTCTTTCAGCTCAACAGTCCACTCTCCTCACCTTATGTATCAGCAGCCATATGTACCATACAATCAAAGCGGCTTGATAATTCTCCCATTTTTATCATAGTCTGTTCACCTACACTTCACGGAAATTTCCTAAGATTTACTTTTATTATTTTAACTATGTGTATGTGTGGGTATGTGCATGTTAGTGCAGGTGCCTGGAGAGGACAGAGGCCTGGAGCCAGAGTTACAGGCAATTGTGAGCCATCCAGTATGGGTGCTGGGAACCAATCTTGGGTCTTCTATAAGAGCAGTATGCACTCTCAACCACTGAGTCATATCTCCAACTTCAGGAATTTTCTTGGAGGGAAAAAAAAAACCTGCCAGGCAGTGGTGGCACATGTCTTTAAACCCAGCACTCAGGAGGCAGAGCCAGGCGGATCTCTGTGAGTTTGAGACCAGCCTGGTCTACAGAGTGAGATCCAGAACAGGTACTAACACTACACAGAGAAACCCTGTCTCAAAAAACAAACAAACAAACAAACAAACAAAAAACAGAAAACAAAAAACAAAAAAACCTCCCTTAGCCAGGTAGTGGTGGCACCACCTTTAATCCCAGCACTCAGGAGGTAGAGGCAGAGTTTGAGGCTAGCCTGGTCTACAGGACAGCCAGAGCTACACAGAGAAACCTTGTCCTGAAAAACAAAAACCAAAAAAAAGACAAAAAAACCTTCCCTTTATAGAGATTTAAGTGTGTATGTGTCCCCAAGACAGCTCCTTTACATTAAATATCTATTTTCCCCATATCTTCAAATTCCTCTTCCTTTATAGCAGCTCATTATCTTGAAAGTTAAAAAGAATTAATCTGCATATAGACTGGTTTCCTCTCTCTCTTAGCTTTTAAAGGAGCAATACTTCTCTAACTGACCCAACTTCCTTTGTTCTCCCAGTCAGTCTGGATAATCCTCTCAGGATTCTAGCTACACATTTCCTGCTCCATACATTTCACTCAAAACTCTGTAAAATCGCCCAAACCAAGAAATGCACACCTACAGTTACACAGTAAATCAACCCCACTCATGTTCCTGCTGCTCACTTGTACGAAAGGCTGAAATAAGGGAGAGTGTAAGATCTAAAAGAACACCACTCGGTCAAGAAAGATGCTGAGTCTCACAAGCCCTCGACAAACTGAACCACCTCCCGAGCAGCTGACCTAAAGAGCTGCCTCAGCAAAAACCCCTGGGCGGCTGGCCTGGAGGTTCCCACCACTGCTCTCACAGAAGACAGGAAAAATACACTTTCAGATGTAAAACTCATTTACAGATGTAAAGCCCTTCTGAGTTAATTTTTTTTTTTTCAGTTCTGTTCCAAACCATTAGGGTTTTCCCTTCCTGAAAAGGAAGAATGCTAAGATTAGTAAGAAGCCTTCCGCAGTTCTCACGGGCTCGCCTCTGTCAGAGTCTGGTACCTGAGCAGACAGGAGAGGCCTCAGCTAGCCTCCTCCTCCCTTACATTCAGTCAATCCAGCTGGGTATGGGAGGACACATTTGTAGCACTCAGGAGGCTGAAGCAGGAGGATTGCCTCAATTCTAAGACCAGCATGAGCTATATGGCAAGACTTGTCTCAAAAAACTTAAAAAAGTCGGGCGGTGGTGGCGCACGCCTTTAATCCCAGCACTTGGGAGGCAGAGGCAGGCGGATCTTTGTGAGTTCGAGGCCAGCCTGGGCTACCAAGTGAGTTCCAGGAAAGGCACAAAGCTACACAGAGAAACCCTGTCTTGAAAAAACCAAAAAAAAAAAAACCTTAAAAAAAAAATCCGTGATCCTCAAAAGTCTTGACATTTCTCAAACTAAAATTCTAATTATAAGCAAATTCTTTAAGGTAGTAATTTAACCAAAAACAGTTGTATATATAAAAAATTAAGGGTCCTTTTGCTGATAGAAATCCCAACTCGCACAATCTGAAAAGAAACCAGAAGATGAAATTCCAACTTTCCGAATGTAACCTCAGCTCTGGAGGCAGAATCGAGTGAGTCTCTATTTGCATGGTGACAAGAGCTGACAGTTTGAAGAGTCAAAGAGCAGACAGGAGGAAGGAGGAAAGCAAACTGTGCAGGAGTACAGCTCAGCCGTGGAGAGCCGGGTGTGTGTGTGTGTGTGTGTGTGTGTGTGTGTGTGTGTGTGTGTGTGTGTGTACAGCTCAGCCATGGAGAGCCGTGGGGGTGTGTGTGTACAGCTCAGCCGTGTGTGTGTGGGGGGGGTGTATACAGCTCAGCCGTGTGTGTGGGGGTGTATACAGCTCAGCCATGGAGAGCCGTGGGGTATGTGTGTGTACAGCTCAGCCATGGAGAGCCGTGGGGGGGGGGGGTGTATACAGCTCAGCCGTGGAGAGCCATTGGGGGGGTGATGGTGTATACAGCTCAGCCATGGAGAACCGTGGGGGGGTGTATACAGCTCAGTTGTGGAGAGCCATTGGGGGGCGGTGTATACAGCTCAGCCGTGGAGAGCCATTGGGGGGGTGTATACAGCTCAGCCATGGAGAGCCACTGGGGGGGGCGGTGTATACAGCTCAGCCATGGAGAGCCTGCTGGGTTCACTTTGGAGTTGAGGGCTGGCAGAACACTGCATGAAGACATTTGAGGTAAAGGAGAAACTGAAACCAAAACTTACGGGTTGGCAAAGGAGTTCCTCTAGTTCTTTGGGCTTAGTACTTCTGAGAAAACTAAACTGTAAAGGTTAGAAATCAGCACAGAACTCATCTATCCTCAGGAACCTTAGCTTATTCACAAATATCCATTTTAACTTTTCAATAAAATAGAAGACACAAGACATCTCAGAGACTGAACAATATAATATTCGAGATGCTAACAAGATTTTTTGTGAACTTATCCTCAAATCTTATTTTTTTAGTTCCCAACTTTTTTCTTTCCTTTCCTTTTTTTTTTTTTGGTTTTGGTGTTTTGAGACAGGGTCTCCACAGAGCCCATTTTTTCAAACCTTTACAGGGTTTTTTGTTTATTTTTAGCAGCGCAAACACAGATTTATTAAAGAAGAGGAACGTAGGAGTAGGAGGGCCTCCAAGGGAGGAGTGAGCGTTTCCTGGCTTTCCCAGACAGGCTCTGACAAGGCGGCCTCGCCCTGCTGAGTTCTGCTGCTGCACTTCCTCTGGTGTGGGCTTCACCCGCCTGCATGTCACCCCACTCAGGCCTGAAGAGAGTTAGGGACCCTACAAAACCTACACGTAAAAGTATATTTGTATCGTGTGTCTTTTTTTGAAGGGAGAAGTTCCATAGCTTTCATTGGTTTCAAAAAGGAATGTGTGGTTTTAAAAGATTAAAAACTACTGACTTCAGCCAGGTAGTGGTGGCACACACCTTTGATCCCAGCACTCGGGAGGCAGAGGCAAGCAGATCTCTGTGAGCTCAAGGCCAGCCTGGTCTACAGAGTGAGTTCCAGGACAGCCAGGGCTACACAGAGAAACCATGTCTTGAAAAACCAAAAGAGGAAAAAAAAAAAAAAAACCTACTGATTTCAAAACACAACTTTACTAAGTTGTCAAGAGAAATGAACTACTCCTTGAGTCACTCACAAAAATTCCCCCTGAAACTGGCCACAGCAGCACACACTTTTAATCCCAGCACTCTGGAAGCAGAAGCAGGCAGACACATCTCTGTGAGTTCAAGGCTGGCCTGCTCTATATAGTGAGGTCCAGGCCAGTGAGACTGAGTCAAAAATAAATAAATCCAGGAATGACTCCAGAGAAATTCAGGTGAGTGTCATAAACAGCCAGAGAGCAAAGGGAACAGCTTAAGTTCCCTATCTTTGTTATCAAGAATGTACTTCCAACTGGCTACCATCCCAAAAGCTTCACTAAAAAAATTAATACAGTCAAGAGGTGGGGTATGGCTCAGTGGTGGAGCATTTGCACAGCTTGCATGAGCCCTAGATTCAACCCCCAAAAAGAAAGAGACAACACAAAACAGGACAGGACTTCTAGTGTTTTGTGTCACATCCTAAACACATTTGCTAACATTGACCTGGCTCCACTGCAGAAGAAATGCTATGTACGCCTCAACTTAAACAAAGAAAGAAAGTCTTTCATTCTGCAGAGAATGAAGTCAGCAAAAACTCCAGGCCGCTGTCTGATCTGAAACAGGGCCCTCCCTCCTCAGGAATTTCAAGGACTTCACAATCATAAAGTATTAGTCATGGGCTGGAGAGACAGCTCAGCTGTTAAGTGCATGTGTATACTGCTCTTGCAGAAGACCAAGGTCAATTCCCAACACCCACATCATGTGGCTCACAACCACCTATAACTCTAGCTCCAGAGGCACAGGACCCCTCCGGTCTCTGACAGCACTGGCAATCACATGCACATACCCAAACTCATTCACACAAACACACACTCACACTTAAAAATAATAAATATTTTACAAAGTATTAGTCATAAAAATGTTGGTATGATACATTGTTTTCTACAAGAATACTAAACCAGATTCAAGTTATGTATGGACCCCAAACTTGTACAAACATGGGCATAAATAAATGCAAAGTAGAAAAGGGAAGTTTCAGCAGTGCAGACATCTGGTTCAAAGCACGTGCTCTGGTGAATCAGATATGCTTGGGGTTTGAATACCAATGACGCCATCTAACAAATAGGAGCTTACTTAGTATTAGGTAACTTATTGGTCTCACTATGCCTCAGTTCCCCAATCCATATAAAAAGCTGCCAATAACATCTATGGCTAATGAAGTGGCTATGAGGACTAAGCTGTAGCTCTGGAACATGGAGCCACTTGATAAAGCTATTAGTACTGGATATCCACACCAGCAAGTGGGCTGGCAGAATTCAGTACTCCAGGACGATAAAACCTCTTCTACCAGTTTTGCTTGCCTTCTTTCTTTGTAACATAATCAAGAATTCATCTGAAAATAAATGATCACAAAATAAGCAAGCACAAGAGAACCACACAAGTCCCACAAACAACACAAAAGGATCTGAGACTGGATAAGACATACCAATCTATGCTTTTCCACAAAGAAAGTCAGTGTTTTCAATGAACTATCAAAAATAATTCAACAAATATGTGGTGATTAAACAAATAAAGCTGAAGCTATTATAGAACGAGGAGGGTAAATGTAGCGGGTGGAGAGATGGCTCAGCAGTCAAGAGCACTCTGTTCTTGCAGAGGACCTGAGTTCAGATTCCAGCACCCACGACCAGCAGCTTACAACTGCCTAGAACTCCACTTCCTGGGATCCAACACCCTTTTTTGGATTCCTTGGACACCTACATGCGTGGTCGTAAATACACACACACACACACACACACACACACACACACACACACACTTTCATATAATTAAGAATAAATAAACCAGTGGGTGGTGGCACACTCCTTTAATCCCAGACAGAGGCAGAGAGGCAGACCTCTGTGAGTTCAAGGTCAGCCTGGTCTGCAGAGCAAGTTCTAGGACAGCCAGGGCTACACAAAGAAACCCTGTCTGGAAAAACTAAAAAACAAACAAAAAACAAATAATTAATGAACACATTTAAAAGATGCTAAGCATACAGGTACTCACTTTAAAACTCAACTTCTTGGTGTTTGAAATTTTTCATAAGAAAATGCTTTATAATGAAACCCATAAAAAAGACCAGAATTTTGTTTCCTTGGGAATCTAAGTGGTACTCAAATTAATTGGGTGTTTTCAGCATTGTAAAGATGCACTTGATAATTTTAATGCAATTCTCGTTTTTTACTTTGAGATCACCGTCTGACTCCACTAGCTAGTGGAAGTGGCCTCAAACACTATCCAAGTCAACCAAAGTTAGCCAGCGAGGAGATTACAGAGCTGATGTAAACACTCCCAGAAGCAGAAGAAAGTTCTACATAGTCAGGGTTTGTACCCTGCTTCTGAAGGGAGCTGAACATAATGAAACATAATGGGTAGAAATATAACAAAGCAAACTGCTATAGACACCAGGGAAAGGAGCCATTCCTACACAGTAAGCACAATATATTTTGACCCCTCGTGACACGCAAGAGTAATTAAATGACAATTAGTCCCTCAAAAGCAGTCCTTTAAAAGTAGACAATAGCCGGGTGGTGGTGATGCCTTTGATCCCAGCACTCGGGAGGCAGAGCCAGGTGGATCTCTGTGAGTTCAGGGCCAGCCTGGTCTACAGAGTGAGTTCCAGGAAAGGCACCAAAACTACACAGAGAAACCCTGTCTCAAACAAACAAACAAACAAACAAAAATCCAAAAAAAAAAACACAAAAACAACACAGAAAAACCCTGTCTCAAAAAAACAAATAAATAAATTAATTAAAAATAAAAGTAGACAATAAATCATATAATTGTAAGCAATAAAATGCTTTTCAACTTTCTACATTAAAACACAATGGCAATGTGCCCACAAGAACTAAGATTTTAATTGACAAGCGCACTGGGGAGATGGCTCTTGCTATATAAGAATAAGGACCTGAGTTCAAATCCCAGCATCCACGTAAAAAGCCAGGCCTGTAATTCCAATAATGGAGGATGAAGATAGATAGATCCCAGGAGTCAGCCCAGCTGAAAGGTCAAACTTCTGGCTCAGTGAGAGACCCTGACTCAAAAGAACAAGTACCACACACAGCAATACAGTTAAGATCTCAAGGTCCTCCCATGGCCTCTGCATGCACATGAACAGGCTTACACACTACAATCCATATGCAACAAACACACCAACAAGACACCAAGTTTTACCAAAGATGTTCATAAATGTTTGTTAAGCAAAATACTGTTATTTGGATTGCATCTACACTTCTGTCTTATTTAATAAATGTGTTTTTAAAAAAAGAACCAATGCCCAGGAATTATCTTGGTCAGTAAAGTCCTTGTCTCACAAGCATGAAGATCTGAGTTAGGTTCCCAAAACCCACAAAAAAACAAAACAAAACAACAAAAAGCCAGGTACTCCAGGTATGGTGGCATATGCCTTTAATTTCAGCACTCAAGAGGCAGAAGCAGGTGAATTTCTGTAAGATCAGGCCTAGCTTACTTAGTCTATATAGTGACTTCCAGATCAGAGAGCACCATAGAGTTAGACTGTGTGTGCGTGTATGTGTGTGTGCACATGTGTACCTGTGTGTGTTTGCATGCTTGAGCACACTCTAGCAGAACTGTAATCTCTGCACTAGAGAAGTAGAAACAGGAAGATCCTTGGGGCTTGCTGGCTAGCCAATCCAGTCTAATGTGTAAGCTTTGGGGCCAAGAGAAACAATGTCTCAAATGAAACAGACATCATTTTTTCATGTGTGTGTTTATTGAGTGCACACTCGCTCAAGTGTTTATGCATGTGTAGGCCCCAGGTTGATGTCAGGAATCTTTCTTAAGAGACAGCCACTTCTTCTTCTTCTTCTTCTTAAAAGAGCTTCTCAGTCAAACCCAGAGCTCACCAACATGCTAATCTGGCCAACCAACTTGCTCAGGTGTCCCTCTGCCTCCACTTTCCAAGGCTGCAATACAGGAGACCCCATACCCATGTGGTATTTATGTGGGTTCTAGTCCTCTTGGTCTTGTGGCAAGAGCTTTAACCATTTATCCACCTTTCCCAGATTGTGGACAGAATTTCTGAGGCTGACACTCAAAGTTGTCCTCTAGCCTTCACACACACAAATACATGCATGCACATGTATACATGTACATTTAAACATAAGTAAACAAAATTTTTGGAAAATTGTACTATATACAGACCAAGGTTATGAGTCAATGGTAGGGAGCTTATCTATCAATGCATAATGCCCTTGGTTTGGATCCCCAGCACTCCCAATAAATCAATAAATAAATAAATAAACAAACAAACAAGTACTGTAAAGTTGAAATTTTAGTTGCAGGGAGGGAACACTGCTACAATCCTAGCACTCAGGAAGCTGAGGCAGCAGGATCCTGATTTCAAGGCTATTCTGGGCTACATAGCAAGTTCAAGGCCAGCGTGATTTAAGAAAAAAAGCCCCCACAGGAAGCAGCACTACTAAGAGACGTGGTTTTGTTGGAAAGGTATGGCCTTGTTGGATGGATAATATGTTACTGCGGAGGTGGGCTTTGAGGTCTCATATATGCTCAAGTCACACCCAGTGTCTCAGACCACTTCCTGTTGCCTGTGAGTCAAGATATAGGAACTCTCAGCTCCTTCTCAAGCCCATGTCTGCCTGCATGCCACCATGCTTCCCACCATGATGATAATGGACTAAATTTCTGAACTGTAAGCCAGCCCCATTAACTGTTTTCCTTTAAGAGGTCATGGTGTCTCTTCACAGCAATAGAAACCTTAACTAAGACAACCAATCTCAGATACATAGTGAGGTCCTGTCTCCAAAAAAAAAACATATATATATATATAGAGAGAGAGAGAGAGAGAGAGAGAGAGAGAGAGAGAGAGAGAGAGAAATCTATGTGATTTGGTGTTTGAAGATGAGACTTTAGATCAATACTAAAGACATGGTCCACAAATGCTGGGGGGGGTGACACAGGCCTTTAATCCCAGCACTTGGGAGGCAGAAGTAGAGGATCTTTGTGAGTTTGAGGCCAGCCTGGTTCCAGGACTACACAGAGAAACCTATCTTGAAAAAAAAACAAAATAAAATATAAACAAAGTGCCTGTATCTAAATACATGGCAATCTCTTCAAACTCAACAACCCAATTGATCATAATTATTTACTTATTGGGGGTATGACATGTACATGGCATTATGTGCACATAGAAGTCGGAGGATAACTTTTAGGAGTCAGTTCTCTCCTTCCACCATACGGGCCCCAGGATCAAACTAAGGTTACTGGGCAAGTAACTTTTGGTGGCAAGTTTATCAGCTGAGCCTTCTTCTTGGCCCCACAACTCAAATTAAAAATGGGCAAACTATCTGGGCAGACATCTCACTAAAGATATACAGATGGCAAATAAATTAAACGAAATGATATTCAACATCTATCATGGATGAATTCCAAATCAAGACAATAGCATGGCATTAAATACAGCTAAAAGTCCAAACTGATCGTGTCAAACACCAAAAACTAGAGATGTGGAACAAATACCATTCTCCTTGTTGCAAGAATGAAAAATGGCACAGTTGCTTTGTGTGGTGGTCTGAATAAGAATGGCTCCTATAGGCCTGTGTATTTACATGCTTAGTCCCTTGTTAATAAACTGGGGAAGATTAGGAGGTGTGGCCTTGCTGAAGGAGGTGTGCTACTAGGGGTGGGCTTTGAGGTTTCAAAAGCCCGTGCCAAGCCGTGTGTGTGTGTGTGTGTGTGTGTGTGTGTGTGTGTGTGTGTGGTGTGGTGTGTGTGTGTGTGTGTGTGTGTGTGTGTCTGCCTGCTGCCTGAGGATCATGATGTAAAGCTCTCAGCTACCTCTCCAGTACCATGCCTGCCTGCCTGCCACCCTACTCCCTGTTGTGATGATACTGGACTAACTCTAAACTGTAAGCAGGCCCCCAGTTAAATGCTTTCTTTTATAAGAGAAAGTTGTCTTGGTCATGGATTCTTTTTACAGCAATAGAAAGGTGACTTTGGAAGGCAAGTTGACAACTTTTTATATAGTTTACCATCCAACCCATCAATCATGCTCCTATGCAATGATCTAAGTGAACAGAAAAATTCACATCCACACAAAAGACTCTCCACAGATGCTTTAGAGCACCTTTACTCATAATTGCTCCAAACTACAAGTAGCCAGAATGTCCCTCAATGGGTGGATGAATTAGCAAACTGGCTGGAGCACTGACTGCTCCTACAGAGAACACAGGTTCAGTTCCTACCACCCACATGGCAGCTCACCACAGCTGCAAACATGGCACAATGCTACTTGTCAAACCTGTAAACTATCCAACAGAATGAACTTTAATGTACACAATTTTTAAAACCAGAAGAACCCTAGACTATGACAAAATAATCCACTTTTATCTCAGAGTATTTTAAATAAACTCAGGTCATCAAACAGGGTGAGAAAAAGACATGGACCTAAGTAATCGGAAATGGAGTCCACAAACCTAAAATCAAAAGGAGTACACATTTGTCAGTAAGCTTGCTTCTTCAAGGGTGCGAGTCAACAATTCAGCTACTGCTATATATGAATACTGGAATATATCTATATACTGGAATGGAATGGTTTTTTGTTTTTGTTTTTTGAGTTTTTTTTGTCATTTGCAAAAACACAGAAGACACCAGGCGGTGGTGGCACACGCCTTTAATCCCAGCACTGGGAGGCAGAGCCAGGTGGATCTCTGTGAGTTCGAGGCCAGCCTGGTCTACCAGAGTGAGTATCCAAGAAAGGTGCTATCCAAAAAAAGTGCAAAACTACACAGAGAAACCCTGTCTCGAAAAACAAACAAACAAACAAATAAATAAATAAATAACACAGAAGACAAGAAAATGTACAGCAGGTGAGAGAAACCATGTTTCTCACTGTTGGAAAAGGCAAGCCAGTCTGAGCTACATAGGGACCCTGCCTCAAAAAAAAAAAAAAAAAAAAAAGAAGAAAAGAAAGAAAGAGAAAGAAAGAAGGAAGAAGGAAAGAAGAAGAAAGAAAAAAAAGGAAGAAAAGAAAAGAAAAGAAGAAGAAGAAGAAGAAGGAGAGAGAAAGAAAAGGTACCTTGACTCAAACTATAACCACCAAAACTAAATACAACACAACCAATAAATAAGTACAAATACAAAACACCTCGATTTAATCTAAGTAGGTGTCATCTTTGGTTAAGGAGGGACAAAACAAATGTTATCTGCACACAGGTCAAGTTGCACACTCTCAGCCCTTTTACAGATCCTCTGGTGCTTTGCTTTGTTGAGGCTGGCTTCAAACTAGAGACCCTGATGCCTCACTGTGTTGCACTGGGCTCTTCGGTGTCTTTTTTAAGAATCAAAAGCAAGTTTTCCCTTTTGTTCCTAAGTCTCACCATGTAGCCCAGGCTGGCCTCATGGCCATCCTTAGTCTTCGAAGTGCTGTATACACTACATTGCTTTATAATTTTTTTTTTCTTGTGTTGTGTGTGTGTGTGTGTGTGTGTGTGTGTGTGTGTGTGTGTACATATGCAGACATCGAATCCCTAGAGGCTGGAGTTACAGCTTTTATAGGACACCTTGCTTAAGATCTAAACTCTGGTTCTCTGACTGCAAAGTCAGTGCTCTTAACCGCTGAGCCATCTCTCCAGCCCTTACCAATATTTCTAAAGCATTTCCAGCCAGGTGTGGTGACACACACCTTAAACTCAGCACTCCAGAGGACAGAGGCAGGCAAATCTCTGTGAGTTTGAGGCCAACCTGGTCTATATAGTGAGTTCCAGGACTATGTAGGAAGGCCCTGTCTCTAAATACAAAAAAAAAAAAAAAAAAAAAGTATTTCCATGCAGAAAACTGACACTGGGCAAAGAGAATTTTAGTAACAGTCAAAACTGGCCCTGGCCAAACCGACCAGCCATGTAGGTCAGCACCTGTTGCTCCCAAACTGGGAAAGGATATGTGCTGCACTGCAACTTGACCTCTGGCTGCTGTTCGCCCAAAGCGTCTGCCTGAGGCAAGGAAAGGACAGAAAGCTCATCCTCTCCAACTGAACACCTCCAGCAGACCAAACAGGGGTTTATCGCTTAGGAAATAATAAAAAGTTCCTTAAATCTATAATTACAAGGCAATCAGTTTACAAATACAATCTATTCAGGCAGATATATTTCTGGGAAATGAATCAATTTGTCATTCAGGAAAGTAACTATAAGGCTTTAAGATATTTTTCAGACTATACAAATATAATCAAGCTATTCAGGAAAAAAGTTTGGCAATTACCTGTGAAGCCAAAATTTTTTATCAATAATAAAACCAAACTCATTCATTTCACTCCTACTAGAATATAAAATTCCAGGAGCTGAAGACACAGCTCAGTGGAGATGAGGGCTTATTCTTTTTTGTTTTGAGACAGGGTCTCTCTCTATAATTGTGAATGTCCTAGAACTTGCTGTGTGGACCAGGCTGGCCTCAAACTCACCAAGATCCACTAGCTTCTGCCTCCTGAGTGCTGGGATTAATGGGATGTGCCACCTTACCCTGCTTGAAGGTTTATTTATGGGCATGCTTGTGTATGTGTGTGTCCACAAGGTTTGGAAGAGGGCAATGGTTGCTTGGGTAACAGATGGCTGTGAGCCTCTGCAATGTGGGTGCTGGAAACTGAATCTGTATCCTCTCCAACAGCAGCAAGTGTTTTAACCACTGAGCCATCTCGCCAGTCCGAAAGGCTTATTGCTCTTGCAATTAAATAGCATCTTTCAATATACATATATATGTATATATACAACAACCCTCATAATATATTCAATAGACAAAGACCTTGCACACTTTGTAGATGAGTAAACTGGCAAAAGTGCATTTCCAAACTTTCCAAGGTTATCATATCTTCCACACTCTACAAATACACAATCTGTCTCCCAATTTTAAAAATACATTTAATAAACTTCTGCTGTACTGAGGAGCAATTTCCTTATTATTTTCATTGAACAGTTCTGTACTAACCAGCCTGAAAGCAGCTGGAGAGTACCCATGCCAGCAGCTAACTCCTCCAGATGGCTCTGTACTTTTCCAAAGGGAAGTAAGCAAATCAGCTGTGGATGAGTCCACAGAATACATAGATCTGGTCAGATACGCCAATCTATCACATTTTGAATGAAGTTGGGGGTACAGTGCTTTACAGTAGAGCTGATCCTGTCGGAAGAGGCGCAGGTGAGACAGCCCTGAGGGTGTTAAGAGGGGGATAGCTGGCCACACCCCCTTTGTTTACCATGTGGTGAGGGTGAGAGAAAGATGCCCTCCCCGGCCCTGACCCTGCCACCTCTGGTGGACAAGGGAGCTGACTTTCCCCCTTACCAGCTGCAGCACTCAGGAAAGTGGACCCTGCACCTCGACTGAGCAGCCACAGTAGAGCTGACCCTGTTGGCAGAGGTGTGGATGAGCCAGCCCTGATGTTGTGAGCATGAGAGAGCTGTCCCCATTACACATCTGTCCTGTGGTAGCATGGACAGGGAGGGGGAGAAATGCCCCCCCACACCAACACCTGAGGCAGGTAAAAGAGCTGGCCCTGTGGTCACAAGAGCTGGAGAGCTGTCCCTGCCCCTCATCAGAGTGGCCATACACCTCACCTAGGCAACACAGTAAAGCTGGCCCTGAAGGTGTGGGTGTAGGAGAACCGACCCTGAGGATGTGAAAGCAGGAGAAAACTGGCCCCACCCCTTGCTCATCACTGCAAGGGGTGAACTCGCCAGGGCAATGCTGGAGAGCTCACCATGGGAGTGAAGACAGGAGAGCTGGTGGGCTGACCAACCCTGCAACTACCCAGAACCAGGGTTATGAGATAGCCTACCCCAACATCCACCTCATCTGTGATCTGTTGGAGCACCTAGGGGATGGGGAGCTTAGTCCTGCGGACCCAGGGCTACAGGATCTTTACAACACAGGGCAGCAACGGGCTGCCCAGGAAGAGTCCCAGTGAGGGCCCAGTGTCGATGGTGCAGCAGAGACCGGGGCCTCGAACCAGACCAGTGATTCTCTGCAGTGAATGCCTGCATATAAAAATGTATGAATAAAGGAGTTTACTGTGTGACTCACTGTAGCTTCCATGATGAGATTTTTCCTTCCTTTTTTTTTTTTCCTTTTTTCTCTTAGATTTTTTTTGGGGGGGGAGGGGGCATGATATGAAGGACACAAAGAGTAAACAAAAAGAAAAGTTAAAAAAAAAAGAAAGAATGAGTATTCTGGCATGCATAGACCCTGGGTTCAACTCCAACACAAAACAAAACAAAAACAAGTTTTAGCTAGCTTAAGCAAAAACAAAACATTTTTTAAAAGATGCTTTTCTTCTGGGTGGTGGTGGCGCACACCTTTAATCCCAGCACTCGGGAGGCAGAGGCAGGCGGATCTCTGTGAGTTTGAGGCCAGCCTGGCCTACAGAGCAAGTTCCAGGACAGCCAGGGCTACACAGAGAAACCTTGTCTTTAAATATATATATGTATATGTTTTTCCATTGGGTATGATGGCACATGCCTGAACCCCAACACTCAGTAGGTAGAGATGGAAGAACATCAAGGACAGGCAACCTGGCTACACAGCAAGTCTGAGGTCAGCTTGAGCAACCTAATAAAACAAAGCTGCATGTGGTAATGCATGGGATGCAAGTGATCAAGAGTTCAAGACCAGCTTCAGCTAAGTAGTGAATTAGAGGCCAGCCTGGGCTACTGCCCAAACAAAACAGAATATTTTCACAATAACAGAAGTTCACTGAAGGACAAACATAAGGTCACTCAAACACACCACCTCATTCACCAACTCAAATACTCAGTGACAGGTACATCTCCTCCAGTGAGGGGAACCTTACTTGGCTGGCAGAGGCAGTAGTAAGAAATGACGTTTAACTAAGAGCATCTCACAAAACTAAGTACTCTTCCCATTCCTGACACAACAGAACTTCACCCTTCTCACACTGAAGACTGACTCGGGTATACATTTTAGTACCATATCAACTTCTCATCTTTAGTCACCTCAACTCCCAGCAAGCTATGCCAAAACAAAAGGTTTAAGATTTATTTTTATATAGGTCTCTGTGTGCTCACACAAGTGAGAGCCAAAACAGGTGCCCAGAAGCCAGACATAGGTATCAGATCCCCTGGAGCTGATGAGCTGCCATGTGGGTGCTGGGAACTGAACTCTAACCCTGTGGTAAAGAAGCTACTGCTCTTAACCCCTGAGCCATCTCCCCAGCACCGCCAACAGAAGAGATTTCAAGTCCAGGTGGCATCTTACAGTCAGAGACAGAGAAAAGCATAGCTAAGACAAGGCATCATAGGCAGGCCCTGCAGCCCGTGAGGATGAAAATGCTATAACACAGCGATAAGCAGAAGCACAGTCATTACAACATAAGGTGACAGGAAACAGACATTTCAGAAGCTGGCTTGACTAGGCAGCAAAGTGTGGAAACAAATGAAAGGCAGCTTCTCATCAGCTGCTTCAGCACTGGGTGTCAGAGCTTCCTTGTCCTCAGCTCCCTTCTTTATATAGTACAAGACCGTCCAAGAGAAAAAATGGTTCTTTTAATTCTAATAGCAATTTTTCCTCTCTAGCCATGGAAATGTATTCAATCAAATAAAAGCAAAATTCTCAGGAAACTATGGGTATAAATATATACACAACTATATTCTTAGCACATAAGAACAAACTCCAAACTTGTTAGCCAGGCAGTGGTGACACATGCCTTTAATCCTAGCAGAGGCAGGCAGATCCCTCAGTCCACAGAGTGAGTTCCAGGACTGCCGGGGCTACACAGAGAAACCCTGTCTGGTGAATGGGTGCCCAACTTGTTGGCGCTGCTTTTAAGGCCTTTTTGTATTTCATTTTAGCCTTCCTTTCCAGTTTCTATGGCATCAGCCTGCAAACAGCTTCCTGAAGATCCTTGCTATCCTAAGGATTTCGAGCATCTTTCTCCCTTACACCTTCCTCCCATAGACCCTCCACCTATGAAACCCTCTTCCTCTTTCTCTACTACTGAAATTATACTTGTCCTTCAGTCTCAAATTAAAAGCCTTATGCAGAAGCCAGTAGGAAGGCTCAGTGGGAAAGAGTGCTTGCCTCGGAAGCCTAACACCCAGAGTTCAATCCCAGGAAGCCTCGGTGGAAGGAGAGAACTTATTCCTGATACAGTTGTCCTCTACCTACACACAGGCACTGTGTCTGCCGAATGCTCACAACACACATTTTTTTAACTTTATAAAAGCCTTCTGTGAACTATCTAACCCCTTATCAATCTTCTCAAGCATATCCACTCTTTCCTCTAAATTCCCACTCCAGTTCTCATTGACCTCCATTACTTTATTCAGCTTTTCACAGAGTAAACTGCTTCCAGTACCTCCCTGACTGCAAAGCAGGCTTCCTAAGGGCAGAGAGCCAGGCGTACTGACTCATAACCCTAGTGATACTTGACATGTAGTTTGTGCCGAACAGTGGAACCAGTTGACATGAAGTGGGCCAACATGAGAAAAAAAAATGTCTAAATCACTGTGTTTCGAGCTGGAGATAAGCTCACAGGGGTGGACCACCTGCCTAGCATGCATAAGTCCTAGCATCCTCAGGATGGACAAGCCAGTGTTTTCAGAGTATGAACAGGACCCAACAAGCACTCAAACAAACAGAACCCAAACAATGACTAGTAGGCTGGGAAGAGGCTGACTCACTGTGAAATGCCCTTGCCTGGAAAGCCTGTCCTGAGTTCTAGCACCAGAACCCACAGAAAGGTGGACTCCAGAGTTATCTTCTAACCTCCACACACATGTTGCAGCACACACGAATACCCATACATGTGTGCATGCATTCATACATATGCACTGTGCTGATAAATAAAAATTTTTTAAAGACATTGCTTTAAAAAACTTGACCACTCTATAGATAGATAGATAGACAGACAGACAGACAGCTTTCTTGAAACTTACTTTGGGTGGTTTGATTGACACTGTGTTAGTGTTGGTTTGTGTGTACACTGAGTTGTAATGAAGAAGTATTCCTTGTTTTGAGTTGCAATTCTGGTTTTCTGTTTTGATTTATTTTTATTTATTTTATTTTGTTATCTTTTTAATTTATTTATTTTGTTGTCTTCATTTTTTTTTTTTTTTTTTTTTTTTGGTTGTTGAGATAGGTAGCACAGGCTGGTCTCAAACTCAAGATCCACTTACCTCAGCCCGCTGTGTGCTAGGGATAGTGTAGGGATAGTGTGTGTAGGTTTTTTAAAAGCTTTTAAACAATACCTAAAGATTGTCTTTTGCCATTTGAATAGACTGAACCTAGCTGGCTCTAAGTTACACTACCACAAAAGTCTTTGTCAGTAATGCCATCATCCAATGAATAATCTTACCACAGATCCTGTTCTTAAAGTACTTTGCTGTGATCATAAATTAAAATGTTTGCTTGTCAGTTAACTCTCTGCTTATCTACCATTTCATAAGAATTATTCCCATTGAGGCTTAGCTTCTAAAATGCTTATCCATGAGAGCATGGTAATAAAGCTCTCACCTAAAACAAACTACAATTAACTGTTAGTGGTTAATTAGTGGTGGCTGGAAAGACAACTGTTCACCACAAATAAAAAAAACCAGCTCTTATGCTATTAATCAAAGTCTCTCTCTCTCTCTCTGTGAGACTGGGGTGGAAGGGTTTAGATGGGGGTCTCTCTATGTATCCCTGGCTGGCCTCGAACTCAGATCCACCTGCCTCTGCCTCCTAAGTGCTGAGATTAAAGGCGTGTGACACCACCTCACCAAAGTTCTTTTCTTGGTCACAGCAATCCATACAAGTGATTTCTGAGGGAAGGTAATATATATCATTTTCAAGTTGCCTGTTATTTGTTTGCCACCTCACTGCATGAGACAAAAAGTATTCTTGAAGTAACAAGTATGACTGTCCTGTTCCCTTTGCTGATAACAGAAAAACAGCAATAGCATGGGCAAAGAAAGCTTGCCTTAGCCCCCAGCCTCTCCTCCAAATTAACAAGGAGATAAAGAATAAATAAAAACCTAAGTCACATTTCACAAACAGAAACAAAGTTCAACTGCTATCTGTTTTTACAGGAATGTAACAATTTTAAGTGGCTGTTTCCATCAAGAAAAGTGGACTATCAGCAACCCCACCCCCAGCTGTGAAGCTCCAGGCAGTTAGGTGATGGCTGCTGGGGAAGGAAATTACTTTAAGAGTACCGGCAGGAGTAGAGCCGCTGGGAGATTCTCCCTGGCGCCCCGGTGAGTGACCTCCACCCATGCCTATATGGACAGCACTAACTGGACTGAGTGGGTTAAATTAATTAGGGGACTGGAGAGATGGCTCAGTGGTTAAGAACACTGGCTGCTCTTCCAGAGGACTCAGGTTCAATTCCCACCACCCACATGGCAGCCCAAAACTGCCTGTAACTTCAGTTCTAAGGGAACCAACACCCTCACAGAGACATACATGCAGGTGAAATACCAATGCATATAAAATAAAAAATAAATTATTTTTAAAAATTACCTAATTAATTATAGAAGGAGGACATGAAGTTGGGAAGATGTCATGGGGGATCCTACGTAGGGATGGAAGAAGGAGTTGGGGTAGATATGATCAAGATACATTGTATAGATCTGTAAAATTTCCAAAGAATAACAATTAAGGAAGTTGACTATTAACAGTCAATAACCAGGGCCTGGAGAGATGGCTCAGAGGTTAAGAGCACCGACTGCTCTTCCAGAGGTCCTGAGTTCAATCCCCAGCAACCACATGGTGGCTCACAACCATCTGTAATGAGATCTGGCACCCTCCTCTGGTCATACATGCTGTATACAAAATAAATAAATAAATCTAAAAAAAAAAAGTCAATAACCAACAAAACAAATTTAAAAAATGGGAAAGCATCTTAACACCTGGATTCCATTCTGGTTGTGGCTCAATGAGGCACTCCTTTCTCCTCACAAAACAGGGATAATTTCACTCCTATCCATTCAGCAAATACTCACTTAAGAAAACCTAGGTACCACCACACATTTGGCTAGGGATTCAAAAAACTTTAACAGTTAACACGGTCCCCGCCCTGAGCTTTACACCTCCCTAAAGAGGCTGTCCTGTAGTTAAATGCATACACACTGCAAACTGCAACACACCACAGATACTGCAGGATGATACAATGATTGTTATCATTTGTTCTGTCTCTTAACTGTACACCTTTGCTGCTGGACGACAGCCAGATCCACAAAAGTAGGTACAAGTGGACAGACTACTGGGTGAGGAACTGACTTCCCCTTAGTCTGGAGTTCAGGCGCTTAATAAATCACTATTTGTTAGCCAAGTCCTAGCTAGTGACTCCCAGTGTAACCATACTGATAACACACAATGAGCTAAGAATAGTCTAGAACAGTCCAGAACTACTAGGTTGTTCTGAGAATGTGGCTTAGCATGTGAGTTACAGTCTCTATACCAGGCAAAGGCGTGACAACAAATTCCAGACTTATGCAGCACACACTGAATCACAGCCATCAGTGTACCTGCAAACCTGTGTTTCTGACTCGCACCCCAAGTGATTCGTGTGCACACCAAAGTGTGAGAACTTTGCTGTAATCATTGCCTTTGCTCAACAATCATTTCAAGCACTATTATTCAAGTCTACCTGGATAATCTGAGCCAAAAAGAAATCAGTCAATTTTTTAAAGGCTCTTAAGATACTTAACAGTCAATGTCTCATGACTCACTCAACTGTAAAAATACCTACTGCATCAAACTCTTTGTTCAATGATTTTCAAACATTCACATGAAATGAAACAAAAAATAACCCTCAATAAACAAACTGTCACATACAACATAATTTATCTTATGCTTTAACCTTAACGAGCAAAAGCTAATGGGTATATTATCAGGTAGCTATTAAGGAGGAGAGCACATACTCTCTGAATAGTATAGACACATCATGATTTTGAATGCTGACAAGCCAACTCTAAGGGGCCATGCTGGAAATTCACACTCCCCAGAGCAGCTTTGGTGGGTAAAAGTGTATGCTGTGCAAGACTGACCACCTGAGTCAGATTCCTGGAACCCACCTCAAAGCTGGATGCACTGGTGAAAATCTCTGTAACCCCAGCTACCCCACAAGGAGACAGGAGGTAGAGACAGGAAAATTTGCCCCAACTTACAGAACTCCTTAAAGTGTGTCTTGTCATTTGTGTGTGTGTGCACACACAAAGATCCCAGTACTGAGCCAAAAAAAGCCAACAAACATAATCTCAAAAAATGTAGGCAGTTCCATATCCATATCCACTACACACAGCAACTCTCCTAAAGCAACTCTCAAGAAATCAACAAGTGTCCTCAACCTATTTTAACCTTACAGTTTAACCTGGTCAGTTACTTCCCGTACTATATAATTAGTGCAAGCATAGACTGATTTTGGTTCTATTTATTGAAGGCATCTTCCACACCACACACTGGCCTCGAGGTATATGCACATCAAAGGGAAGACATGCAGTACACATTATACTGGGAAAAATTATAAGGTGGAGCTAACACTGTTAGTCAAGAAAACTTTCCATCCGTAGTAAAATTTAGAGCCCAGAGGGCATCTTCACTGTGTAGTACCAAGCCCTGCAACATGACTCTCTCTCTCAAACCAGTCACAATCTAGTCAGCCTCAAAAGGAAGAAGGAGAAAGTGAGCCAATCCTGGCTCCAGGTGACAATTATCCCGAGATGCAATGAGCCTTGGTAAGCAGACTCTAGGAGCAGCACACAGAAATGGATCCCTTACTAACATCCAAGTCTGTACCCACTTAGATCTCAGTTCCTGTTCTTTCACACCTCTACCATTGTCCAAACTGCAACATTAAACTGCAGTAAAGGATGTACATAGGGAAAAGAGTTTAAAAATAGGGAGAAATCTCAAACCTCAATTATCAAGGTCCAGACACCCACCCGTGACTTGGTGTACAATCAAAGCTACATAGTAACAATCCACCTATGCTTAACTCAGACCCCACCACTCAGTATTTCATCAACAGGAAAAGTTTTCCTAGGACAACTGAGAGGTAAACTTAAGAACCTGAGTAAGAAGACAGATTGAAAAGCTCTCAGGCTGGGAATAAACAGAGTAGATTAGAGAGTGCTTGCCTAGCAAGCCTGAAGCCTACATCCCTGGGTTCCATCCCCAGCACCACCTAAACCCAATGAAGTGGTGCACACCTGTAATCCCAGCACTCAGGAGGTGGAGCTAGGACGACCAAAAGTTCAAGGTCTTCCTATATAGTGAGCTTGAGGCCAGTCTGGGCTACATGACATCCTGCCTCAAATAAATACACAGATCTCTAAAGTTAAGTTGGTAGCTCATTTTTCTCCTCTTACTTGAAAATCTAAGTGGAGGGAGGAAGGGAGGGAGGGAGAGAGGGAGGGAGAGAGGGGAGAGGGGAGATACTGAGGTCTCAGAAGTTATCAACTAGCTTAGAATAGTTACTACCACTACTTCTACAACAGTACCATAGAAATTTCAAAGAATTTGAACATCAGAACACAAACAGCTGACAGGGTACAAAAGCAAATACCATGAAGATTTTCTATCATCACCAACCTTCCAGAGAGAATTGTTCTGGGCAGTGTTTCTTTCCCCTGCCACCTAAAAATGACAAAAACTACTCTCACCAAGGGCAGTACCAAAAATGCTAGCTTCTACTTCCTAGGCTCCCCGCCTATAACGTAGGCCTAAGGCAACCCTCTCACAGGGTCCCCAGGACCACTCATACGATCTCTACAGTGACTAGGTCACAGCTGGGCTCTCTGCTGCAGACTACGGTAAAGGCAAAACGCATCAACTATGTCTGTTGGCTTACACACTCACAGTAGACGACATCAGCTGTAGTTTCATTGTTTTGGATTCTATAGAGCAAATGACCTAGAACTTTAATACACTTATAACTTTATATATTTTAAATCTAAAGTTAAAACGCTGAATCGAGTTAAATTTCCAAAGAGAAAGCAAGATAATTCTAAAAGTTTCTAACAAAAGAAACCACCAGTCACAGATTTTGAGTTATCTAGAAAATAAATACCTAGGTACTCAGGTGCAAGGCATCAAAAAGTCATTATTGTATTCAATATCTTAATGCTCCCCACAAAGACTAAGAATATAACTGCCAGAGAATATTAGAAAATAGTCAGTAATATAGTAAGCATCTATTTCCAGAAAGGTCAGAGGAAATGCACAAAATCTCCAAACACATGTATTAAAGAGCTACTCTAAGAAGAGGAAGCAGAATGAATGATTCCACAGAGTAAGAGTAATGGGCACAAAAACGGGAGGGGGGGAGGGAATGACTTCTCTGCAAGGACAGACAGACTCTCGAGATAAGTACAGACCGTGGGCCAAGCTGTTTTACAAAATGAAAACAGGCAGCTGTGGAAATTATAATTAAAATGAAATGTTTAAAAAGAAAAGACTGATGTGGGAAAATCCCATCATGGAAGGAGAGAGCCCCTGAGTTTGGGGGGGAGGGGGGCGGGGACGGAGCCGCAACATAGATGCAGTAAGGAGAGAAGTACAGGGTTGGAGGAGAATGGAGACAATGAGTGCACACAGCACCTACAAGTCAACCAGCAACCACTAGACAGATTTAGCACGAAGTACAAAATCACAAACACAACAAGCCAGGGCGGTGGAAGTGTGCGCTGAAACTGCCAAGACAAGGCAACATCCTGGGAGCTTTAAGGAATGTGGTGATGAAGGAAGACACTGCTGTAGAAGGTGGGTTCAAAGAGCAGAAGGGGCCCTCGGAAGAGAAGGGAAAACTATCTAGAGGAACAAATAAGATAAAGGGTAGGATTGCAACAGCACAGACCAGGAGGAAAATGGAGAAGGCAAAGACCCAAGGCGACTGCAGTTCAGGGGGAAGTCGGAACTAGGAAAGCACGACCACAAACGGCACTCCAAAGTGTAAGGAGCGGTGCACGTGGGGAGACAGGGAGCCAGAAAAGGTGCGCACTCCGAGGAATGTGGCCATGGAGAAACCAGATTGAAAATCGGGCTGGAATACCAGGATCAGAAGAAAAACTAGTGTCAACCCCTCCCCCCAAAAGAACGATGCGATGCGGTGAGGATGATAAGGTACACTCGAGATTGTGTGACTACAAAGAAGCAGGGAGAAAAGGCCAAGCGGTGGATACAAAAATGTCGGTGTGCTTTACCATAACGGGGGGGAGTAACTAAGGGGAGAAGGGGGAGGCTCGGGGAGGGGAAGAGACGATGCCTCCAGAGGAAAAGGAGCTGACCAGAGGTCCTAACGGGTCTAGAGGGCAGAAGGGACGGTCCACAGGGTCTGAGGGGAGTGGCAGAGACCAGGAAACTATGATGCTAAAGATGAGAACTTGGGGAGAACACAGTACTGGCTGGGTGGAAAGGGAGACTCCGCCAGGAAGGAGCAGAAAGCAGCATGCCATAGGGAAAGGCAGGGGTTGAGAGCAGCCAAAGGCATGCGGGACAGCGGGGAGAGCTCTGGGATGGCGGGGCCAGGGCACAAACTCGAGACGCCAGGAAGGCAGAGGGCTCCGAGGCGAGCCGCGAAGGCCCGCCGGGGGCGAGGGTCGCGGCAGGCTCGCGAGCTGGGGAGGGGGGTGGGGGAGAGGAGGTGAGGCCTGAGTGACAGGGTGGGGGGCCAGGGCAGGCGCAGGGGAAGGAAGGGGACGGGGCGTGGCGGCCGCGATACTCACACCTCCAGGATGCGGTCCCCCTTGCGCACCCCGGCCCGGTCGGCCGCCCCCCCGGGCAGCACGGCGCTCACATGCTGCAGCGGCGCGTACAGCTCCCCGTTGATGCTCCGCAGTTGCCCGCCCTCGCTCACTTGGCCCCGCACGTTGAAGCCGTAGCCGGACTCGGACTTGACGATGCGCACGACCCGCGGGCCGCCGCCTCCCCCGCCGCCGTTCCCGGCGCAGTGGAGCCCGGACCCCCCGCCGCCGCCGCCTCCATTCCGGTGAGGGGCTGAGGGGTGAATCCCTTCCCCGTCCTCGTCCGCCATCTTGCGAGCAAGCGAGCCGTCCCCCGCCCCCCTACGCCTCTTACTCCTCCTGCGCGCGCGCCCGCCCGCCCGCGCCCTCCTTCGGCAGCCGCGCGACCCCGGCGCGTGCCCGCCCCGCCGACCGCTGGAGCCAGACGGCCACCGCGCTGCAGGGGGAAAGGGGGAGCAGGGGCGGGGGAAGCGGACGGTTGGGCGCTGTGGGGCTTGCTGGGAGATGTAGTTCGCGGGGGAGGGGGCGGGTGCGTGACGCATCCGGGAACAAAGCCTTCTGGGAGTTGTGGTTTATTGGGCTTTGGGCTCTGGCAGGGGTTTCCTTGGTTGGGTGGTGAGCATCTTTTGTTTTGGTTTGGTTTTGATTTTGGTTTCGGAGACAGAGTTTCCGTAGGTAGCCTTGGCGGTCCTGGAACTCAGTCTGTAGACCAGGCTGGCCTCGGACTCGGAGGTCCTCCTGCCTCTGCCTCCCAAGGGCTGGGATTAAAAGCGTGAGCCACCACCTCCTGGCTTAATTTATTCCTTTCTATAGAGTGGAAACATTTCCAAGTTGAGTGTCCTAGGCCCTGACCACTTAAGGGACCAGCATTCATCTGATCTCTTTATTTACATGGTGCTTGGGTGGGTAAGAACTGACACATGCTGAAGCCTTGTCTTTGATTTGTAAAATCTTGTGTGTTCTACAACATCTACTAAACAGTAACAGATTAACTTGTGACCTTATCAGTGGGGTAAAATCAAACACCAGACTAGAGTAGTAATTGCTCAGATTGCGGTTTTCATCACTCTGGCCTTACTCTTCTTGTTGTGACCAGGAACTCTGCACATCATCAAGTTTATATTTTGGTAGGTAGCCAAAAACATCAATTGCTATGTTTTCAAAGAATTCTCTTGTGCTATTGGGAAAAAATGAAAAAAAAAATGAGATAAAGTCAACTTCGAAACTGAAGTTATTGCTAAATTGAAATTGTTGACCACTCTAATATCCAGTTCTAAATCATGGAGGCTGTTGTTTTCCTCCACACACACTTTTTGTATGCCTGTATATAGTTTATGTGAAGGTGCAATACATAAAAAAGTTGTGCAAAAATAACTGAGCTTTAGATTGTGTTACATAATTGCTGACTTTGGCCACACTAAGGTTCCGTTTCCTAATACATGAAATAAGGAACCAAATTCGCAATCTGGTTCTATCACTCGGTTGCTGGGTCATCGCCCAAGATGAATATACAAATGAATGAGCTATTCAAGACTTCAATGAATCACAGACATCAATTAGTGGCCTACTCAATGCCACGGAAGGCAGAGGCAGGTGGATCTCTTGAGTTCAAGGCTAGCCTGATCTACAAAGTGAGTTCCAGGCCAGCCAGGGCTACACATGGAAAACAAAACAAGAAAGAAAGAGGGAAGGAGGGAGGGAGGGAGGGAGGGAGGGAGGGAAAGGAAGGACAGAAGGAAGGAAGGAAGGAAGGAAGGAAGGAAGGAAGGAAGGAAGGAAGGAAGGAAGGAAGGAAGGAAACTTATTTGTCCTAAAGGGATACGTTACTTCATCTTTCAAAGCCACATGCTCACACAACCCCACAACTGAGAAATAACCATGCTGGAGTAACCAGCCAGGAGTCTGCGTTCTTGGCATACAGCAGAAGATGAGCAGAAGTACCAAGAACTCTTTCTCAACATTACCATGTGCCAAGCACTTACATCTGTAGCTCATTAACTCCTTACAGCACTATCATGTTCCCTATTTTGTAGATGCATAAAGATGCTTGGAGAGGCTGCGATTTATAAAAGCAGCAAACACCCTCCTGAAAGAGTTTAGGGGCTATGCAGAGTTCTTAGGATTATAGGTGATAGAGGAAGTCATAGAGGAATTTAGAAATTTTGAAAAATACTGGAGTCACAAAGTCACTACAGTTAGAGCCTGCATATGAAGGTAAAAAATGTTTTGAATTATAAGCAAAAGGAATAAAGGTGACCTTATTTTACAACAAGGCTAATAAAGAAGATCCTTGGTTAGTTTTCAAATGCTCCAAGAGTAAAGGTGCAATGAGCTTTGCTCCAACATAATTAATCATAATTGAACACTGGGTGGAAAGAACATGTTGCTGAAAGAACTAGTTTCTGTCAATCCCATGCCTTCAATCCCAGCATTCAGGAGGCAGAGGCTAGCCAATCTCTGTAATTTATTTATTAAAAATATACTGAATGAGTACTGGAGAGATAGCTCAGTGGTTAAGAGCACTGGCTGCTCTTCAAGAGGTCCTGATCTTGATTCCCAGCAATCACATGGTGGCTCACAACCATCTGTAATGGGATCTGATGCCCACTTCTGTCTGATGCCCTCTTCTGTCATGCAGGCATACATGCAAATAGAGCACTCATATGCATAAATAAACCTTTTTAAAAATATAAACTGGGGGCTGGAGAGATGGCTCAGAGGTTAAGAGCACCAACTGCTCTTCTAGAGGTCCTGAGTTCAATTCCCAGCAACCACATGGTGGCTCACAACCATCTGTAATGAGATCTGGCACCCTCTTCTGTATACATAATAAATAAATAAATCTTTAAAAAAAAATAAAATAAAAAATTAAAAAAATATATAAACTGAATAAGGCTAAGGATGTTAGCCAGTTGGTAGACCACTTACCAGAACACAAGAAGCCCCTGCTTAAATTCCTATCACATAAACAAGATGTGATACACTCAGAGCATAGAGGCCTTAGGAAAATCAGAAGTTCAAGGTCATCATCCTCAGCTATAAAACAAGTTCAAGGCTAGCCTGGACTATAAGAGACCCTTTTTCTTGTGTGTGCATATGTGTGTGTGTGTGTGTGTGTGTGTGTGTGTGTGTGTGTATACATACATATATATATAAACACATGCATACACACACACACTGAGTGTACATTCTGTTCTAGGCTTTATAACAGTGATGAGAGATGCAGAGAAAAATGAGATGGCTACAGATTCCAAGAAAATCAGTAGTATGTAGTCAAACATAAAACTGCACCTGCCCCTCATGTGGCAGTTCCATTTCTCAGAGTTATTTCCACTCGCACACCTGGGAAATAACACTTTTATAAAGGAAGTCATTTCAGTATTGTTTGTATTCACAGTAGTTTGGAAACAACCTAATAACAGTCATTGATTAAATTATGATACATCCGCAATGGAAAACTGAATCACTTTAAACAAAAGGAATAAGGAAGCTCTTTATGGTATGGCATGAAATGAGCTCACAGAGACTGTGCACAGTTCCATGAGAATGAGATGGAACACAGACTGTAGAACCGTTTGTGTATAAAAGAGGAACCATATAACTGTATCTTTAGATAGTCACAAGAAACTGATAGCATGGATTACTGCTAGGAAGGGAGACTAGACAGCCAGGCTGAGAACAGAAGTAGGAGAGAGACTTTTCACATTATTCCTTTTCATTAACTCTTCTCTAACTTCCAAATTTTCAGTAGAATGAATGTGGTGATATATTGTGTACCCTAATAAACTTCCCTTAGGATCACAGAAGCAGATCTGCACGCACATGCACACACTAGTTCTTACCTCTATGAAATCCTCAGCCTAAAGAGAATGAGTTCCTGTTTCTTCACAACTTATATATACCCTTCTCTGTCCAGACATCACTTCCTGGGATTAAAGGTGTGTGCCACCACTGCCTGGCTCTGTTTCCAGTGTTGCCTTGAACTCACAAAGATCTTAATAGCAAAAGACAAAATAATACTAACAATTAAATCACAATGAGAGATGTGACAGAGACCTGCACAAGCTCCTAGGAGAAAGAAGCCTTCCAGACCTAGAGGTGAGGACACAGGGGAGATGTCGTTATACAGGAGAAGAGCTCACAACACAGAACATGATGGTGGGGGACGCTGAGGTCTGCATGACCATCAGTGTAGCGTGAGAATCTGCAGCTCAGTAGGACTGGGACAGAGGGGTCAGGGCAGGAGGACAAGAGAGTCAGATCTTTCGGGGCTCCAGAGACTGGATATTGTTTGTTCATGCCCAGGAATTGGAATTTCATTCCTAAGAATTTAGGGGGCCTTTGAATGCTTCTTGGGTAGATCATCCAAACATCATCATGCTTGCACTTGAAGAAGTTCATGCTACAGGGCGTGTGGAGAATGAATTGAGATAGATAATTAAGAAGCAGCTGCAGTGATGCAGGAAGGTTAATGGGATTCGAACTAGGGCAGTAGCAGTGGGGATACAAGGAGGGGGACATGGGAGAGGGAAGACTCGGAGCCTGGGAGGATCTCAGCCCTGGGACAGGGAGGAAGCGATGGTCCACAGTCCCCCAAGATGAGGCACGAGAAGGAGGAGGAGGTGTGCAGGGGAGGAAGTACTTGGAGCCAGGTAGACTTGAAGGGCCTGTGAGAGGTCCAAGAGGAGTTGTCTAGCCATTATTTGGACACTGGGCCACAGCACAGTTTTGGGAGCCTTTGGCTCTGGGTGGTGACAAATGACAGAGTAAGGTAGACCACACATTGAGCTAAGATGGGTGCTGAGTGCAGAACCTCTAGCCACACTATAGAAGACTCGATGAGGAAAGAGATCAGTGAAAGGCTAAGAGGAGCCGGGGACCCAGGGGACTCAGACAGAGTGGAGTCTGGGAAGTCAGTGATACTGTCTTCAACATCAGACTGGACCATTCATTGTTTGCAGAGCACACCCCACCTTGGGACTCAGTTTACCCTCACAATAACCGTGTAAACAGAAATCATCCCAAGGAACTAGGCTTGGATAACAGCAGACCACAGGCACACTGCTCATTAACCCAAGGACTGAACCTTGAGCCCAGATGTTCCGACCGAAGCCAGGCCACTCTCTTTCCTCTGTCCATCTTCTTTTTGGTTGAATGAGTTCTCCCTACCTCCTGCACCCTGCAGAGGCAGTGGTTCCCAGCTCCCTTCCAGCAGGGATTCCTAGGGGGAAAGCCCAGCTCTGCACTTCCGCTCACACAGCCTTTTGGTCTTATGCTTTAGCTTTTTGCTGCTCTGAAGTCTCCTCGTCCAAGCCCGAGCCGAAATCTCCCTCCGGTGTCCCTGAAGACTCCAGCTCCATCTGACATTTCCCTTTTCTAAATTCCTGAGGCAAGTACAGTTCCAGAGGACCCCTCATGAGTCATGCTCTTGTGCAACCCCCTCCCTTGAAGGTGAGTAGGACCTGTGACTTGCTTCTGGGCAATAAAATGTGCCAGAGGTGACAGCCATGTCACACCCATGGTTCTGCGGTGTTATGCAATCAGTGTTCCTTCTTGGCAAGACTGGTCCTGGTGGCTCAGTGGAAGGTTGAGAACCATCTATGGAGAGCCACATATGTGAAGCTTCAGGGGACTTCAGGACCTGAGTGGCTCTTGGGGACAGCAAAAAAGTAGGTCCCTCCATCTTATACCCTCATGAAACTCTGCCAACAAGCACATAACACGTGGTCTTCCTCTTGGATCCAAGCTCCACAAAGGACAGTCCAGTAGCACCTTGATTGTAACCGAGTGAGATCTGAATAGAGGGCCCGTGGCGTTTTAAGCTGCTGAGTCTGTAGTAATTGGTTATACTGCAAAAGAAAAATCAATATAACCCTTCACTGCATTTATTATCAGTTATGGTCAGCACAACTCAGTTTAGAAACAGCAGCAAGGGTCTAGCTGGGCTTTACCTTTCCAAGCTGAATGTAAGCTTCTGGAAAACAAATGAACTGGCCGTGTATGGTTAAGAGCACTTGTTCTTGCAGAGGACCCGGGTTCGATTCCCAGCACGCACATAGTGCCTCATAAGCATCTATAACTCCAGTTCCATAGGATCCCACACCCTCTTCTGACATCCAAGGGCGCCAGGCATGCGAGTGCTGCACAGGCCTACCTACTGGTGGGACTCACACACACAGGAAGGAAAGCGGCAGGCTCCCAAGCAGCCACCTTTTCCCAGCATTCCCTCCTGTCTCCCGTCTAATGTGCTAAACCATCTACTGACAAAACAAAACAAACACACACACACAAAAACAAAAACAACGACCATGACTAGTTTTAGTCAATTCTTCCTCCTGGGGCTTAGAGTAGACCTGTCACAGGGACGTATAGTTTCCAGGGAACACCAGACTCAAATACAAAGGGTGGGTGGCAGCAAGAAGGTGGTTTTGGATAAGCTGCCACGTGGTGCCGCTTCATCTTCATGTACATACTTCCAAATCAATCAATAAGAATTTACAGGGCACTTACAAAAAATAGTTTAATTTAAAAAAAAAAAAAAATGAAGCACATGCTCCAACAGGGTAAACCTTGAAGATAATGCTGAATGAAATGAGCCAGTTACAAAAGACAATTTTACAGTTATAGCATGATGTGGTTATTTTTCTATGTGGCATGGACAGAAAGTGAAATGGCGGTTACCAGCACTTGAGGAAGGGAGGAACGGGAAGAGAATCTTTAAGAGGTACGGAATTTGGATCGGGAAAGGTGCGAGAATCTGCGGAGATGGGTGGGGGCGGGGTGCCTGCGCAACACTGTGAAAATAATTAGTGCCACAGCCACACACTTAAAATTGGCTAAATGTTAAATTTTATGTTTTATCTAACTTACCACAATAAGAGAGACTTTCTCAGAAGGCACAGGCAGGAGGATCTCTGTGAGTTCGAGCCAGCCTGGTCTACGTAGCCAAATTGAGGACACCCTGGGGCTACATAGAGAAAGCAGTGAAAATATTCAAGACACAAAGCAAAATGATTTTGTTCAGCTTGAAAGCTGTGTTAGTACACGGCTGTTTCCAACAGCGTTTATGCCGAACTTCACCCACCTTCACCTGTGAATGAGAACCATTTACCGGCCTTAGCCGTTGCTTGTTTCCAGTCTGCACCATCGTCCCCTTTCCTCAGACCCTCAGGTGGGTTTCATGGGCTTTTTGATTTCTTATTTTTTTTGTTTATTTATTTTGTTTATTTGAGACAGGTTTTTTGTGTGTATCCCTGGCTGTCCTGGAACTCCCTCTGTAGGCCAGGCTGGCCTTGAACTCACAGAGACCCACTTGTCTGCCTCCTAGTGCTGGGATTAAAATTTTGTGCCACCATGCCCAGCCTTATTTATTTTTTAATGTATTTACTGGTAGAGTTTCTCTGTTTAAACTTGGCTGACCTGGCACTGACCGTGTAGACCAGGTTGATCTCAAACTCATGTTGAACCTCCAGCCTCCGCCTCTTGAGTGCTAGGATGTGATGGTTTGAATTTGAATGGCCCCTAGAAATGCGTATGTTTCAATACTTGGTCCCCAGGTGGTGGAACTGTTTGGGAAGGATTAGGAGGTGTGGCCTTGTTGGAGGAGGCGTGTCACTGGGGGTGGGAGTTGAGATTTCAAAAGGCCATGCCATTCCTAGTTAGCTCTCTCTGCCTTGAGGTTGTGTCTCGAGATGTGAGCTCTCTCTGCTATTGCTCCAATGCCATACCTGCCTGCCTGCCGCCATGCTCTCCACCAGGATGGTCGTGGACTCTAGTCCTCTGAAACCATATGCCTCAAATAAACTCCTCTTTTATGGGTTGCCTTCGTCATGGTGTTTTGTCATAGCAGTAGAAATGTAACTAAGACATGTGGTTTATTATCATTATTATAGACTTATTTTACTTTTACTTATGTGTTTGTGTGTGGGTCTCTCTGTGAATATGTGCATGAGTACAGTGCCAACAGAGGCCAAAGGCATTAGATTTCCCTGGAGCTAGAGTTACAAGTGATTATGAGTTGCATGACCTGGGTGGTGGGAATTGAACCCAGATCCTCTGGAAGAGCAGCAAGTGCTCTTAACAACTGAGCCATTTCTCCAGCCCTAGGGTTGTTTTTCATTATTGTTATTATTATTATTATTTATTATTATTACTGGAATTATTATTAATCTTATTTGAGATAGGTTCTCAATGGCTTCACAATCTTTTGCTGGAATCATCCTCCTGCCTCAGCCTCCCAGGTGCTGGGATTACAGGTGAGTGCTACCATACCCAGTTACATTTCCAGAGTTGTTTTGACTGATACAATTCAAGAACCACCCTTAAAATTAAATAATAATAGTAATAAAATCATTGTAAGGGAATGTTGTATGCAGACTGGAATCAACTGCCATATCCACTTCAATTCCCCTTGAAGGTCACCTGCTCATTTATTCCTTTGTTTTCTGTCCTCTTTCAACATAGCTGGCTCACTTCCTATCTATGCCAAGAGCCTTTGGGACAGGCAGGCAGAGAGGAAGTCTCCAAGCCACAAAGAAGCCCAGGCACAAAGCCTGAGTGGGTGTTTGCAGCTCCCGAAAAGTCTGTTTACTGACAACATCTATGTATTCGTGCTTACAGTCCCTTGGACGTTTGCACATGAGGCAAAGCTGTGAGAGCCGTGCTGAGAATTGCAATGGCCGTGAGGGTCTGACCCCCACACAAATGGCTCAGCGGTTAAGAGCACACACTGTTGTTCCAGAGGATCTGGGTTCAGTTCCCACCACCCATGTCAGGGAGCTTGAGGACACTCCAGACCACACTACTGAAACCCAGCCTGTGTCCCATATCCAGAGCTCAGCAAAATGCCTATCTGGCTCAGTCTATAAACCTGGAATTAGACATTGTCTGTTTACTTCAATTCAGTAATTCCAGGCAATTTTCCTAGAAAATATCATTGACTAAGACTTCCCCAACCCCTCAAACCCAAGCCCTGGTGCTTACTCTGAGAAGCTTTTTTTAGTTTTTTGGGGGGTTTCTTGGGGGTGGGGGGTTGGTGGGTTTTGTTGTAGTTTTGTTTGTTTTTTTGTTTTGAGTTTTTTTTGTTTTGTTTTGTTTTGTTTTGTTTTTGGTTTTTCTAGACAGGGTTTCTCTATGTAGCCCTGACTGCCCTGGAACTCGATTTGTAGACCAGGCTGGCCTCAAACTCAGAGATCCGCCTCCCTCTGCTGGAATTAAAGGCGTGTGCCACCACGGCCCAGCTTTGGGTTGTGAGCCACCATGTGGGTTCTGGGAATCGAATCCAAGTCTTTTGGAAGAGCAGCCAGCACTCTTAACCACTGAGCCATCTCTCCAGCCCCCCAAAAGTTCGTTTAAATCTCTTCTGGAGTTAAAATGGGTTTCAGTCAGCTTCTATCAAGTTTTCTGCTTGGTTTGGCTCTGGTTTGGTTTTCCAAGACCGTGGGGCCCTGGCTGGCCTGGAACTCACGGTGTCACACTAATCTGGCACTTGGTTTTGGTTTGTGAGAGATTCTCACTACGTAGCCTAGGGTGGCTTGGAATTCATAACCACTGTGTCTCCCAACTCCCTACCCAGCTCCATCATTTCTAAATAATATGTGCCCTCCAGTGCACAGACATGAAATATCGGCACTCAGGTCTCTCCATTCAGCCCCTGGTGCCAGGCAAGTGCACCAGGGCTCCCTCCAGGAGCGATTATCTTTTCTTCAGAGATCCAGGACAGCCACCTTGTAAACATCCTGCTAGTCCCAGACACTTCACTGTGGCTCTCCCAACACTGGTGCCCACCAGCTACTAGGTACTGGACCAATGCTGAGAGAGGGAGACAAATCACCTCTGCTGTTTACGACTTCTCCTCGGCCTGGGCTAGAGGCAGACAAGACAACAAACAAGTACTGTGGAGTTGGAGACTATGTACCAGGTGCTGAGAGAACACGGTAGAGGATGATAAACACTGTCCGGCATCCTGGGGGTGGGGTGGGGGTTCACCAACAGGCATCAGCTGTCGGGGTGTTCTTTGGTTTTGAAACAGGGTCTCACATTTACCAGGCTAGCCTCAAACTTGTCACGTAGCTTGGTTTTATGTGGTGCCAGGGATTGAACCCAGGGCTTTGTGCATGCTAGGCAAGTACTCTATCCATTGAACTGCGTCCACAGCCCTTGTTTTGTTTTTGGGGATGGGGTTTCCTGTGGCCTAAGCTAGCTTCCAACTTAGTTTGTAACCAAGGCTGACCATGAAATCCCGATCCCACTGCCTTCCCTTCTCAAGGACTGGGATTACAGGCATGCGCCATTACTGCTCAGGACTGTTTGTTTTTTTCTTTTTTTTTTTTTAACATTATTTATTTGGGAGGGGTGTTCCTGCCGTGTGCATCTGCAGAGGTCAGAGGGCAACGTTTGGGAATCGCTTCTCTCCACCATATGGGTCCCAGGAATTGAATTCTAGTTGCCTGCCTTGGCAGCAAACACCTTTCCCTGCCGGCTACCTTGCTGGCCCAGGGTTGTGTTTGTTTGTTTTGGCTTATAGTGTGAGTGTGGAGGTTAAAAGGACAACTTTCAGGAGTCAGTGCTCTCCATCACAAGGGTCCCCAGGATCAAACTCAGGTCACTAGCCTTGGTAACAGACTCCTCACCTCCAGCCCCCTACCCCAACTATCTCTCCTGGCTCTGAGTGGGGATTGGAAGAAGGCAAAAGCATACAGCAGAAAAAAAGTGAGGAAAGGTAACCGGTATCTCAGAAAACGAGCCGCCGCACAGTAGCAGAAGTCCGGAAAGCTTAATCGCAGCTGTCACATCTCCATGGCCAGGGGAGGGGAGCTCAGCCGTGGTTGCTGAGTGAGCACCATTATCTTTCTATACGGCTGTCACGTCCTTAAGTCTGTCCTGTGGTCTCTACACGATTACAAGGCAGCGTAGTAGAGGAGAACTTCTCAGAGTGGCTTCTCTCCTTCTGCTTTTACGTGGATGCCAGGCATTGAACTCAGGCGGCCACACCTTTTGAACAGGTGTTTATTATTTCTTCCTTTATTTGGGAGGGGCAGGCACATGTGGAGAGCAGAGGATAAGTGATTTGACCCACTAGTCCAACCTGGAACTCCTTTTAAAAAAAAAAAAATGTATTTTTTGGTTTTGTTTTGTTTGTTTTTTGAGAGACAGGGTTTCTCTGTGTAGTCCCAGCTGTCTTGGAATTCGATCTGGAGATCAGGCTGGCCTCCAACTCACAGAGATCTGCCTGCTTCTGCCTGCCGGGTGCTGAGATTAAAGGCGTGGGCCGCCGCCGCCGCCGCCGCCGCCGCCGCCACCACCAAGCTAAAATATGTATTTATTTGTGTGTGTGTGTGTGTGTGTGTGTGTGTATGCATGTGTTTGCACACATGAGTGTGAATGCCCATGGAGGCCACTAGAAGGTGTTGGATCCCCTATAGCTGGAATTACAGGCACTTATGAGCCACCCTACACGGACGCTAAGAACTGAACTCAGGTCCTCTGTAAAAGCAGCAGATGCTCTTAACTACTGGGCCGTCTCTGCAGCCCCCAACCTTAATCTTTTGATCCTCTGACCTTCGCGCCCTCACGTGCTGGCATTACAATTATGTACGTGCCACCACACCCAGCTTGAGTTCTCAGGCAGCTTGTGATTATACAAAATGTGACCGTTGATGACTGGAACTCAGACAACCTGCTATTTGAGAGAAGCAGGACCTGGGGTTCAGATTAGTGAAATGCCTTACCATGTCCCCACGGGGTAAGCCCCGCCAGCGCCCCGCCCTCCTGACCACCCACGCTGAGCTTTCCCCTACGCGTGCTTAGGCTGTGATCTGCATCCAGCGAGGGCAAGAGAATCCTGGCTACAGCATCCTCTCCAGAAAAAAAAAAGAGGGGGGGAACTTGACCGAGCTTTCTAGAAACCTCCAGAACCAATTCTTTCATGAATTCATTTAACATGAGCAAATGAACTAACATTTATCCAGGAACTCTAAGAAGAGGAGGTTCAACACCAAGCCTTATTAATGAGATTTTTTTTTTTTCTTTTCTTTCTCTATGTAGCCCTGGCTGTCCTGGAACCCACTCTGTAGACCAGGCTGGCCTCGAAGTCACAGAGATTCACCTACCCCTGCTTCCCGAGTGCTGGGATTACAGGCATACACCACCACTATGCAGCATATATGAGACCTTTTTTGTCGCTGTTTTGAGACAGGGTATCATATAACCCAGCTGTCTTCCAATGTGCTGTGTAGTTGGGGATGTCCTTGAATTCTGAATCCCCCTGCCTCTACCTCTACTGCCTCCCAAACACTAGATTACAGGCATGTCCCATCTTGTCTAGCTATAAATGAGATCTTAAAATCAGCTTTCATTGTATCAAAATGTTTGCAGCCTCTAGAATGTTCCCAGAGGGCTGCCTCTGACGGCACACGTAACCAAGCAAAACCAGCACAGGGAGACGTGTGCAGTTTTTAAATAAAATTTACTTCCCTATAATCCAGCTTCTTTTTAGGCCTGGCCTTTCTTCTTCTGGTGCTGGACCTAATTTGTAAAAATCCCTCATTTCACCCTAGTTCAGCTGTTGCCCTTTGCTAAAAAATATTTTAAAGAATTAATTTGGTATTTACAGCATGAGAACTACTGAGGCCTCCAGCTTGTCCCTCGGGGCTCGTAGTGGCCACCTGCCCAGGTGCTCGAGGACATGCTGCCCTCTACTGGTTTCAACCTGGAGGTGCAGAGTCCTTCCACTGGGCTCGCCAAACTCTTAAATGAGTTGAAAGGGACTTCAGTCTAACCTCCCCCTCTACCCTCTCCCCCCCACACACCATTTTTTTTTTAATAGTAGAGAATCTGAAGCTCAGAGAGGTTAAGACTTTTGAGTATGGACACACTGAGGTTAGAGAAGGAGCCAGGCAAAGAGCCCACACTCAATAGAGGACGGGGAAAGAGAAACAGTCACCTCTTCAATGTGGAAAGGCACAATGGCACTTAAGAACTCGGGACTTGAGGGCTGGAGAGATGGTTCAATAGGTAAGGGCGCTTCCTGCCTTGGCAGAGGACTGGAGCTGGGTTCTCACCACTCATGTTAGGGGCTCACCCGTAACTCCAGCTCCAAGAAGATCCAATGCCCCCTTCTGGCCTCTGCAGGCACCTGCACTCTTATATACGTGGGCGTGCGCGCACGCACGCACGCACGCACGCACGCACGCACGCACGCGCACACACAATCTTTAAAAAGAAAAAAAAAAACAACAAGGGGGTGGAGAGATGGCTCAGCTGTTAAGAGAACTGGCTGTCCTTCCAGCGCACCCAGGTTCAATTCCCAGAATCCACATGGTGGCTGACAACCACCCTTAACTCCAATCCCAGGGGATCTGTCACCCTCTTCTGGCCTCTGAGGACACTGCACACAAACAACAAACCACTGAGACACATAAAATGTAAATAAGAACTCACAGGAAAAAAAATTAAATGTGGAGTCACTGGGGATACAGCTCAGTAGTAAAGCTCCACCCAGAATGTGTGAGGTGCTGGGAACTGAACCCAGCACCCTCACACACACACAACTGGGGACTCAGGTGAGTCAGGTGATCCGAAAGGCTCGGGAGGAACTTGGGGAAAGCAGGACATCTCCCCATCCCTCACTCTCTGCACCCCAATCTTCTACAAGGGACAGTACTCTAAGCTATCCCAGAACAGGGTCAGTGAAAATTAGATAGTTATAGTTTTCCTTGTTAAGAATTTCAGGGGCTGGAGATGTGGCTCAGAGGTTAAGAGCACTGGCTGTTCTTCCAGAGGTCCTGAGTTCAATTCCCAGCACCCACATGGTGGCCCACAACCATCTGTAATGAGATCTGGCTCCCTCTTCTGTGTATATAATAAATAAATCTAAAAAAAAAAAAAGAAAGAAAGAAAGAAAAAAATCCCTCGCTGATGTGCCCAGCTGCTTGAGTTAAAAAAAAAAAAAAAAGAATTTCAGAAAAGAAATTCACTAAAGAGGTGTCAAGTGTATAAATTTGAAAGACATTATAAGATAGTAATATAAGTTAGGATAGTGTTGATATATTTATTGCTTATATTATATATAGTTATTGTACTTATTGCATATAGTTTTTCTTATATTAGTTATAACTTTTTTATTCTTTTTTTATTTTTATTAGAAAAAAGGGGGAAATATGGTGATATTTTATTTGTGCTGAAATGTGGTGATATTTTACTTGCATGTTAATAAATAAAGTTTGCCTGGAGATCAGAGGACATAGATAGTCATCCATAAACAAAAGTCAGGCAGTGGTAGCACACACTCTTAATCCAATCACATGGCAGGCAGAGTCTCTGTGTGTTCAAGGACACAGCCAAGCGTGGTGACACACGCCTTTAATCCCAGTACCAACCATAGAGACCTGGAGGTCTGTACAGACAGGCAGTGATGAGGAAGTGATGTGGCTGGGCTAAGAGCCAATGAGAGGGCAGAACAGCAAGGCAATAAAGGCACAGGTTAGACAGGAAGTCTTGGGAAGCTATGGCACAACATGGTGAGCTAAGGTTAGTTGGCGGCTATTGCTCTGATCTCTACCGCTTTCACCCCTATATTTGACTCTGTGTTTCTTATGTTAAAAGACTGTTTAGAAATTCGTCTACAGGTCAGGACTTTTCTCCAGCTCTTTCTAGGATGCTCTTCCTAGAACGAAAACCAAGCCCCTACTATGGATCCCAACTCTTGTCCCAACTCTAACCTAAAGTAGCCCTCGGTTGCCCATGCCCACCTGTACCCACACCCACCTTTGTGCCCTGTTGCCTTAAATCCAGATTGTATGCTTTCTGAGCTTTCTTTTAGAAATGATGTGTGACTACTTGCCTGCTGGCATACAGATGTCTTGTGGTACTACTTAGATTAATAGCAATTTAAGGACAGGTTCGCTGAATTTCCCTTGTAACCCTACAGTTAAGCCCTATATATTAAATGCTCAGAAATATTTACTCACAATAAATCACACATTCAGTGTCCACAGTGTGCCAGACATGCTCCATGCTACACAGTGAGACTGTGTAGCAATGAGCTCAGAGAACCATCACGGGCTTTGGCTCTTATTGTGTTATATCTTCTTTACTAGCTCTGCTAGTTGGAAAAGTTATTTCAACTCTCTAAGCTTTAATCTCTCCATCTGTAAAACCAAGATGATAATGTCTACTTACTAGGAATATTTACTGAGTGCTTAGAGTGAACTAGGCACCATCTAGTTCCCATTTGACAGAGGAAGAAATTGAGACACAAGAGAGCAAGTCGAAGGATGCAGATAGACAGAATGGATGGAGCGAGGTCACGGGCAGTCTGGTCCCATAGCTCCATGTGTAATGCTGTGCTTTACTCCCTCATAGCTGAAGCAGTGGTCTGAACAGAGACATTTAAGGGGGCTGGGGAGGTGCCTCTGTGCTTCACAGCACTTGTTCTTGCTGTGAAGTTCCAGCATACACTTCCTAGAACCCACATGGAGCTCACAATCATCGATAACTCCAGTTCCAGATGATCTGATGCCCTCTTTTGGTCCCTGTGGGTACTGCACACGCGTATATAAGCATACATATAGGCAAAAGCACTTGTACACATACAATTTTTTTAAATGTCTAAATCACTGCTGCTAGATGACCAAATGCAAGGACAGTGAGTGACAAATGAGTGCCCCGGCAAGCAGGGTCTTCAATGGGGACCTAAAGGGAGGGTCGGCGAATGAGAGGGACAAGAGATACAAAGAATGAGAGCAAGACAGGAATCTGATCAAGCTCCGAAATTTTATTTTCCTCTCAAGGCATATATAGGTAGGCAAAGGGGGTTGTGAGCAGGGAGGGACTTAATTATGGGGGTTGCAAGCAAGAAGGGACTTAGTAATGGGGGTTGCAAGCAGGAAGGGACTAAATTATGGGCTGTTGGGCCAGCAGGAAATGTTGCTCTGAGGGTTATCTCTCTACCCTTGTCTAACTGCCTAATTGCTTAACTGCAGCTCATTCACCTGATATCTGAGAAGAGGTTCTGGTATCTGTGAGAAGAGGTTCTGATGCTATGGAGACTTAAGCAAGGCCTAGATCTAAGAAAAGAGGAGAGAAGCCTAAATATGGCAGCATGTGTGTCAAGGGTCGCTTAGGCTTATGGCTCCCATCAAATGAGATTCTTTATTGCTGGTGCTTGGCACTTGATTCTTCCATAAGCATATTGGGACACACAATCTACCTGTTTCTCATCCCCTGGGATCAACTAAGAGAGTAGACAAAATTCTTTATCTTTTTTTCTATGTGTATGAGTGTGTTTACCCACATGTATGTGCACTATCTGCATGCCTGGTACCCTCAGAGGCCAGAAGAAGGCGTCAGATCCTCTGGGACTAGAGCTGAAGGCAGTTGTGAGCCACCATGTGAGTGCCGGGAATCAAACTCAGGTCCTCTTGAAGAACAGCCAGTGCTCTTAACCACTGAGCCATCTCTTCAGCCCAAGAACACTCTTTTTTTTTTTTTTAAATAATCTATTTTTATTTTATGTGCATTGGTGTTTTGCCTGCATGTATGTCTGTGTGAAGGTGTCAGAAGCCCTGGAACTGGAGTTAAAGGCTGGTGTGAGCTGCCATGTGGGTGCTAGGAATTGAACCTGGGGTCTCTGGAAGAGCAGCTAATGCTCTTAATTGCTGAGTCATCTCTCCAGCTCCCAACAAAGTATTTTTTTTAAAACAGGGTCTCCCTATTGGGCCCAGGCTGTTTTCCTGCCTCAGCCTCCTAAATGCTGGAATTTCAGGGATGTATCACCATGCCCAGCTGAAAAGAATTATTTAAAAAGGAAACTGAAGCTGGGCATGGTGACACACGGATCCCAGCAGTTCAGAGATAGAAGTGGGTGGATTAGACGGTATGGTCAAAGCTATACTCTACATAGTTCAAGAACTGGCCAGTCAGAACTATACAAGACCCTTAAAAAAAAAAAAAAAAGGTGTGTGGTGTGGTGTATACCCACAATCCTAGTACTTGGGAGGCTGGGGCACGTGAGGTCTTTCTGGCTATCCAGAGAGACCCTGTTAGAACCAAAGCGGAAGAGGGAGCTGGAGGAAGGGGAGGAAAACAGGGTGGTGCAGGTCCCGAGGGACGGCTCAGCTCTTAGGAGAATCAGCTGCTCTTGCAGAGGACCCAGGTTTGGTTCCCAGCACCCACATGGTGGTTGACAATCACCTGTAACTCCAGTCCCAGGGGATCTGATGCCCTCTTCTGACCTTCTCAGTCACCAGGTATGCACCCAGTGCCTATACGGACATGCAGGCCAAACACTCATACATATCAAAAAATCAATAAATCTGAAAAAACAAAAACAAAAACAAGTGCCTTCAGCACAGAAAAATCCTGGTTTCTTCTAAGTCATTGTGTGGCTGGGCACTGTGTGGACTAATGACAGCCTTAGTGTTTAATCACTTGCAGTCTAATTAGGGAAAGAAACAAGCAAGGTCTGGATTATAACGCAAAACAGTGTTACTGTGTTCTACAACAGGATGGTCCAGATGGTGTGCATGACTGGGTGGGTTCCAGAGGGACACAGCACAGGTTTGAGGATTCTGGCAGGACCTCAAAGAAGAAAACTCAGGCCAGGCATGGTGGCACATGCCTTTAATGCCAGCACCCGGGAGACAGAGGTCGGTGGATCTATGGGAGTTTGAGGCCAGCCTGGTCTACAGAGTGAGTTTCAGGACAGCTAGGGCTACACAGAGAAACTGTTTCAAAAAAACAAAATCGAAAAAAGGAGGAGGAGGAGAGGAGGAGGAGGAGGAGGAGGAGGAGGAGGAGGAGAGAAGAAGAAGAAGAAGAAGAAGAAGAAGAAGAAGAAGAAGAAGAAGAAGAAGAAGAAGAAGAAAGAAAGAAAGAAAGAAAGAAAAAGAGAAGGAAGAAGAAAGAAAAAGAAAAATCAGAATCTGGCATGGTGCCACACACCTTTAATTCCAGCATTCAAGAGACAGAGGTGGGAATGTGTAAATCTGAGGCAGTCCTGATCTACATAGGGAGTTGCAGATTAGTCAGGGCTACACAGTGAGACTCTGTCTCGACAACAAACGATTCTTTTTAAATGCCTAAGAATCAATGGGCAAGGAGTGAATCTGAGCTAAGATTGATGGGTTTTGACGTGCAGTGAGACAAGGGAACTCAGGAATGTTCGTTTGCACTTATGTGTGCCCCGCTCTTTCTCACGGCTGTACAGCCGCTGACTTAGCATACTTACAACTGTGCACATATAATTTCCTTTAAAAATATATTTTAATACTTTGTATAAAGGAAAATTTGGTGCATTATGGGACTTTTAATTTATACTTGTATTCTTACATACAATGATAATTTAAATTGCTCCTCAAACTATACACACACAAATTTTAAAACAAAAACAAAAATAGTTTCCTTGAATGGAAAAAGTTAAATTATAAAGCTCTTGAATTTTTTAAAAATTTATTTATTTATTTTTTGGTTGGTGTAATTACAGTCAATTATGTTTTAATTCAATATAATATTTTTAGGGTTAATTAGGATATCACTATTTAAAATTCATCTGGAAAAATAAACAGGAAAAAAAGAGCAAAGCTTAAAGACAGTGGGACACAGCTCCTCTTGCAGAGCCTTTGCCTCAAGGGTCTGAAACTCTGGCTTTGCCCACCACACAGAAGGCAGCGTAAGCAAAGCAAACCCTTTGACAAGAGCTTAAGTGGCAGAGAGTTAGGCCTGACAAATAGACATTATGCAGCCTGCACATCAATTTAGCACTCTAGCCAGACAGAATAGACCCAACTTCATATTAATACTGCAGCTCAGTGGGAGGAAAGGCATTTGAACAGTGGCTTACAATTTTGGGATAAAAGATATGCCAATTACCTTGATCAGTACACCTTGTAGGCATGTGTTGAAATACCGCATTAAGCAACGTGAATATATACTATTCTTATATACACAGAATTACTATTTTAGAGTTCTATGTGTATTATGTACACACAGGACTTAGCCTTAACCACACACCTAAATAAACTCTAGTAAGTTGATTAAATACTTAAATTAACTGCAGAAAACTAGAAAGAAATACAATTACATATATAAAGGTGATATATATTTAGAATGTTTATATTAAGATCACAAAGGGGAGCTGGAGAGATGGCTCAGGGGTTAAGGGCACTTCTGGAGGAAGATGGCTGCTCTTCTGGAGGACCTGGGTTCAATTCCCAGCACCCACATGGCAGCTCACAACTGTCTGTAACTCCAGCTCTAGGGGATTTAACACCGTCTTCCGGTCTCTATGGACACCAGGCACACACATGGGGCACAGACACACATGCAGGCAAAACAACTATATACAGAAACTAAAATAAAAAATTGTTTTATCAAGATCACAAAGGAAAACATTTTAGCCCAAAATATAAAAATTGAGTTTTTAAATTATTTTTAAATAATGAAGTTAAAAAGACAGTTACAGGGGTTGGAGAGATGGCTCAGTGGTTAAGAGCACTGACTGTTTTTCTTTTTTTTTTTTTCTTTTTTTTTTTTTTTTTTTTTTTTTTTCGAGACAGGGTTTCTCTGTGTAGCTTTGCGCTTTCTGGGACTCACTTGTAGTCCAGGCTGGCCTCGAACTCACAGAGATCCACTGGCTCTGCTCCAGTGCTGGATTAAAGGCATGCGCCACCACCGCCCGGCGCACTGACTGTTTTTCAAGAGGACCGGAGTTCAATTTCCAGCACCCACATGGCAGCTCACAACTGTCTGTAACTCCAGTTCCAAGGGATCTGACACCCTCACACAGACATACATGCAGGCGAAACACCAATGCACTAAAAAGAAAAAGGCATCGGCAACATTTAGTTAACAAACACAAACAAGTTAATAGGAATACTAAGGACCCACTAAGAGAGGTCACAGTCTTTCTCTGCACATATTTATTAAGCTCCTCCCATCTCTGTGAGGCACCATGCCTTGAAGACTTAGGAAGGGCCCTAGCTGTAAAACAAGTGTGGGCCTGCCCCTGGGGATCTGTGTCAGGTGGGATAAGGTAGGAGGCAATTCAGAGAAAATGTCAGTACAATTGGCCTGGGAAATAAAAGCTGTCTTACTGGCTCAGAGATACTGAAGGGCTCATCAAAGACTCAGTTTCTTTCCATTTCTCTCAGCACAACAGGTTTGTTGTGTGTTTATCACAATATCATAAGTAAATAGATTAATTAATTAATTAAAATGTGGTATGTTTGCTGGGCGATGGTGGCGCACGCCTTTAATCCCAGCACTTGGGAGGCTGTGGCAGGTGAGTTCAAGGCCAGCCTGCCTGATCTGCAGGGCAAGTTCCAAGACAGCCAGGGATACACAGAAAAAAAGGAAACATACAAAAAAATTAACATGTTCCACAATAGGGAAATGGGTAAGTGAGGATGAACTGCGCTTGAGTATTTTGTATCCAGTACAAATGCCTGTTCTGAAGGCTACGCTGCATCTGGGAAATGGTAAAAGTCAGGCAGGAAATCTTATGGACACTTGCAACAGCTTTGCCAAAGGAAAAAGACTGTTTCTAACCAGGCTGAAATAAACACTCCGGTGTGTTACCCATGCTGCTGAAGTGGGCGTGTCTTGGTGCCTGGCTACTCTCAGTCTTCATCATCCTGGGTTTCCTCTCTCCAGGCTGTATTCCCCACGCCTCCTGCCGAGTCCAATCAACACATCTGCTGGCACCATCCCTTTCACCTCAAATGCCCTCCCCTTTGGCCTATCAATCCATCAAATACTTGTGCATGGTAGTACATGATCTTAATCCCAGCACTAGTTCGAGGTCAGCCTGGTTTACACAGTGAATCCCAGGACAGCCAGAGCTATGTAGTAAGACTGTCGCCAAAAACACAAACCAAAGCAAAACGAAAACAAAAAACCTACTTGTAGTTGATAAAAAGTATACTGTAAATCACAGCACTTTCAAGACGGAAGCAGCTAGATCTCTGAATTCAAGGCCAGCCAGGTCTATGTAGTGAGACCCTGTCTCAGAAAAAAAACAATAAAAAAAAAATAAATAAAGATCAAGAGTCCTAAAGAAGGCCTATGGTCACTTCCACCACTTCCCCCAAAGACCTTCAGCTGGGCTCCCTGTCCCCCAGGGATGCCAGCTGATTTCCACTGTGGGCTTTCCTCCGTGCTTCCTCCCAGGCTCAGCTCCTCCAGGTTCCAGCTCCTCCTCCAGGCTCAGCTCCTGTCCCAGGCTCAGCTCCTCCTCCAGGCTCAGCTCCTCCTCCAGGCTCAGCTCCTCCTCCAGGCTCAGCTCCTCCTGCTCAAGGCAGGCTCAGCTCAGCTCCTCCAGGCTCAGCTCCTCCTCAGCTCAGCTCAGGCTCAGCTCCTCCTCCAGCTCAGCTCCTCAGGCTCAGCTCCTCCTCCAGGCTCAGCTCAGCTCAGCTCCTCAGCTCAGCTCCTCCTCCAGGCTCAGCTCGCTCAGCTCCTCCTCCAGGCTCAGCTGTCCTCCAGGCTAGCTCAGGCTCAGCTCCTCCTCCAGTCAGAGCAGAGAGCTCAGCTCCTCCTTCAGTTCTCTCTCAGCTCAGGCTCAGTCAGCAGGCTCAGCAGGCTCAGCTCCTCCTCCAGGCTCAGCTCCTCTCCCAGGCTCAGCTCCTCCTCCAGGCTCAGCTCCTCCTCCAGGCTCAGCTCCTCCTCCAGGCTCAGCTCCACTCAGCTCAGGCTCCTAGGCTCCATTAGCTCAGCTCCTCCTCCAGGCTCAGCTCCTCCTCCAGGCTCAGCTCCTCCTCCAGACTCAGCTCCTCCAGGCTCAGATCTAAGGTAGAATCCTTTCTTGTCTCTTGGCTTTCCTCATGTTTCACTATCACTCACCTGTTCACAGGTCAGTCCAGCCACTCATCTGGAGCCTACCCACCCAACACAGCCCATCCTATAGCACTTGACTCAATGCTGCACAGATAACAGCGGTGGGTTTTTATTTATTTTTAAAATTCTTCCTTTGCCTCTTTCCCCCCATATCCTAGCAGTAACAATCTCTGCATTTTCTTTTCTTAAAAGACTTATTTTTATTATTTGTGATTATGTGTGTGCGTCTGTGCACACAGAGGCCAGAGGCATTGGATCCGCTGAGGCTGGAATTACAGGCAGCTGTGAGTGCGCTGCCATAGGCAAGTACATGATATTTTTAGACAAGATTCAAATAAATCTTCGGTGGTAACTAGAGGTGCAGGGCAGCAAGGCATGCCTTCATTAGTAATCCAGGCTTAAGGCAACAGGCTAAGGGTGGGCTGTGACCATGGGACAGGCCACATGCGAGATTCTTCAAGAAAGGTGACTTTGGCATGTCGACAAAGCGGATATAATTCGATTGTGAAATGGAAAGAGGAGTCAGATGACTGAAAGGGTCTAGTCTGATGGGCTATGACTCTACCAAGCAGAGAGACTGAAGGTTGATGCGATAGCTCACACCTGTTGTCTCGGCACCTAAGAGACCCGGACACAGGAGAATCAGGGTTCAAGATCAGCCTGGGTTACATAACGAGACCCTATCCAGGAAGGAAGAGAGGGAGGGAGGGACTGTAAAGGAGGACAGAGTAGATGAAAGCCAATTACAGACCTCCTGACCCTGAGATTATATAGTCAAGGAGAGAAGTCCATTTTTTATTTTTTAACTGACCAATGTTTTGCAAACCTTTCCCCACCCACCAGTGATGTATTTTACTTCCATGTCAGTTAAAACGCAAAACCAGACTGAGAGTTACCAGACAGACAGAAGAGTTCGGCTGGGCCCAGAACTCCAGTGACAGGGAGGGAAGGGCTGGCCCTGTGACAGCTCAACTCATAAGGGCTAACGATGTCCTTTCCTTCGGAGCTTTGAGGTCCTGCGGTTTAAGACTCGGTGACCAACACCCTGTCAGGAAATTAATTATCCTGCCACCATCTACCCTCAATCTCTTCTTCCACAGGGCTCCAGGGGAAGAGATTCTAGCATAAAGGCCACACACATTTTAAAGTCCAAAGTTGGCCTCCGTGAGCCACAAAGTACTTAGCTTTAAGAAGCGCCTCTTTCATCCTCAGCCCGGAGAAGCATCTTCCTTGGGAAAGGGAGGGATATCTGGGTCTCCAACTTTTGAGGTCAAGGCCATGTGCTTATAATTGGGACAGAATGGAGGAGACAATTGCTCCTTGCGAAGCCAGAGCTCTAAATCAAAGCCTGGAAAAGAGGCCAAGGGCCCTAGGCTAACATCTGTTGTTGAGTCATAGCCTGAATAGACTGGGGCCCTAGCTCAGCAGCTTGGCTCTGAGGAACGAGAGAACTCAGGGGATTACACAGGCCCCACACAAAAGCAGCTGCTCAGGACCAGGAGCTGGCTAGAGAGGGAACACTGCCTTTCCATTCCAGAGGGCATTGGCCTCCTCTCTGAAAGTAAACTACCTTGTCAAGCAGAGCATCCTTCCAGTGTGGAAACATTTCACGGTGGAACAGAGAACGGTTTGAAACCGGGACAAAGCCAGGCATGGTGGTGCACATCTGAAATCCCAGCACGTGGAGGGGGTGAGTGTAAAGCAGGAGGATGGTGGCTTTGAGGCTAGCCTGGGCTACATAATGAGATCCAAAGAGAGAGATGTAGACACACAGAAAATGAACAAATCATCTTTGAACCTTAGAAACCTGTCTGGCCTTAAACCACAGAAATCAACCTGCCTCTGCCTTCCAAGTGCTGGCATTAAGGGTGCGTACCACTAAGCTCTGGGTTTTCTTTTTACTTTCTTTGAGACAGGGTCTTTTTTTTAAAAAAAAAAAAAACAAAAAAAACTATTATGTTTACAGTGTTCTGCTTGCATGTATTCCTGTAAGCCAGAAGAGGGCACTAGATCTCATTACAGATGGTTGTGAGCCACTATGTGGTTGCTGGGAATTGAACTCAGGACCTCTGGAAGAGCAGTCCGCGCTCTTAACCTCTGAGCCATTTCTCCCAACCGAGACAGGCTCTTACTAAGCTGACTAAGCTGCCCTTTTCAGTCCTCCTGCCGCATCACTGAAGTTGCTGAGGTTAACCTGCTCCACCTGGCCGGAACACCATGTGCTGCCAGGCTCTTTCCTGCTTGGCGCAAGGAAAAATGCAGGCCAGGAACATGGGCAACTGTGAGGGCAGGGAGCAAGCGCTCCTGGGAGCTCCTTTTCCCACACCAGGCCTGTAGCCCACGTTTATAGGAGGCTGGCAATGATGGCTGCGTGTCTGGACAGCTCTTAACGCCCTCATGGCAAAGATCCCAGAGAGGCAGAGCTCAAGCCTCCCTCCGGCAGCACACGGGAGTTGGCTTAAAACACCACAGAACACGGGCAATAAAAACGGCCGAAGCCAGGAGCTTGCCATCTCCTCAGCCCCACTGACATCTCTAAGTGGAAACTGTCAGGATGAGGAGTGGTTGCCCAGCACTCTTCCTGCATCCTCCTTGGTCTTGCTCCTTTCAGCAGCAGCACACAGTGGTATACAAAGCAGACGCCAAAGATGCCCCCCCACACACACACACACATTTTTTTTTTTTGGTCTAAAGAATCTTTCGGTCTCCAGAATGTCTCCTGCCCACCTCCTATCTGCACCCATCATCTCTGCTCCTCCCAGGTAGCCCAGCAGGCCCTGCAGGGAGCCTCCCTTTCCTGCAGGGCAGCACATTCATTCCTGCATCCTCCAGCCAGGCCAGTCTTCTTGGCACCCTTGCCAACCCCACCCTGCTTCCACCCTGTTAATATTCTGAGACAAGCAGTCTGGGTATACCTGTGCCAAGCAAGATTGCCAGGGCAAGAGAAACCCAGGAGTCAGGAGGCAAACCCAGATCTGGGGTGGAATGTTTCCAGTGCATTTTGATGCCCACGTTGTGAGTCAGCCGAGGAAGCAGGGGAAGAAAAGTTACATTCTCAACTGAAAGAGAAAGGGGAACCAGAGGGGACGAGCAACAGGAGGCTGTTGTTTCCCGTTTCCTTGGCCCAGAAGAGTGTGCAAATTCAGGTATGGCTTGTTTGACCCTGCAGCCAATTAGCTTCCTGGAAGAAAGGTGTGGGGGGGGGGGAACCACTGTACTAACCCAGTGATACCCAGAGATTGCCAGAAACTACTGAAACCTCGAAGAATTGCAGTCAGTATTTCCAGGAAGCTGTTCACTTCTGCGAAGGCTGCACGATGCCCAAGCACCTCGGCTGTGACTGCCATCCCCCTGTGCAATCTCAGGACCTGTAACTGGGTAGTGCTGTTCCAAATTAGGTCACAGAATGGCCAAGTTCAGGGATCCCACAAGGTCACCACCCCAAACAGGGTCAAAGCTAGGGTTAGAGATCATGGGCCCTGGTGGCTCGTAACTTTTCTAAATACCACAGCATCCATACATCATAGTCCGAGAGTTGTAACACACCTTTCAGATGCTGACACCAGGATGCCACCTTCAAGAGACAGTGTGTTATGTTCTTTCATCCTCCCCAAGAAGTAAAAGGAGACCAGGCCCATGGGGCCAAGAGACACAATAGCATAATTTATTAAAGTTACCACACAACAACTGTGTCACAGACAGGAAGAGAATGTGAAGGGGCCTAGGGATCATGTTCAACGCCCTCATTCTGTAGAGACGGAAGTCTCAGGATACTGTACAGACAAAGCTGGGCCCTGGGCCTAGTCCTGACACACAGAAACACAAAGACTTGAGGCTTCTGGTGGTGAGCTAAGTAGATTTAAGACTAAAGCTGTTCCTGGGGTCCCACATTCAGGTGCTTGTATGCCCTTGAGGCTGCGAGAGCACACTGTAGGAGACACTTGGAGCTGCAGGGTCACTTGGGGCTGGTAGAGATTGTTATGGGGTGGGAGGGTTCTCGGAGGTTAGTAAAACCCACCCCTGCCCCCCCCACAGTCCCGACTGCCCTTTTCCCCGGACAGCACGCACCTGGGGGCAGACGCTAGCCTCCTGAGTTATGGACTGACTCGGGAGGAAGAGAGGAAAAGCAGTAGCTAGAGGGAGGGCCTGGGGAGTCAACCAGAATATTCCCCCACGTCCAGGTAAGCCCGAACACCCAGAGAAGACCGAGGGACACGGGGACTAAACCACCTACGAGAGATAAGCAAAACCAGCAATAACTTAGCAAAATAAATACAGTGAGGGTTTGGCTGGGACTGATGAGGAAACAGTTCTTAGCTGTGGGTCAGGAAGACTGAGCTGTGCCTTCCCGGACACCACAGGGGAAAACCCCGAGACGGGGAGCTTCCAGAGCGCCAGAGAAGGCCCATGAACTATTCGAGGCCCTAGGGAATCTTCCTGCTAAAAACTGCTCCCTGGATGGACATTCCTTTGTCTCCAGAAAGGCAAGGCTATCTGGTTTAGGTTCCCTGGTGAGGACCAGGCCTGGCCAGCAGGCCCCCACTGACTGTCTGTGGGAGGCCCTGGACAGCAGGGCACAAGGGTGGAGCCAAGCGGAAGAACAAACAGTTTGTTGCTAAGAACTGAGCTGTGTTTGCAGAAGGAACTCCATTCCCCCAGGACACGCTCCAGTCACTGTCCTTCCAGCTTTTGGGGGCCCGAGACAAATTTTGTCACTTCTCTGGACTTGATGAGGGCCTGGCTGTGAGGCAGCTGGACTCCAGTGGACACAGCAGGGAAGCTCGGTTACACAGAAAAACAGTAACTGGGAATGAGGATATCGTCCCGTTCCTGCTGGCAGGAGAATGTCTTCCCTAGGCCTGCAGTGTCCCGGGGAGACAGACGCTTCTGCTCCATCTGCCAGCAAGCAGAGGATAAGAGCCTGGGGCATGAGCCCAAGACCTGGGGCCACCGGGGTGCGGCAGCAGCGAGAAGTCAGAGTCAGTATCAACAGCCTACAGGGGTGGCGGGCTTCTCCGCAGGTCTGAGCGATAGCAAACGGCACCATCCGTCTCCCGCAGCTCAGGTTTCCACCACTCGGATGAGAGGCATGGGCTTCGGGCTGGGGGGCTTGGATATCCTGACACTGGAGAAAAAGGAGTAAACGCTGAGGGCTGGGCTACTGCATCCGCTCCACGGAGCCTCCCCGCCACGGTGCCTCGGGAACACTACACTTCAGGGCTCGCTCATCTCCTGAGTTCTATGGAAACAGTGGTTTTCAGGACCACGGAGGGGAAGCTGCGGCGTGACCTAGTTATCTGGTGGCGAGGGTGATGAAGATGGGATGGTTAAACAACTGAGAAGTGGATACAGCTGAGATGCCCGATTTTCCTCCAGGAGTTGAGGCCTTTTTGAGAATCTCTTAGAAACAACAACAAAAAAGCCTCCTCTAGAAATATGCAAATATATGCACAGATTTGCAATATGCAAATACTATAAATACATTTTACATACAATTTCAGGGGTTCATATACTTCCAGAAGCCATTGCATGGTCCTCCTAGGCTAGCAAGTAGCCTGTTGACGGAACTCAGATTGGAGACTGGGGCAGAAAGTTGGGTTTCAGTCTTCCTGGCCTCAGCACTGAAGGCTTTCCAAAGTTCCTGCGCTCTCGCCTGTCCTGCCTGGGCCCCCTCTCTGCACGTACTCACCTGCCCAGGTTCTCTGTCTTGGCTCGGGTCTGCGTGCTGAAGTTCCCATGACTGACCTGCTTCTCTATCAGATGCTCCATGCGGTCATGCATCTCCAGGTTCTGGAAGGCCAGCACAGGGTTACAGTGGGTCTCTCTGGCTTGCCGCATGCCCCCATTCGACTTGCACGGATGCTCCTGTTCACTCCCTCTTCACCAGCACACCACAGCCAGGGGAGTCCTCTCCCTTCACCTTCATTACAACATACCACTCCCTGCCTCTGGCACTTGCCCCTCAGTAACTCAGCAACACTAGTCTCGTCTAGCTCCTCCTCTGTTTCCTGTACACAGCTTCTTGAAACAGTCATATGCCTTTGTCAACAGGCTGGCTTTTAAAGCAGCTGTAGTTTCTCTGTTGTTTCCACTGCTGCTTTTTATTTCTATGTATGCCTGTGTGAGCGTATGCCACATGCACACAGGTAGGTGCCTTCCAAGTCTAGAAGAAAGTGTCAGATGCCCAGGAGCTGGACATACAGGTGGTTGTGGGCAGCCAGATGTGGGTGCTGGGAACTGAACTCGGGTCCTCTGGAAGAGCAGCAAGCTCTTAACCGCTGAGCCATCTCTCCAGTCCATACAATTTTGTTTTTGATTTGTTTTTCCCCGACATATTTTATCTTAACTCTAGACCACCCTTTCTCTAAATATCCTGTCTCCCCTCTGTCTCCCCTGTTACAGGGATCTTAACACAGTGGATTGCAAAGTGACCTGAAGGTGGTCAACAGACAGGAAGGGCTCTGCAGCAAAGCGGAAGAAATGAGACTAGGAAGTCACCTTGACAGCTGATTGAACAGTCAGCAGAGCTGTGAGGAATGCCAACTACAGAATGTGCCCTCTTCCCTCAAAGCCTGGCTCCACTGTCAGCAAAGCCCACGTGCCCAAGAAGTGCCATGGTAGGTGGCTTGCATCATGATGCTCTGCCCTCTCTGGCAGGGACAGGGTCTTACCACTGTCAGCTGCCCCCAGACACCCAGTTCCAAGCAGCTGCTGGACAGGACCGAGCCAGCCCGCCCTGTGCCCAGACTTCTCAAGAACCCAGTTCCCTGTTGGGGGCCCGTCCCATACACAAACCTCGGCCTCCAGATAGGCAATTTTCTCCTTGAGCTCTTGAATGGTGGCATCCTTGGACTGGATCACAGCTTTTGAATTCTGGAGCTGCGAAGACATAAGAAACATCTTGCAAAGATTCAGTCCACACTCACCAAACCCCTCCCTGACTAGAGAAAAGCCAGCAGAGTCGAAAGGAGAGCTTGCTCTTCTCACAGTTTCACTGATGTTTCTATAAAACCTTTCGCCGGCGATGGTGGCGCACGCCTTTAATCCAAGCACTCGGGAGGCAGAGCCAGGCGGATCTTTGTGAGCTCAAGTCCAGCCTGGTCTACAAAGTGAGATCCAGGACAGGCTCCAAAGCTACACAGAGAAACCCTGTCTCGAAAAAACCAAAACAAAACAAAACAAAAAAACCTTTCTTTTCATCACTAATGAAGCCAGAAGCAGGGATGGCAGAGTGAGAGGAAGCGCCATCCTTAACTCCAAAGTGCACAGGAGACCATGCAAAATCTAGTCCTCTGGGTTCTGCAAAGTGTCAATTATTTATTCGTTCGTCTAGGAAACACTGAGTGCTTACCATACCATAGCTCCTGTTCTAAACAATGAGAAATGGCAGTTAACAAAACACATGCAAAGGGAGCTGGCCCAGAGACAGGAAATGATCCCCTGGGTTCGGGGAGGAGAACCTTAGGGTCTCAAAACAGTTTTGCAGCTGAGCCTATCCCAAACACACTACGCTGAAGCTCGGACGGAAGAATCAGGCAGAGGATCTGCGGGAGATGACTGGGTTTATTGTGACTCCATTACTCATTCACCAAAAAGGCGTAAGGGTGAAGTGAGACCAGCCTCTTCCCCTTCCCAAGGGGAAAACAATGTCAGGGAAGGGCAGAGGAAGAGCAACACCGGAACTCCGTGTGTGGAATAAGTAACGAAAGCACAGGCCTGGGGTGAGCACAGGGCAGGTAAAACAGGACCCCCTTTACCTGCTCTATCATCTGCCGGACTTTCCGCTGCTGACTCTTCAGCATGTCATCCAAGTGGTGGGTCTTCTCCCGAAACCCAGCCACTTCCTTTTCCAGAGCAGCAGCCCTGGGAACAAAGACCAGGAGGCTGAGGTGAAGTCACACTTGCCACCAAGAGTAAAAGTCCCTGTGCCCCGGTGGCCTCCCCTAGAGAGGTAGTGATGTCTAGTCCAAATGACGGGAGGCAGCGAGTCATTTGCACGCCACTAGGGGGCAGAGTGTGTTGTTTCGGCTTCTACGGGATAGGACCACAATCACGCTAAGCAGCCTAAAGCCTACCAGGCTAGCTCTGAACTCACGGGTATTGTCTTGCCTCGGCCTCCCAAGTTGTTAGGAATACAGGCATGCACCATCATGCCTTGCCAGCGGCAGGTTGTTTGTTTGTTTTTTTTTTTATTAACTTTATTATTAAACTTTTTCAATATTAAAGCCAGGAGAAAGTTGGCTGCCTTGCATGTTATAAGTTTCTGATTATGCCAAAGATTTAAGTAGAAACTTGGATTATTCTAAGCAAACAACGCCAAGATCCTCAATAAGAAATGTTTTTTCTCTGTTCTTAATTTTTTTTTAATTTAATGATTTATTTTTTACTCTATGTGCGTTAGTGTTTTACCTGAATGTATGTCTGTTGGACCCCCAGAACTGGAGTTACAGACAGGTATGGGCTGCCATGTGTGGTCACTGGGAATGGAACCCAGGTCCTCTGGAAGAACAGCCAGTGCTCTTAACCCCTGAGCCATCTCTCCAGCTCCTCTGTCGTCATCATCATCATCATCATTATTTTGTTTTTTTGTTTTTCAAGATAGGGTTTCTCTATGTAGCCCTAGCTGTCCTGGATCTCACTCTGCAGTCAAGGCTGGCCTCGAACTCACAGAGATCCGCCTGCCTCTGCCTCCTGAGTGCTGGGATTAAAGATGTGTACTACCTCCCCCAGTTCCTCAAACCCTTATAAATTTCCAATCACAGGAGTGATGGGGACATGTTTTCCTATATAGTATTTGGTCTTGTGTTTCCAGCTCCTGACAAGATGCTTAGCATCTCCAAAAGTGCTAAAGGTGTCTTAAGTACACTTAGGAAGTGAATATTGGCTGGGTTTGCAGATAGTTACAGGATGGGGCTAGTTAAAACTCCAGCCCCTCTCCAACCTCTCTGGGGGAGAGACCGACCATGCCTGTACACTGGACAAGTGTTTAAAGACCTCTGGGTCCAGAAATGCACAGGCATGTCAAGAGGACAGCATATAGCAACTCCCCGGGGACCTCTATGCAGCGCATCTGTGCACCTGATCTTAGAACCTATCTTCGCCGCATAACTGAGCCACATTCTGATCTGTTGTTCAGGAGCCCTGAAATCCTGTTAAAAAAAAGAACCTAATCACATTGTTTCATCAGTCCCATGAGCCACTACAACAAATTCCTGACTTGAGGAAGCAAGAATCCCACCCCCATGCAAGCATTTTGTAGGTAAATGGAAAGGTATATGGGTAGCCTTGAGCATACTAATTTTGACTGTCAGCTAAATGGGGGTGGAACTGAACCCTTGACACATGGGGCCTGCATTGACTCTGGGTAGTCTCAGACTTGAATTAATTGTGGGACCCAGAATCGATGTCAAGAGAGAAGTAGAAAGTTGCTTGATGACACACCGCTATGAGCAGAGTTTTCCTTGGTCAGTCACTTCTGAGAATGCCCAGAGGATCCTGAAGTGCCAGGATACTGGTTACCCCCAGTTCTGCCTGAAGACAAGTGCACGCTGCTAGAAAGTGGGTGGTACTCAGGGGTGAGGCGGCCACAGTGGGCCTGCGCCCCACGTCCTTCCTCAACTTCCAACATTCTAAATCCCACCCTCAGTTCCCCACACGAGGGTGCGCCGCTGTCAAACACCATTCCAGAGCATCAGTGGGGGTTCCTCACCCTTAGTTTCTCTTGTTCTTCTCTTAGTCTGCCCTGCGAATGTCCCACACAGAGGAAGAAGAGGTTCTGAACGCAGCCATCTCTCAACACCCAAGGGGGAATGATTACAGAAACCCCACCCCATGTGCTTCCGGCCCTCCTCAGTATTTGCGTGTGTCCTCGGCATGTGCATCTTCCCTTACACTTCACCTCTAGGTTATTTAGGATACCTAATACACAAATGCCACAAAATAACTGTTCATTGTTTGGGGGGCCAATGGCAACCATGTAGCATATTATGCCATGTTTGGTTGATGTCCTAGGAGGCCTGCTCTTTTCTGAGGGGAGCTAGAGCAGGAGTTGGATGTGGAGGAAAGGAGAAGTGGGGAGAGACGGGGGTGGGGGGTGGGGGATGGGGGATGGGGGGGATGGGGGAGGGGGTTGGGGGAGGGGGGTGGTTGGCAGTCAGGATGTAATAAAGCAATAAAAGAGACTGTAGAGATTCAGTAAAGAGACAATTTCCCATTTTTGTTTTTGTTTTTTTTTTCCTTTGAGACAGGGTCACACTATGTAGCCCTTGGTGGCCTAGATCTTGCTATGTAGACCAGGTTGGCCTCAAACTCATGGCAATCCACCTGCATCTACCTCCTGGGTGCCGGGATGAAAGGCGGGCGCCACTACTCCCAGCTTCAACTGTTCTAAAGTTACTCTGTGTGAAGTCAAACCAGAAAGGGGCTTCCACACAGAGGCCCGCACTTCCGTGCCCGGAAGGTCAAGCCTGGCTTGTTCTGAAGTAGAGAAAACACCCGTTTTCAGCCGGAGGGGCTGTGACTGCTGATCCTGGCCCTTCAGGTACTGTCTACTGAATTTGACTTATACAATGGTGATCAGGCCGACTATGGCCTACGGAGATTTAACTGTTTGTTTGTTTGTTTGTTTGTTTGTTATTCATTTATTTTTTGAGCCAAATCTTGTTACATTGCCCAGGCTGGCCTGGATCTCATGGTCCTTCTGCCTCTGGCTCCTGCGTACCTGGGAAAATAGGCACGGACTATCACTACTGCACCCAGAATCTAGCGCTTAGTTAGTTAGAGACAGAATTTCACCCTGTAACACAAGCTGGCCTTGAACTCAAAGCAATCCTCCCGCCTCAGCCTTCCAACAAGTGCTTAGGATTATAGGCATGTGCCACCATGCCCTGCCAACATCTTATTCGGTCCTGAAGACTCAGGAGGCAGTCTTTGCTCTGTGGGTCCCACTGATCTGGGACCTCTGATCCCCTCTCCTCAGTGAAAATTTTTCACATTTTCTTGGGAGGCAGAAAACTCAGTAATCCCCCACAGGCCTCTGAGAGCTCTAGCAGGTGGTTCTCGGTTTCTATCTGAACTGCTTAGAGCAACAGGAAGTCTTCGTGAAGCCATGGTCCTGTCTCGTCACATGACCTCCAGGGACTTCCAGTGTTTCTGGAGTGACGTGCCCAACGAAAGCTCCTTTGGTGAGAGCTGCAACAGCCAGTGCCTCTTCGGCTCTGCCTGACCTTAGCTCCAAAACCGTCAAATCCTTTCCTTTAGGTTACTGCCCCCACTTTAAAGGAGATCCTGAAGGAGATGGCCTTGTGAAGAGCATCTGCCCGGGTGGGCTCCACCCTGTGTGAGCACACTGAGTTGGAACTGGAAGATCTGACCTCAGCGCCAGCTTCCTTCCAGTCCTGGCAGGCAGCTACGCCTCCTGCCCTCTTTCTTACACCCAACTTTGCAGGGAACAAGGGTCCTTACTTTTCTCTTTCTGCTTGGCAGTCAGCATTCTTGATCCGAAGCTCCTCTAGGGCCATCTCCCCTTCCCTGACTTTCAACAGTAAGGCTTGATGCTCCTGGGTGAGACAAAAAGAAAGAAAAAGGCATGTAGCAGCAACAGCCGTCAGCAGAGTCTGTGCTTGGGGTGAAATGGGCACCTGAGCAGGGACTTGGCTGCTGCTGGGTCTGGGACTGTTGCCAAAGAGCAGCAGGCCAGGCTGGTTTGCTGGGCGCCCTCCCCCATCAGGGACGGCCTTTCCCACTTTCAGCACACAGAAACTTCCCAGCCTCACCCAGCTGCTGGCAGGAGACGGAGGCCCTGTGTTGTGCAAAGCCTCCTGCCAGCCCTGGTCAACCAGGTAGGTGACTGGCTGCTAAGAGAGTCTTCCCAAACCCGAAAGGGGCATCTGTGTACAAACAGGTCTGAGGCGGGAATAGTTCCGCCTGTAGTGGAAGGAGGTGGAGGCTAGGTGTCCGACCTCCATTCCTAAAGCGCTGGAAGGTATCAGAAGGGATATGCATGGCTGCTGGGAGGGAAAGAAGCCTCGGTGGGTCCCTTCCTGCCCCAGGGCTGGACACTGAAGCCAGAACAGCACCATTACCGTCTCCATCCCCAGCAAGCGCCTCTGTAGCTCCCCGACTTCTGCCGACTTCTGCTCCACTCGGTCCTCCTCTCTCTGAAGGGCCACATTGCTCTGTTCTGCTTCTCGCTGATACTGGCTGAGTGTAACCTAGGACTGTGTGTTCAACAGTGGGAGGAAAAGAGGCAAACGTAGATAGACCTTAGAAAGAGAACCTGGGATGGCGTCAGAGCCACGATGGGACAAAGGCGGAGACTGACTGGCCCCGCACAGACTAACTCCATCTCCAAGGTTAACTGGCACAACAGTTCATGAAGACCCCCTGGCCACCATCTTCAACACCTCCATGACCCTCCAGTGCTGACCAAGCTTAACCCAGAGTTGTGGCTTTCCTGCTAATCGGAAGCAAATGGCCCAGGAGACGCACTCCCAGCCTACCATTTCCCCACTCCTCCGCTTCCCCACCAAGGCCAACACATGCACACCGCCTGCACCGGGTGCTGCAGCATGCAGGTTCTGTCCTTCAGCGGGTGAGAAAGCACTTCGGAAGGAACAACAGACTTCTCGATTGTTAGAAAGAGAAAATAAGGAACTGGCCTTGCTGCCTCTTCCTACACCTCACCAACTCCTGCTTACCACTCAAGTCTCACAGCTATCCCTCTGAACATCCTTCTAGCCCAAAAGAGCAGGTTCTTTTCAGGTTCTGTGTGCCCCTGAGCACAGTGCAAGTTCCTGCCACACCGGCCTGGGGTCCTTCCACACTTCCAAAGAGCCGCAGGCTTCCTTGTGTGCAGCAACTGCCCGACAGGCTAGGGTGCAGCTGCTGTTCATTTAGTCCAATACTCTCCCTGTCACAAATCAAGCTAATGGCAGGGCCCGTGCGACCACCAAGAACCTCACCATCCAGTTCTCTGCTTCCCACCCACCCCAGACACCTCATCCTTTGGTAAAAGAGAATCCAGAGAAGCTCTGGAAGGCCTGGGTGAATCAGGGAAGAGAAAGCCCAATGCAGGGAGTATGTGATGGGACCTGTCTACATAACACACTTGCCCTAGCCACGCAGATTCACTGCAAATCCCTCCTGACAGCAGGCAGCCATTAGAACAGGAATCCATGCTTTCTTTTTTCTTTCTAAAGATTTATTTATTTATTACATATACAGTGTTCTGCCTGCACACTGGGAGAAGGCACCAGATCTCATTACAGATGGTTGTGAGCCACCGTGAGGGCGGTGGGAATTGAACTCGGGACCTCTATTAAGAACAGCCAGTGCTCTTAACCTCTGAGCCATCTCTCCAGCCCCAGGAGTCAATGCTTAATGACAGGTAATACTTATGATAATTATCAATCTTGCCCTTTATACCCCCAGGTTCAGAAAAGCAGACTGGACAAATCTTAAGGTTAAGAAACACCCTCAATCATGTGTATTAGCCTAAAACAGGCCAGCTTCTTGGGCAGGAGCTTAGAAAAAGGGTTCTTATCTCAGTACATAAACACCATGCTCAGGCTGACGTGTGCCCGAGCACAGAGTTAACAGAGCCATGATCCTAATCTCCAATGTCTATCACAGAATCACAAAGATGTACAAAAAACAAACCTACCAACAGGCCTAAATAAAAAAATTAAAAAAAAAAAAAAAACCCAGACTGGTTTTCTGAATCTGTCCCAGCAGTTCAGCCCGCCCTGTCACATAGGAAGGAACCAGACCTAAGAGGCACCTGTTGCAGATGTCAAGAACAGCCCCACTATCCCAGCTGGCGACTGCTATCTCAGGGCCTTGTGCCTGCAGCCTAAGTTCAGGCAGCTTCCTTAGGAGCAGCAGGCTCGACCACAGGCGCTCAGAAATGACAAGCATGTTTGGAATGCCGCCACGAATTCTCAAGGCCTTCCAAGACCTGAAACTGCTCAGGGCTAGGGCTTCAGCCCCTCTTCCTTGTATTTCTTCCAGGGAATAGAGGAAATAGACGGTCATCAAACGTACATAAATAACCAGACTGTCCAAACTATGTCACAGGAAAGAGACTGGGAACCCCATTAACCACAGGGCTGCTCTGCTCACAGACTCGTCTAAAAACTGTCCCAAGTCAAACTATGCATAACAGGAAAGTCTGCTAAGAAACCCAGCACTGCAAAAAACGAAGTCTGTCTCCTCTTCTAAACCACCCGAAGCAAGTGCTCACACACAGCCTCACACGGTCATTCGTGAATCCTTCCAACAGAACCTGAAATCAGCTCGAAGAAAGGCTGCGCTGTGGCTCAGTTTCCCTAACCCTGAAGCAGCCTGTCATTCTCAGTGTTCTTCCTCTTCCTCCTCAATCCTCCTCTCAAGAATCTCCTGGTTTGGGGTCAGCGGATGGCTCACAGGTAAAGGTGCCCGCCAGCAAGCCTGGAGACCGGCGTTTGGTGCAGACAGCCATACGGTGGGAGGGAAGGACCAACTCCAGAAAGAGAAACCCACCCTCCACACATGCACACACGCACCGTGACCACCACCCACCCACAACGGAAAAACAAAACAAAACTCTTTTCTAGTTCCATGAAAAAGCGTTCAGGCTGGTTCCTCCTTCCGCAAGCTCCCAGTGTGCCTGTGATGAATATTATCCTATCGTATTTTATTTGTGAGTGAACAAGAACGGGTAACAGAAGGCTAACGACACAGTATAGACAGAAAACTGCCCAGTGCACTTCATTTTATACCCAAAGAGTTTTTCCAAGGTGAACCAAAGACCTTGAACACTCTTAATAGAAAGGGGCTTTTCCTGTTTATAGATTTTGTTTTTTTGTTTTTTTTTTTTTTTCAAGACAGGGTTTCTCTGTGTAGCTTTGCGCCTTTCCTGGGACTCACTTGGTAGTCCAGGCTGGCCTCGAACTCACAGAGATCCGCCTGCCTCTGCCTCCCCAGTGCTGGGATTAAAGGCAAGCACCACCACCGCCCGGCTAGATTTTGTTTTTTATTCATTTATTTTAAAAGATTTATTTATTTACTATGTATACAGTGTTCTGTCTGCATGTTTGGTAAGTGACAGAAGAGGGAGCCAGATCTCACTACAGATGGTTGTGAGCCACCATGTGGTTGCTGGGAATTGAACTCAGGACCTTTGGAAGAGCAACCAGTGCTCTTAACCTCTGAGCCATCTCTCCAGCCCCTGGTTTTTTGTTTGTTTGTTTGTTTTGTTTTGTTGTTGTTGTTTTAATTTTTGAACCCTCTAAAACAATCTAGATTATTGGGGGTGGGAGTGGGCTGGTGAGATAGCTCAGCAGGGTAAATGTAGTTCAATCCCCAGGACTCACAAGGTGGAAAGAGAGAACTGACTTCTGTAAGCTGTTCTCTGACCTCCATGGCAGTCAAGTGTCCTCTACCCACTGCACAAATGACTGACTGACTGACTGACTGAATAAATAAATAGGCATAATTTTTTACAAGATCAACTAAAGAGCCAGAAATGTAGTTCACTGATAGATGCCTGCCTAGTGTGCATTCAATCTCCAGGACCACAGTGGGTGGGTGGGAGGGTGGGTGGGTGGATGGATGGATGGATGGATGGATGGATGGATGGATGGATGGATGGATAGATAGATAGATAGATAGATAGATAGATAGATAGATAGATAGATAGAATTTTTCAAAGCCAACTTTGGCTACTTGAGACCCTGTCTCAAAAACAACAGGGGTTGGAGACAGCTCATGGATTAGAGGCTTGTTGCCCTTCTGGAGGACCCAGGCTTGATTCCCATCACCCACCTGGCAACTCACAACCATCTAGAACTCCAGTGCCGGGGTCTAATGCTTCCTTCTGACCTCCTTAAGCACCAGGCATGCATGTGATACACATAACATGTAGACAAAACAGCCATATACATAAAATAAATAAAATCTAAGAAAAAAAATCAACCATAACAATAATAAAGGTGACAAAGCCCTGTGTGTCCACCAGCATAGTTATTTGACAACAAAGATTTATTCACTCACTCTGTCTACATGTGTCTACAAAGACCTACCTTATGCCATGTATTATAGCAGGCACTTGAGTTCTGTGAACGTGATAGCAAAAGTCCTTGCCTACAAGGAGCCTCAGACTCTGTGATTCTTGATATGGTGCACACAGCAATGACTTATGAATTATCTGTGGTCCCAGACCAGGACTACTACACAACTTCAATAGAGCAGAAAATCAAGATCCAACCTTCAGGGGCTAGCCATGTAGCCCAGAGGTAGAGCACTGCCTAACACCCACAAGGGAGACTCAGTCCTCAGCCCTGCAGGGAAGGAAAAGACAAGACCTGACCTTGGAACTGCAGTCAGAATTGGACAGCAAACACTTTAACATCAGGGAAAGCAGAGGCAGACAAGAGGTGTGCAAGGCTTCAGAGCATTGCATTTCTTGTTGGCTACCGTCCACCCAGACAACACGAAGTCGACGCTGAGAAAGTCACTGGCGCTTCACCCAGGAGCCAGTCCTTAGGGCCCCTTTTCTCCAGATCCCAGATCTTACCTCAAAAGCCATACGGTCTGACTGGTGTCGCCGCTCAGCCTCCTGCAGCTTGGCAAGCAATTCCTGCACGGTCTTCTTCAAGCTCTCAACATCTTCACTCACGTAGTTGTCAGCCTAGAAGAGGAGCAGAGAACGGAAAGGAATATTGCCACATCTGGGACCTGGTAAGAGAGGGCTGCCTCCCTGCTCAACGCTGGGATCTGCATGACCCTCGCAAAAGAATTAGCATCACGGCAGGGTACACAAAAACATTCTCCCTTAATCCCTAAGGGACTTGGCCAGTCTCAAACCACTCAACGATTTAGGACACAGTAACTTTGAAACACACCAAGGGAATGGTTTCTTTTTTTCTTTTTTTTTAAAGATTTATTTATTATGTATACAGAAGAGGGCGCCAGATCTCATTACAGATGGTTGTGAACATGTGTTTGGAATTGAACTCAGGACTTTGAGAGCAGTCGGTGCTCTTAACCTCTGAGCCATCTCTCCAGCCCCGGAATGGTTTTAAAACACCTACATTTTTTACATTTATTTTGTGTGTTGGGGTGGCGGTGTGTGTGCCGCTGCACACACACAGAGGGTGGAAGACCACCTGCTGGAGGTGTTCCCTCCTTCCATTCTGTGGGGCTCAGAGACTTCAGGACAAACCCAAACTTGGCCACAGGTAGTGTTACCTGATCATCTCACTAGCTCAGTGGAAAGACTTCTTGGGGGTGGAGGTGGGGGCAGTGTGTGCTGTCTTTATGGGCATGCTCTGCCTTCCTCCAGATAAGAATGCTTTATTGTTGTTGTTCTGACATAAGGTCTCATTCTATAGCCCAGGTTGATCTGGAACTCACTATATATATAGTTCCAGTCTGACCTCAAATTTGTAGCAACCCGGCCTTGGCCTTCCTGGGCTAGGATTAAAGGTATGAACTACCAGTCCCAGGTTCAGAGGAGAGCTCTCCGAGAACAATGACCTCGCTCCCTTTTGGACTAGGCTCCCATCACATGGAGGTTGGGCAGCCCCGAAGCCCAAAGGCACATCTTCTGCTGTTTTCAGGACTCACACCAAGATCAGCAACGAAAAGGGACTGTTGGCTGGATAGACAGGTTTAGAGCAAAAGCAGGAGGCACATGGATGTGATGTGAGGAAGAAACGGGCGCCTCACTAGGTGAATGCTAGCTGTCCCTCCCAGACACACCCAGCCGTGGGCTGGCGGTAAGGCTAGGCGGGCAGGCGGGCGTGCAGGGTCTCGCTCTCACTCCTGCTGCAAAGGCATGCACACAGCCTAACTCCGAGCGTCTGACACACGCTCCCAGTCTTGCACAGTGGGAAACAGCAAACCCCAGCCTTTGCATTCCTCCGAGCTCCCGTGGGCTCTATTTCCAAATGTGTGAAACGGGGAAGACTCCTCACCACGCCCTGCCTCGCAGGCTGTCTCCAGAGTTGGGAAGGCAACTGTCAGAGCTTATAAGAATATAGTCAGACACTGCCAGGTGCTGCTATGATTTATTACCAATAACTTGTTTGCCAAACACAGTGCTCCGTGGAAAAGGAACAATCCAAGCTGTACCACGTAGATGGAATCACACTTGAAATTTTGACATTAATGGAAGTCACTCTGTCAGTTCCTCTCTAGCCTCACTCAAGGACCCAGGCCAAGTGCAAACACTGCATGCAACAGGCTCCTGGGATGTATCCCTGACACACTTATTTCAACTGTCTTCTCATAAGACCCTCTAATGACATGGAGATTTTTTTAAATTAATTAAAATGTCAGAGGTTCAGCTCTGTAGCAGACTGCTTGCTTAACATGTGCTTAGAGTTTAATTCCCAGCACTAGAGAGATTTTATCATGTAATAAAATATAAAACAACAATAAAAGGCAGTTATAAAACTACTTGTGAGAGGAACAAATAACAAAGCTGACATTGATCCTCCTGCCTCAGTCTCCCATGTCCTGAGATTGCGGGCATGTGCCATCATTCGTGGCTCAACAGACCAGACTTTCATACAGTAACACAAATAGACTCTAAAAATGTTATTTTGAACAAAATGATTTAAAAGATTTAAGTTCATGTAAACTGAAATCACTTTACAGTGATTTTATTTAGAGTCATATATTAAGTATTTTATTGAGTTAGTGGGAAAAGAAGAAAAAACAGTACAATCAGTGATAGGCCTGGCTGGACCCATGATACGCTGTGACTCAACTCTATACATGAAGGCCAAAAAACCCAACCCAAAGAACTGTCCTCAGGGCTGGGTGTGCACTTTAGTGGTAGAGGCTGTAACTGTTGAAGAGACCCAGGTCCAGTCCTCAGCACCAGACAGACAGAAGCCCTTAATAACAAAACAAAGAAAAGGCACCCACCAAAGAAACAGGAGGCAAACAAAGACATGTAGTGTGTGGTGCAATCTCAAAACTGTAACTAAGTATTTGCATGGATGAAGAGGCAGAGGAAACTTCACCCAAGTGTAACTCTTGTCCCTCTGGAGATGAGACTGGACAGAGACGGAAAAGTGAGGGGTTATGGGAAGAGAAAGAAACCTGCATTCTGGAACCTGGCTGGGAGACAAAACTGTGACGAGCATGGATACAGCCAAGACACACTGTTCAGTTTCCTAAGAGAGTTAAACAAGGCAACTAAAAATAACAAATGAACTAAGCTTATTTTGGACCAAAATGTTGTCAACATGACCATATTATCACTCCTCTCTCATCCCAAACACCCAGACAATATACCTCAGAAATCGCCTTACAGGGTGATGAGATACAGGCTCAGTGGATAAAGGGTGGCTACCAAGTCTCACGACTGGAGCCTGATTCCTGGAACCCACGTGGTGGGAGGAGAGAACCATCTCCCTCAAGCTGTCTTCTGATCTTCACACACATTCGGGGGTATTCCCATGTACACGGACACACACACACACTCAAGTACACACACACAGAAAATAAACAGATGTAAAAAACTATGTTTTAAACCACCTGACAATTTCATTTACAAAAAGAAATTCTTTAAGACTAGAAATCAGCTCATATTTTTACTCAATTTTTAAACTTAAAACTTAAGTTTTGCTTAGTCTTCAAATCGTGTTGTAAATTATGTCCTTTGAGCAACGTAATCTAGAAAGCCACAATATCACAAAGCGCCACTGAAGACACCTGAGTTGACAGCCTCTCTAGGGAAGCCTGCGTGCTGTCGTTTTCCTGAGCCTCGAGCTCACCCTCTCTGGTGCCCCACACTGACATCTGGAACATGTACTGTCCCTTATCTTTACTAACAAACCGCCAGCTCTGCTTCCCTCTGACTCATCCTGGAATTATCTGCAGTGTAGTCAAGAATCTGGCTCTTCCTCCTCAGTGGCAATCCCTAAGGGAGGGTGAAGTCCTCAGGATGCTTACAGGCTACTGCTGCCACTGATGCGGAGATTAAAGCTGTTTACATTTTTCTTTTACTTTTGTTTCTGGATTTCCAAGATTTTTCTACAGTTAGTATATTGTATTGTGGTAGTTTGAATGTAACTGGACCCCCATAAGCTCTTAGGGAGTGGCGCTATTAGGAGGTGTGGCTTTGTTGGAGGAAGTGTATCATTTGGGGGCGGGCTTTGAGGTCTCATTTATGCCCAAGCCATGCCCAGTGCCTCAGCCCACTGTCCACTTCCTGCTGCTTCTGATCAAGATGTAGCCAGCACCATGTCTGCCTGAACGCCTTGATGATGCTGGACTGAACCTCTGAAACTGTAAGCAAGCCACCTCAATTAATTAACTGTTTTCCTAATAACAGTTGCTGTGGTCACGGTGTCTCTTCACAGCAATAGAGACCCTAACTAAGACACTTAATCTTTAATCACACAAGGTAACAAGTATCTTTTTTTTTTTTTTTTTTAAAGCACAGCAACAGAGGAGAATGAAGTCTTATGGACTAACATGGAAAGACTTAAAGCCGGGCAGTGGTGGCACATGCCTTTAATCCCCTCACACTCGGGAGGCAGAGGCAGGAGGATCTCTGTGAGTTCAAGGTCAGCCTGGTTTCCAGAGCCAGTTCCAGGACAGCCAGGGATACACAGAGAAACCCTGTCTCAAAAGCAAACAAACAAACAAAACAAAACAAAAAACCAGCAGCAACAACAACAAAAAAACCTTAACTAAAAATCAGGAGGCTGGGAAAGCGCCTCAGGAGTAAGAGCACTTGCACAGCATGCTGGAGGGAAAGCATGCAAGGAGTAATGTGCTTAACATGATCCTGGACTTGAGAAATAGACGGACATGTGTTTACTTAACATATGTACATATTGTGCATGTATTTAAATGAGTGTCTGTGCATAGAAATAGTGGTACTCAACTTTAAACAAATATTAGACTCATCACTTAAACAGAGCTTTAAAAAACTGGTGCTGGCAATACAGAGGTGGCTCAGGGGTCAGGGTATCTTCCTGCTCTTGCAGAGGATCCAAGTTCAGTTCCCAGCACTCATTGTGATGGCTCAAAACTGTAACCTTAGGTTCAGGGGACCCAACAGCCACTTCTGCCCTCTGCAGGAACCAGGCACACGTGTGGTACACATACTCATGAACATTTAAGAACAATTAAGAACAATTACTCTACATGTCCACGGATGGGACCCAGGCACCACCTCCTTTAAAGCTCGTAAGGCTCGTCCAAGGGGCAGCCAAGCAGAGACCTCCTCTAGGAGGACCCACCCACTTCAGTCTGCCAACAGTGGCTACTTTGTGAGCTTGGGGGATTTCCACTTTTTCCATCTCTGTTGTTAGATTTTCATACCAAGTATGAGGTGGGATGGCCAGGGGCAGGGGATGCTGCCTGCCGGTTGAGCTCCGCTGACCATGGTCTCTCCCCTGTTACCTACCTCAGGTGGGCTGCTGTAGAAAGTCATGGGCCCTGACTAAAGCCATTTGGTTTCTCTAGTACCACCTGTGTAAAGAAAAACAAGGTCAGGAGTTAAAAACAATTTAACCAACCAAGCAAACAATTGTGATGCAGTGTCACCACCTACGGACCAGTGAGATGGCTCGGAGGCACTGGCCACCAAACCTGACAACCTGAGTTCAATCCCCAGAACCCACTTGGCAGAGGAGAGAACTGACTCCAGCAAGTTGTCCCCTGACAGCCACACGTGTGTCATGGCATGAGTGCATGCACACACACGCTTAACACGTGCGCATGCCCACATGCAAAATAAATGTAAAAACATTTTTTTTAAATCTTTTATGGAAAGAGATAAGGAAAAGGGAGGAAGAAAAGAAGTAGGAAAAGGCAGAGAAGAAAGGAACAAGAGAAGGAGCGATTTCCAGTACTCCGTGAGAAAGCAGAAAGCAGAGGGTGGCAAGATGGCCTTGAGAGGGACTCTAACTTGTGGGGTGGAGGAAATAGACCTCAGGCTAACGCCTGCAGCGGACTGGAAAACCTGTGAGGCACATCCCTCCCAGGAATACAAGCCACTGCTCGCCATAAATACTGCGCTTTCCTTTCGGTGGGGATCCTGACAGGTTTTGACAAAGCGCAATGAAGAGAGGAAAAAGTTTTTTCTACAATTCTGTCTAACCCAAAGCTAGACCGTTCATCATGTGACTGCTCATTTGTGCCAACAAGGGGCTTTGTGGCCTGACTCTGACTATGCACTTGACAAGGTGCCTCTCACCAGCCAGGTGTGACATCAATAGTGCTTTCATCCAAAGGGAAGTAAATTTGGAAACATCCAGCACACGAAACCCAGTCAAGACAAGGAGGAACTCTTCTGGTACCACCTGCTAGGCCATTACTCCCTTCAGAATAGGGAGGGGACTGCTGGAGAAAGACCATCTGATTCAAACCAAAAGGCAAACAAAGGAGACAGAATCCAGGTCTCAGGAGCCCGAAGGAGAAGTCAAGAAGAGCTTGCTCTGCTTCTGAGGACATTCCTGCCCTGGAACTTTGAAAAAGCTGGGCAGCAGAATCCCATACTACCTCCCAAGGAAGATTTATATAGTGTTTGCTCCTACATTGCTGATGCCTCTGCATCCTACATCTAGGTCAGGCTAAGGACACAGGGACAGGATGGTGAACCTCTAACCTCATGGAGTTTCCCAGCCCAGGGCTGAGATAACTGCATACACAGATAACGGACTGGATTGACTGCAGCTCTTACAGGGCTTGGCTGTGATTCTCAGGACCCACATGGCAGCTCAGAACTACCTATAACTTCAGTTCAAAGGATCTGACACTCTTGGCCTCCTGCGACACTGGGCACATTGCATGGTACATATACGCATAGACAGGCAAACACTCATACACATAAAATAAAATAATAAATCTAAGTTGGGTGTGGCAGCACACACCTTTAATCCCAGCACTTGGGAGGCAGAGGCAGGTGGATCTCTGAGAGTTCCAGGCCATCCTGGTCTACAGAGTGAATTCTAGGATAGCTAGGGCTACATAAAGACCTTGTCTCAAAAATAATAATAATAATAATAAATAAACACACAAACAATAAATCTTTATTTAAAAAAAAAAAAGACTTCCATTTCTACTTAGGCTCACCCAAGTTCGGCAAGATCAACTTACAGGAAGTTTGGATGCACAGGTGATCGTCCAAGGCTATGTGTGCTGGGAACCCTACTTCTGTGAGTTCTCAGGAAGCCAGATCCCCTCTATGCTCTCCCTTGGCCATGGCTTGAGAGTCAGCACCCTTCCAAAGTACCTGTACCTCCTGCCGCTGCAGAGGGTCTCCTGGATTCCTGTCGAGCTTGCTACTTATATCCTCCCGGAGCTTCTGCAGGCAGTTCCTGGCCTGGTAAAAAGAGGGCCAAGACACTTCAGACTCAGGGCAGGGAAAGCAGACCTTTGGGTCACCCCCAACCCATGCTACGTTCAGTCTGACACTGTGCTACACGGTGGCTGCAGGTGGAGGGACTGTACTCGGGTGGGCTGACGGCCCCCGTCTCTCCTGGACAAGCAACGAGATAAATTAATCCCCTCCCCTGGCAGCGCTGACATGCTAGTTGAAAAAGACACGTGGCACAAAGGACAAATAAGATGTGTGGTACGGACTCAGTGGCAGGTGCTAAGGAGAAGCAGAAGCCAGGCAGGGGCTGGGAAACACTGGGGACGGTGGTGGACCACACAGACCAAACAGCCCAGAGAGCTGGCCAGGTGCAGGATACCTGATCCACTGTGGATTAGTGGATTAGATCCAAAAGGTCAAAAATGCTATTTGGAAACAGAGGCAGGAATTGGTCTGCGTAAAGAGTCCCAGGACAACCGGGGCTCCAGAGAGAGATCCTGTCGCAAAAAAACAAGTAACAAATAAAAAATAAATAAATACTAGTTGACACATAGGAGGCCATGGGGCACTTCAGTGACATAAAAGGGACAGAAGAAAAAACTACCAGAACCCGTAAAAGGAGCCCCAGAAACTTGAGGTTCGGAACCTAGGAGTTCCCTCCGAGGAAGGGTCCCCACCTCCTGGATGTACTGGACCTCACTCTTCAGCTGGTTGATGTTCTTCTCATGGATCCTCTTGTCTCCAGACCTCCCTTTCAAGTACACCTGCAATAAGGACGGCACTGTTAAGAAACACACAGCCCCATACCCAGGAGGAAGGAATATACTGTTACCACCAGTTTACTCGGGGGCAGTGTGGTGATTCAGCTCAGCAGACTTAAAAATGGATTCCGACTACTCAGTGTAGGCAGTGCTGGGGACCAAATTCAGGTCTTCATGCATGCTAGACACGTACTGTCAACTGAGCTACAGCCCGGCCCCCAAACGCATCACCCTTGGGCCTATTTAATCTACTTACTCCTAGAAATGTATCCTAACAACAAATTCAGCTGTGGTGATACTGTGGCCCCAATGTATTGTGCATCCTAATAAACTTATCTCTGGGGTCAGAGGACAGAACAGCCACTAGATATAGAGGTCAGAAAATAGTGGCACACACGCCTTTAATCCTAGCATTGTGAAGGCAGAGATCCATCTGGATCTCTGTGAGTTCAAAGCCACACTGGAAACAGCCAGGCATGGTGACTCACGCCTTTAATCCCAGGCAGTGATGGCAGGAAGCAGAAAGGTATATAAGGTGTGCAAACCAGGAACTAGAGCCTGGTTTAAGCTTTTAGGCTTTTGAGCAACACAGTTCCGCTGAGATTCATTCTGGATGAGGACACAGAGGCTTCCAGTTTGAGAAAACGAGATCAGCTGAGGAATTGGTGAGGTGAGGTTAGCTGTGGCTTGTTCTGTTTCTCTGATCTCAGCATTCACCCCAATACCTGGCTCTGGGTTTGTTTTTATTAATAGGACCTTTTAAGATTCATGCTACATTCAGCTAAACAATACACACCCATACCGGCACACTCAACCACACCATGTAAGTTGATGGAAAAGTGGCCGGAAGGATGCACTCTCAGCCAGTCATGCAGTTCCCACGGGAAGAGGTCTGGAGGAGCCTTTTCCAGCCGAGGAACAGGCTCCGACTGGTGAAAGACATACACTTCAGGGATGTCTATGTTCAGTCAAGTATTAGACATGGTTGCAAAAGAATGAAAATAGACCAAATATCCAATGATGGATAATTAATTCAATAAATTACAGTGTTCAGTGGAATATTATGCAGCTAGTAAAATGCCAGATACCTAGAGACACGGAAGATGTTACAATGTGTCATTCAGTGTTGGCAGAGAAGATGAAACAGAGGTACTAACACAATTCCATTTGCTCTTTTTAAAAAGTACATATGTCTGTATGTCTAGGAGGATATACAGTAAGGTGCTTACAATGGTTACCCTGCTAGATTATGGGGTAGCTTTGCCTCCTTCAAGAGGCATGCAATTACTCTGAGTAAGGAAAATAAAGTAATTAAAGGCATCCAGCTTGGAAAGAAGAAGTAAAACAATGCCTATTTGCAGATGACAAGATGACATATCCTTGCACAGAGAACGGCCTAAGAAACCCCGCAGAATGACAAATGGAGAGTGGCAAGGCTGAAGGATGTCACTCGTGTACAAACTGGTTGTCTTCCTGCACCCTAGCAATTAGCAATCCAAAGGTGAAGCCTCATTGACAGGAGCTGGGGAGACGATGGCTCAATGATTATGAGCACTTCTCTGCAATCACGAGGACTAGAGTTTAGATTCCAGCACCAAAGTAACAAGCAGGCTTCCCCACAAGTGCCTGTGACCCCAGCTTCAAGTGTGGCAGAGATGGGAAGATCTCCCGGGACTGGGGGCTTCCAGTCTAGCTGAGAAAGGACAGGTCTTAGGTTTAGGGAGAGATCCCTGCCTCAACAGGAAAGGCAGACAGTGAGAGAACACACTCAAAGGCATCTTCTGGCCTTTACACATGTGCCCAGTACACAGGTACATGTACCGACCCCCCACACATGTACACACAAATAAATAAAAAAATAAACAAAAGTCCATTTGCAGCTGGCTGTGGTAACACACTTGTAATTCTAGCACTTGAGAAGCTGAGGCATGAGTTCCAGGCTAGTCTGAACTACAAAGTGAAATCCCATCTTAAAAATAATAATAGAGGTCCAGCAGCCACCAGGCAGCAGGAAGCCACCCAAGCAAGCCACGCTGATGCGAGTGGCATGTGTAACCACCAGAGATCATGTTGAGGCTTGTAGTCCCTGTAGCCACTGAGGGCCGTGTTTACCACTGATGCCCATGTGATGCCTGTGGTCTGGGCTGCCACGGGAAGCCATGTTAATGTCTGTGGGTGAGGGAGGGCCGGCCCCAACCCTTGCTGGCCCACAGACTGCCATGCAGGTGGTCTTGTGGACATGGTCACCACTGTGGACACTGCTCTGGGCACTGCTCAGCTCTCCTCAGCTCATGGCTTCTGGTGCAAATGTAGGTGGAGAAAGACTCATCCTCCCTTGGGCGCTAAGAATTTGACTATGCTCCAGTGAATATATGGACAACAAAAATGGACTTGTTTTTGTTTTGTTTTATTTTGGGAGGGGCCACGGGGGGAAAGGAGGGTGGACATGGGAAGACTAGGAGGTGAGCACAATCAGGGGTGCATGATATGAGATTCCCAAATAATCAAAAATAAAATAAAATAAATGAAGTGCTGTTACTTTAAGGAAATAATAATAATAATAATAATAATAATAATAATAGATTCCAAGCCAGACATACTGGTGCATACCTTTAATCGCAGCACTCAGGAAGCAGAGGCAGGAAAATAAAGAATTGAGACCATCCTGGGTTACAACCAAGTTCCAAGTCAGCCTGGCCCATAATGTAAGACCTTACTTATCTCAAAAAGTAGCAAAATAAGCGACTGGAAAGATGGATCAATAACTGATAATAGGTTTGATTCCCAGCAAACTCAAAACCATCTGTAGCTCCAGTTCTAGGGGATCCCGATGCCCTCTTCTAACCTACATGGGCATCAGGTACCCACATGGTATACAGACAAATGTGAGCAAAACACTCATGCACATAGAGTAAAACAAATAAATTCAAAATAAATATTTTAAATAGCAAAATAAATTCAAGTTTTCTATTTTAAAATTTACAAACTAGTTACTGTAAAAAAAAAAATCAAAGAAAACCTTAAAAAATTAACTCCATGGTTAACCCTGTCTTTCTTTACAGGTAGACTCAGACTGCAATCTTTCCCAAATTGACCAACAGATTCAACACATTCATACTGAAACTCTAGCTGGCTTTTTTGCAGAAACTGGTAAACTGAACCTAAAATTCATAAAGAAATGTAAGGAGGGGCTGGAGAGCTGGCTCAGTGGTTAAGAGCACTGGTTGTTCTTCCAGAGGACCAGGGTTCAATTCCCAGCATCCATGTGACAGCTCACAATGGTCTTTAACTCCAGTTCCAGAGAATTTGACACCTTCATACCAATGCACATAAAATAAAATTTAAAAAAAAAAGCCAATAAAGGGGGAAGGAGGGGGGAAGTAGGAGGGAGTGGCTTAGAAAGATTCACGGGCCCTTTTGGATCAGGAAGGAGAGAGAGGAGGTTACCAGTCTCATCTCCGATGCTTCTCTACCAGTCAGGTTTTTAATCCCGATATTTAACTCCCGAGTTTTTATTAATAACAGAATATAAGTAAAGGCTTCAGGAGACTATGCACATGAGTGCAGTTGACTGGGGAGGCCAGAAGAGGGCATCAGATTCCCTGGTGCTGGAGTTACAGGCAGTTTTGCACCACTTGACATGGGTGCTGGGAACCCAAGTCAGGTCCTCTAAAGAGCAGTAAGCACTCTTAACCACTGAGTCAACTCCCCAGCCTCTTCTAAAGTTATGTTTTAAAAAGAAGGAAAACTGTTCATGCCAACGCCTGGGGCCAGGCTCCACCCAAGCTGCTCACTGTCAGGCTGGACTCGGGTGTTAGAACCCCTGTAGGAGATGACCGGGAGCTAGCATCTTCCTGATGGCTCCAGTCGGTGTATGAGCTGTCAATCAGCAGCTCCCTTCATGTACCTGCAGGGTGGGGAAAGCAGAAAGAAAAAGGGAGAGTGGACTAAGCTCACCTTAATGATCTCTTCGTGCCCATCATGGGACTCCACCAGTTCTGAAGCCAGAGAATGACCAGAGGAACGATCAGACACCATGGCATAAGTCGTCCTGCCCGCCTGCCGGAGAGACAGAGAGAAGTGACTCAGAAACCACACCGCAACCAGGACCTCCTGCCCTCGACCCACACAGAGACCAACTCTGATTTCTTTGCCCCCCAAGAGCAGCCAGACAGCAACCAGGACATGGGGCAGGGAATGTTAGTAGAAAACTTGGGTTAGCTTTCATTTGAGTGGGGGTCTCCCACTTCCCAAAGCACGAAGCTGAGCTAGCTGGGTGTGTTGGAAGGGAGATGCTCTGAGGCTTGCAGCAACAGACGTGGCTCCAGGCAACAACACTAGGGTGAACGGTCAGTAGCAAGAAAGAACTGGCTGAGAGGAGGCCTTGCCCCGGCAGACACCGTGATACCTTCTGGGCTATGTGCTCAAGCTCATCTCCTGTCAGCTCACTCTGGAGGGTCAGCCTGAGAATGTCCACGCTGCCCTAATAATGACAATAACAGCGACAGTGACCCCTCACCTTCCAAGCCTACAAGCACAACCAGCTAAGGTGTACTCTCTGGCAGGCCTTGTCCATCACCAATTCAAAGACAAGTCCACAGAAACGCTCTCAGCTTGCCCAATATCAGGTGACCCTGGGTACTGGATGTTTCAGGCAGCCTGTGTGCCCCACACCGAAGGATGACTGACTGACTACACAAGCACAAGGCTCCACGTGGCCCCGGGACCTACCTTGGTTATCAGACTACGGGAACATAGGGTATTGGGTCTCCTTCCCCAGAGAACAGAGCAATTATCCCCAGACTGTCATCTCCAAGCCAGAATTCTTGTTTGTTTGTTGTTTGTTTGTTTGTTTGGAGACTGGTCTCATGTAGCCCAGGATAGCCTCGAACTGCCGATTTTCCTGTCCCCACTTCCCCTGCGCTGAGATTATAGGTGTACACCAATGCACTCGGCTCTTGAAGCCAGACTCTCTACCTCTGACAACCAGCCAGGAAGGTTTTGAAGCCTAGGATATCCTTCTGGAGCCAAACAATAAGTAAGATCCTGAATCCCAAGTTGGGAATGGACACACACACATGCACACAGACACACAGACAGACAGACAGACACACACACACACACACACACACACACACACACACACCCCTTAGGCAAGGTCTCACTATGTAGCCCTGACTGTCCTGAAATTCACTATTTAGAGCAGACGGCCCTTGAACTCACAGAGGTCTACCTAACTTCACCTTATTTCATGAGACAAAGTTAACTCACTGAACCTGGAGCTCACCGATCTGGCTAGGTTGGAAAAGTCAGCAAAACACCCCCAAATCCTCCCGTCTCCACCCTCTAGCACTGAGATTATAGTCTGGTTGTTTAAAAAGGATTTATTTCTTTTTATTTTATGTGTATAAGATATATGCATGTGCATCGTGTGGGTGCAATGCCCTTGGAGGCCAGAAGAGGGCATCAGATCCCCTGGAACTGGAGATAAAGACAGTTGTGAGTCACCATGTGGTTGCTGGGAACCAAACCCAGGTGCTATGCAAGAGCCACCAGTGTTCTTAAATTCTGAGCATCTCTCTAGCCTTCCTGCCCATTCTCACCACAAAAATGATAATTGTGTGAGGCAATGCATTTGCTGATTAGCTAGATTGCATCATTCCACCCTACACACATACTTCAAATATAAATACAATTTTATCTGTCCTTAAAAAAAAATGGTATGTCAGGTGTAGCCTAGAACTTGCTATGCAGACCAAGCTGGCCTTGAACTCACAGAGATATGCCTGTCTTTGTGTTGGGCTTAGAGGCATGAACCACCAATTTTAGTCAAGAAAATTAAGGCAACTGTTAGGTATACATTAATCTTAGCAGTTAGTAAGGAGGAAAGCAGATTGTAAACTGTGATGGCTGGTTGTAATTGTCAACTTGACACAATCTAGAATCACTTGGGAAAGGAGACTCAATGAGAAATTGTCTGGATTAAGCCAGGCGTGGTGGCGCACGCCTTTAGTCCCAGCACTGGGGAGCCAGAGGCAGGTGGGTCTCTGTGAGTTCAAGGCCAGCCTGGTCTATAAAGTGAGTTCTAGGACAGCCAGTGCTATACAGAGAAACCTTGTCTCAAAAAAGCCCAAAACAACCACAGCTGGAGATGTCCCAGGTCAGTTTTCAACATTGCATAAAACCTGGCAGGGTGTAGCACGCCTGTAATCCCAACGCCTGGGAAGCAGACACAAGAGGATCACAAGTTCAAGCCTGGGCTACACAGTAAAATCGTGTTTCAAAAGACCCCCTACCAAAAGATAATGAAACAGATATTTCTAAAATTCCTGTAGCTATCAAAAGACTAAAGTAATACTATGAACAACTCTGAATATAAATTTGATCCTTTAGAGTAAATGGACCAATTCCTAAAAAAGAGAAAAAGAACATCTATCACTCCAAGTCACTCAGTACAGAATGAATAATGTGGAGTCTACAGCTCATAAGGAAGTCAGGTTTATAATAATAACTAAATAATAATAATAATAATAATAGTGTACACACACACACACACACACACAAAAAAAAAAAAAAATCAGGTTTATATAATCTGGAACTCTCAAAGCAGAACTCTCCAGGCCTCAATGGCTCCACTGACTCAGTTCATGGACCGGAGAAGTAGTACCAGTTCTTTACAATCTCACACAGAGAACAGAAGACAGTTCTCTTGATGATGCTGGTGTAAGCCAGTACCAGACAAAGTCAATAGATGTGTGTGCATGCAGTGGGAGGGGGAGACACATAACACGGGACGGACATGATGGACACAGGAATACTGACCAGTGTCTTTCACAAATAGAATCTATTCCCTGATATTTGGCTATAGCCTAGACAGAAACATGAAGAGGCATTTTACTAATGAAGGGATACAGACAGCAAATAAGCACACATAAATATATTCATCATTAATATTAAGCACATGTAAATTAAAATCACACCGAATACCACTACATATCTATCAGAATAATTGAAATAGTGATCATTTTGACAGTACATATACTAAAATTGGAACAGGGTCAGTGAGATGGCCCAGGGGCAAAGGTGCTTGCTGCCAAGCCTGAAGGCCTGAGTTCAATCCCCAGGACTCACATGGTAGAGACAAATAAACCACTCTGGCAAGCTGCTCTCTGTACGGACATGCACTGTGGCACGGAAGTACATGGAATCACACAAAATCTCAAGTTCAAAGCCAACCTGGGCTACAATGAGACTGTCTCAAAATAACAAGGGAAAAAATCCTTAAGCGTTATGGTTCAGAAGTGAAGATCTTGTCTGTCATGCACAAGGCCCTGAGTCCAATCTCCAGCATCCCCCCACTTCCCAAAAACCTCCTTCAAGAGGCAAATCGTTTAACTTGGTAGGATTTTTTATTTATTAAAAAAAATTATGTTATGTGTATGGGTGTTCTGCCTGCCCCTACATCTGCGTACCACGTGCATGCCTGATGACCAAGGAGGTCAGAAGAGGTTGCTGGATCCCCTAGAACTGGAGTTATAGGTGATTGTGAGTCACCATGTGGGTGTTGGGAATCAAACCCAGGTCCTCTGGAAGAGCAGTCAGTACTCTAACTGCTGAGCTGTCTCTCCAGCCCTGGGAACTGTTAAATTTGTAAATCCATTATTTTAGAACATTACTCAGCAACAAAAGGAGGCAAATACTGATACGTGTACTAGCCATCTCCAGAGAATTATGTGTAGGAACAAAAACAATAAAATGGGTAGATGCCATACAGCCCCATTTATGTAATATTCTTGAATGAGCAAGTAAAGAAACGGAGACACCCTCTTCCTGTAAGCAGCTCGGGTGACCTAGGAGAATGGCTCGCTACTCTTTTGACCTAGAAAGCACTACACAATTATGCAGTTCAAGAGATTTACATTTTTGTGCTCACTTCAAGAACAACCATGAAAACACCTGCCCAGGCCACCCACGGTTTGCCTATCCGAAAGCCTGGAAAACCATGAAGCACTGAAAGACGTCACTTTAAAGGAGCAAAGTGTGCCATTCCGGCAGTAGAATGGTGGAGTCGGCAGATGTGCCCAGGTTGAACAGTGGGGCTGGACAGGGTTGGTGGCATAAAAACGTGCTTAAAAATGGAGAGAGTAATGCTCAACTTCAGGGTTTGGCTGTGGACTCTCCAGTCGCTGAACACATCGACCCACTATCAGAACTCACGAGGCTACTAATCCATGTATGAGCTCCTCCTGCCCAGAGATGACTCTTCACTGAAAAGGAACAAGCTGTTTCTAAGAAGACGAGGCTGCACAAAAGAAAAAGACTTCCTAGAAGAAACAACAAAAACTTACAGCTTGGGGATAAATCCAGCACAAAACAAATGCAAAAATGAAAAAGAAAGACAGAGAACAGATTAAAGACTGCCTGAGCTAATGGAAGGGTGGGGTAAAAGGGCAGCTGTGAGACTCTGAAGTAGCAGCAACGGTGGTGGTGACCAGGAAAAGTCCATTCAGTTGGTGTCCATGGCAATACCCTGTAATACAGCGTTCTGGAATCTGAAACTGACTAATAGATATAGGGATTCCTATCATCTTTCTTTTTTAATATTTATTTTTATTTTATGTGCATTGGTGTTTTGTCTGCATGTCTGTCTGTGTGAGCATATCAGATTCTTGGAGTTACAGACAGTTGCGAGCTGCCATGTGGGTGCTGGGAACTGAACCTGGGTCCTCTGCAAGAGCAGTCAGTGCTCTGAATGGCCAAGCCATCTCTCCAGCCCCGCTATTATCTATTTTTTAAGACAGGATTTCACATGGTGACCCATCTTGTCTTTTAATGCTCACTAATATTCTATTTAATGGATAAATTAATTTATTCAAACCAACCCCTATGTAAGTTGTCAGTTTATATTTATTCTCTCTCTCTCTCTCTCTCTCTCTCTCTCTCTCTCTCTCTCACACACACACACACACACACACACACACACACACACTTTAGAAAACATCTTGGGGGGGTCACAGGATGGCTCAGCGGGTAAAGGCGTAAGGAGAGAAACAACTCTACAAATCTGTCATCTGTCTTACACACACACACAAACAAGAAAATAGGTTTTTTAAAATATTAGGGCTGAAAAGATGGCTCAGATGGTTAAGAGCACTGGTTTGAGCCGGACGGTGGTGGTGCACACCTTTTAATCCCAGCACTCAGGAGGCAGGGCCAGGCGGATCTCTGTGAGTTCCAGGCCAGCCTGGTCTACAGAGCGAGCTCCAGGGCAGACACCAAAACTACACAGAGAAACCCTGTCTCGAAAAACCAAAAAATACAATAAAATACAAATTTAAAATAAAATAACCTTGAAGAGGCAGCAGAATGTAAGCCCAGAGGACCGGGAGCAGCGCTGTGAGATGCTGTCTACAGGACAAGACAAGGCCTTTGCGCTCACGACCTCACTGTAGCTACAAGATCAGCCGGGGATCTAACCAGGCAGCAGGCAGCACTAATTAGGCTCGCTCCGTTGCAGGGTGGGGGCATGAAAGTGGGAGAAGAAAGGCTGGAGAGATGGCTCAGTGGTTAAGAGCACCGCTGTTCTTCCAGAGGACACAGTTAAATTCCAGCACTCACATGGCAGCTCACAACTGTCTCTAATTCCAGTTCCAGGGGATCTGACACCTTCATACAAACATTCATGCAGATAAAACACCAATGAACATAAAATAAAAATAAAATAAATATAAAAAATGGGGAAAGACCTGTTAGGTCATACATACATACATACATACATACATATAATTTATATAACTTTTATAACCTTTTATTCACTCCTCTCAAAGATCTTGAACACAGGACAGTTTATTTAGCAGTGACAGGCACGGAGTAAGCTGCTCTGAAGACTCATTGAATGAATTCAGGTGATCCAGCCAGGGATCTTCCTGATTCCCTTTCTTTTGAGAAACACACACCTCCTCCCCACTCCACCCCAACAGAGTTTCTCTGTGTAGCCCTGCCTGTCTTCAACTCACTCTATAGACCAGGCTGGCCTCAAACTCAGAGAGTCACCTGCCTCCGCCTCCTGAGTGCTGGGTTCAAAGGTGTGTGCCACCATCACCTGGCCAGACTCTTTAGAGGAAACAGTCAGGAACACTAACCAAAGCCAACAGAGAATGGCTGAGGAATATCATGAGAAAGATGAGCAAGAGCCAAGAAAGGCAACTCTAAGAAGAAATACAAATGGCTCATAGATACATGAAGGATGCTCAACTAGGATGGGCACACCTGCAGTCCAGAGCAGCAGAGAGGTCAGGGCCAAAGGAGGGGTGCTGAAGAGATGGCTCAGAGGTTGAGAGCACTGGCTGCTCTTGCAGAGGATCTGGTTCAGTTCCCAGCACCCACACGGTGGCTCACCAATGTCTCTAACTCCACTTCTAGGGCATCTTCTTCCGGCCAACACAGGTACTGCAAGCATGTGGTACACAGTCTACATACACAGGCAGAACACCCATATACATAAAATAAAAATTTTAGAAAATGTTAAATCACAGAAAGGCCACAAAGCAGTTCACATCTGTGATTCTGTGACCCCATAGACTCATGTGTTTGAATGCTTGGCCCATAGGGAGTGGCACTGTTAGGAGGTGTGGCCATGTTGGAGTGGGCGTGGTCTTGGAGGAAGTGTGTTTCTGTAGGGGAGGTCTTTGAAGTCTCATATGCTCAAGCTACACTCAGTGTGGTTCTCCTTCTGCTGCCTGTAGATCAAGATACAGAACTCTCAGCTACCTCTCCAGCATCATGTCTGCCCGCAGGCCACCATCTTTCCCACCATGACAACTATGGACTAAACCTCCAAACTGTAAGCCACCCCAGTTACACGTTTTCCTTTGTAAGAGTTGCTGTGGTCATGATGTCTCTTCACAGCAATAAAACCCCAACTAAGACAGATCCCAACTCTTTAGAGACTAAAAAGAATTTGAAGCCAGCCTGGGCTACACAGTGAGTTCATGGGAACATGGGATTTAAAAAAAAAAATTAGAGACACTAATTCACAAAACAAGGCTTTTCATTTATTTAAGTACATGAACACAGTAATTGCCAACTCCTACACACAGCAATTACTATGTGTGGGACCCTATTGGGCTGTATTCCAAGGACTTTGCATGTGCTAACTCATTTAATCCTAACAATATCTTCCAGTAGGCACCGATGTTCCAATTTTAAAAACAGGTTCAGAAGTCTCGTCATGCAACTAATCAGAGACAGAGCCAGGACTCAAACCTAAGACCTTTGGCTCCAGTCTGGGCTTCTAACCAAGAAGTCTCATAGCATTTGTTCTAAGTAAACACACAAGAAAAGCACTGAACACACACACACACACACACACACACACACACACACACACACACTGGCATGCACAAGGGAGGGGGGGAATCAGAAGTTCAAGGTCATCCCGGCTACACACAAGTTTGAGATTAGCCTGGACTATGAGACCCTGGAAAGGAAGGAAGAACAGGGAAGTGGAGCTGGGAAAGAAGGGACGTGGGGGAGGGGTGGGAAGGGCCTTCTGTTCCGTCTATTTCCGTGGTATTGGGTTACCGTGTGCTCGTGCCCATCTGTGTATGGTCGTGGAGGTGAGCGTGCCCATGGGTGTGCATACACAGGGACGCCAAAGGTCAACCTCGGGTGTCACTCCTCAGCTGCCATCCACATTGTTCTTTCTAGACGGAGTCTCTCCTTGGCCTGGAGCTCACAGACCAGGCTAGGCTGCTGACCAGTGAAGTGTAAGGGACTCTCCTGTCTCCACCTCCCAGCACTGGGATTTCAAGGACCGTGCCACCATGCCTGGTTTGTACAGACATGTGTTCTTGGGACGGAAGCCAGGTCCTCAGCTTGCCCAGCAAGTACTTCACTGACTGAGCCGTCTCCCCAGCCCCTTCAGTGATATTTTAAACTTTCCTATGGAAATGCTGCCCAACACTACTGTAGTAAAAACGATAGCGAAGAGAAGAGAAGAAAGGTACTGAGGCTAGTCAGAAGTAGAGTATGTGAATCCCATCTGGCATCAACTCATTCTGCAAGCACTTGCTCTCTGGACCCTGTTTACAGTCTGGAGAAAATGCGGGTGATCACACCCACCCTGCTCAGTCTGGGGCATAGTAGGAGGTGTGTAAGGACAGTGTGAAAGCACTCCGTGACCCATAATATCAAAAGTGTGGAAGCAGCACTGTACCCAAGCGGCTCAGGGGAGGAGGGCATTTAATAGACTGTCTAAACAGCCCTGGAGAAAAAAGTCTGGGGCTCTCTCAGGATGCTACAAAGCCACAGACCTCACCGCACAACTCCAAAACAGTGCCAAGGCTGGAAAACCTAGGGCTCCTCTCTGCTTGGTGGGAACAGCTGTCCTCTGGAACCACAGTCACCTCAGGGCTGTGCTCAGGCAGAAAAGACCTTCAGAAACACCCAGAAGTGTCAGGCAGGATAGGCCCTACGGGAGCCTCTGCAAGGCTAGAGGGGAAGTGGAGTCTTCTCTAGGGGAAGAAGAGCAGTACTAATCACAAGGTGAGCAGGCCTCTAACCTCATAAACACTCTCTGGAGAAGCCCAGCTACCTCCAATTACAACAGCCTCTGCGCCTTGTTCAAACAAACCCGGGCCATGACTCACTCCTCAAAGCAGGGAGGGGGTAAACACATAGCTAAGGGCTTAGCAGATCAAGAGGCTTAGAAAGAAGTGATAGGAGATAAATAGGGAGGCCCCAAGGAGATAAACAGGGGGCCCCAGGGGTTCTCACACCACAGGCTTACGGAGTGGGAAAAGATCCATGGGAACAGCCCGGTTCCCTAGAACCCACTCTCCAGGCTTCTACAGAGCCACTAACACAGTGGGGAGGTCCAGGGTAAAACGCCTGGGTCAAAGAGAGAAGGGAAGTGAATAGAAATGGTCTCTGAGCTTAACACCTCTAAGCCGCCCTCACTCTGTACCCAACGCCTGCACGCACATGTAGTCTCACAAGCTGCTGCTGGAGCCACCGTCTTAGTCACTACCAATCCTGTCTGTGGCTTGTCCAGCTTATGCCCACCTGAACACTGAGAATGCCACCTTCTCATAAAACAGGCTCCTGAGAGGCCAACATGAGGGGAGCCCCATGAAGTCACAAAAGAGGACGGGATGGAATGGGATGGCTGGGTGCCCACTCTCTCTGAGGGAAGGCTCCCGGTTCATTGGGTGTGTAGGCTTGCTGTGCCTGGTCCTCCAGGAGACAAAGACTCTCTCCCTTTCCTCCTCCTCACAGGTAAACCAACAAAACAGGAGAGGAGTTAACCTTTCATCTGGCAGCCTACCCCTAGCATGGGCTGGACAAGCCCCACAACGGGACTCAGCCTGACTGGGGAAATAAAACGAGAAGACTTGGAGGAACACCCTAGATGGAGCACCCATTTCTTATCATCTGGTGCCTGGCAGTGAGAGTGTGTACACCGAGGCAAGGGGGGCTCCCAAACCCCAGCTCTGAAGGAGAGTTACCTGCTGCTGACCTAGTCTCCCTCCAGGACACCTGCCTCAAGCCCAGCCGGACTCACTGTCATGAAAAGCCGTAGTTTGTTAAACACATTAAATGCCATATTGTGTAGCTCCTTGAAGTGTTTGAAGACCATCTATCTACATACATCTGTGTCTAACCTTACAAACATACCTAACAGCCAGGCAGTGGTGGCACACGCCTTTAATCCCAGCATTCGGGAGGCATGGGTTGAAGCTGCTCTGGTCTTGGACACCTTGCCTTGCAATCTGGTGTTCCTGTTCTCATACTCTTCTTTCATTTATCTTCCCCACCCTACTCTACCCACCCCATATTCTCTTCTCTTCCTGCCTCTGCTGCCCAGGCTTAAATCTGGGCCAACCGTCTTGCTGGCACACATCCATTCCCCCAACTAAGCCTGCCCACCCCTAAGAAACAGGTGTTTCACAAGACTGCACCATGACCCAAAGAGGCACATGCCATAATTACCAACAGGCGGGGAAGCTCGTCCCACCCGAGCTGAGCACAGGTCCTGGAACCGAAACCATCCGGTACACACCTCCCTCCACCCCGGAGAAATATGGACAATGTTAGTGCCACATGCCTAATGATTAGGTAACCTTCCTCTCTCACATCGTCCCCTCCCAAACCAGGCAAGAAAGCCAAGCTCTCCCCGAATTCCTGACAGGCTTGGAGACCTCACTGAATAAGTTAAAGCTGGAAATAAAAGGGGTAGGGGGGATGGTGTGAGGAGAAACTCACACTGGATGAGTCTGGGGCCCGGGCAGGGACTGGAAGAAATGGTCCCCAAACTTGAAAGAGTCCTCCACCCAAGAGTTTCTTCCCCACCCAAGTGTCACGGAGACAGGCCTTTCGTCATTTTAGAATTCATCCCACTGGAGTAAGCACCAATGACCACAGGACACTCTTCTTTCACGTGTACCTTAGGCTGGCTTCAAATTCACCATGTAGCCAAAGATGAGCTTCTAATCTGCCTGCTTCCACCTCCCCAGTGCTGGGCCGTCATGCCAGGTTTATGTGGTACCGGGAACTGAACCCACGGACTTCAAGCATGCTTCTTGAGCACGCTAACAACATAGCTAAGTCCCCTAGTCTCTCAATGCTCTTTGAAAATAAGATACTCGAACAATTCCATTCCCAGGGATTTTACTACCGAGTACAAAGGAAGTATAGTCTACATCAACTTATAAAACTTCATAGCAACCATATTTACAACAGCCAAAGAGGAGAAAAAACTCAAAGGTCCACCATTTATTTCACGGTGAACACATCTATGATACTACAGTTAAATATGGAGTATCCGTCAGTTCTAAAAATGAACGAAGAACTGCCATGTTATATGTGTATGAGCCTTTAAAGCAGCATGAAACCTGAAAGACAGTCAGGAGGACCACAGACTGCATGGCTTCATTAACAGGAAATGTAAAAATGAAGAGGCAAATTCACATGCAAAGTAGACTAGTAGCTGTCTGAGGCTGGAGAGACTTGGGAGGACGGAGGAGTGAGTGACTGCCGGTAGATGAAGATTTCTTTATGAAGTGAGCAAAAGGCTCTAGAACTGGTTCAGTGATGACCATGTAACTCTGAATACACTAAAAAACACAGAATTATATACCTTAAACTGGTGAATCACGTGGCATAATAGTTTTAATAAAGCTTATAAAAATGGTTAAAATGCATGGTAAGCTTATGGTAAATCACACCCCAATTTTTTTTTCTTTTTTTCTTTTTTCTTTTTTGGTTTTTCGAGACAGGGTTTCTCTGTGTAGCTTTGGAGCCTGTCCTGGAACTCACTCTGTAGCCCAGGCTGGCTTCGAACTCACAGAGATCCGCCTGCCTCTGCCTCCTCCCGAGTGTTGGGATTAAAGGCATGCGCCACCAATGCCCCGCATCCCAATTTTTAAAATCTTTGTTTGTTTCATGTACAAGTATTTTACCTACATGTATATCTGGGTACCACATGAGACATGAGTACCCACAGAAGCCAGAAGAGGGTGTCAGATCCCCTAGAACTAGAGTTACAGATAGTCATGAGCTGCCATGTGGGTGCTGAGAATTGAACCCAGGTCCTCTGGAGGAACAGCCAGTGCTCTTAACTGCTGAGCCATCCCTTTAACTCCTTACAGCCCCCCCTTTTTTTTTTTTTTTTTTTTTTTTTTTGGTTTTTCGAGACAGGGTTTCTCTGTATAGTTTTGGTGCCTGTCCTGGATCTCACTCTGTATCCCAGGCTGGCCTCGAACTCACAGAGATCCGCCTGCCTCTGCCTCCCAAGTGCTGGGATTAAAGGCATACACACCACCACCCAGCTAAGCTCAATTTTTAAGTAAAGAAAAAGTAGGCCTCACGCATTAAACTATTTCAGCTTCTGAAGTCTTACAGGAAGCATCTAATCCATAGTAAGGACAAAAGTTCATACTACAGCAGATAAAACAAATTCCAAATCTACCCAGTTTTGCCAAGACCAAAAAAAAAAAAAAAAAAAAAAAAAAAAAAAAAAGCCAGGTGTGGTAGTATACGCCGTTAACCCCAGCACTGGGGAGGTAGAGGCAGAAGATCTCCGTGAGTTAAGGCTAACCTGGTCTACAGAGCAAATTCTAAGACAGCTAGGGCTACAGAGAAAGAGATCCTATCTCAAAACAAGGAAAAAGAATTAAAAGAAGGAAGGAGGGAAAGAAGGAGAAAGGAAGGATTGGGGGGAAGTACAGTGTGTAAGAAAGGGCAACAGATAGAAAAGAATAGCCCAGAGAGCGCAGAGTACACCAGCTCCCTTGGCCAGGAGAAATGGAAGAAGTGGAAAGGGGCCGTTAATCCTCAATATCGCTGTGAAAGCCCAGCCCTGTTGACCTGCACAAGTCACTCAGCTCCCCATCCTGGGTTTAACCACAGCCCCGTTACTCTTGCCACTCACTCTATGCTGGCAGAGAGACCTGACTATCAAGGAAAGGGGAAAGGAACAAATAAGAACAAGCAAATGTGGTGGCGCACACCTTTAATCCCAGCACTCGGAACACAGAGGCAGGTGGATCTCTGTGAGTTCAAGGCCAGCCTGGGCTACAGAGTGAGTTCCAGGACAGCCAGGGCTACACAGAGAAACTCTGTTTCAAAAAACAAAAACAGGGCTGGAGAGATGGCTCAGAAATTAAGAGCACTGGCTGCTTTTCCAGAGGTCCTGGGTTCAATTCCCAGCAGCCACAACCATCTATAATGAGATCTGGTGCCCTCTTCTGGTGTGCAGGCATACATGCAGGCAGAACACTACATACATAATAAATAAAAGCCTTAAAAAATAACAAACAAGATAAAAGGAAGAAGAAGAAGCAAAAGCAAATATGAAAAGGAGCAAAACTTGACCAAAGTCAGGCCAGGCATAGTGGCACATGCACTTTAGAGCCTGAGGCAGGAGGACCACAGCAAATCTGAGGCCATCCGGGGCTACCTTAGTTCTAGGCCAGCCTGGGTACAATATGAGACCCTGCCTCAAAAAAGGGGTGAACTGGAGGAAATGGAGATGGTTAAGTAGGTAAAGTTCCTGCTACAGAAGCATGATGATAACCAGAGTACAGCTCCCCAGAGACTGAGAAAGAAATCCTGATGTCAACATCTGGCCTCTATATACATGCACTCACATACACAGAATCCTATTTCCTCCACCCCTAGGCTTGGGTGCCCAGATGCAGTTAAAACAATCCAGTCCATACCAGGAGCAAACAGAAAATATTAGCTAACATCTGAATGCTTACCACGTGCCAAGCACTGTGTTTAATATTTCATACGTATTATCTTAATCTCATAATGATCTTATGAGAAGGCATGACTGTTGTCTCTTCTTACACAGGAGAAAACTGAGAATGAAGAAATTAAGTACCAAAGTACTCTGGCAAAGCACTTAGTCAGACTTACAAACTTATGCGCCTTTTTAAAAACTTAATTATTTATTTACTTTGAGGCAAGTTCTCACGTATCCCAGGCTGGCCTTGAACTCCCTAGGTACCAAGGATGACCCTGTACTTCTGATCTTCCTGACTAATCTTCTGGGAGCTGGGATTATACGCAGGTGCTGCTACGCCCGGTGTGTACAGTGCTGGTGATCCAATCCAGGGGCTTGGGCACAGACAGGCAAGCAGTCTAGCAGCCTCAGAGTCATGCTCTTAACCACAACGCTATTAACAGAAATCACAGGTTAACTAAAAATTGTGACTACACTGCAATCACAAGAAACAGGTGTCTAAAATACCAGAATATTAACCTCCTTATAGTTCCTACAAGTCAATAGATATTTAAAACTGATTTTAAAAAACAAACCAAACAGGAGGCACAGCTCTGTGGTAGAGCACTTGCTTCGCATTCATGAGGCCCCTTGTTCAATTCTCTGTACCTCCAGTGTTTTCCTGGTGGGGAGTGGGGGTGAGCTGGGCTAGGGATGCAGCTCAACTAGAAGAAAGCTTGCCTGGCATGCCCAAAGTCCTGGTTTTGACCCCCAGCACCACATAAATCATGCACGTTGTCAATGATTGTAACCTTGGCATTCAGGAGGTGAAGGCGGGAAGGGAGACCCGGAGTTTAACAACATCACCACTGGGTTTGAGGACAGCCTGAAGACAAGAAACTCTGAGGAAAAGGGGAGGGAGGGAGAGGAGGAAAAGAAGCTAACTAAATGGCTTAGTAAAAAGGTCTGATGGCAAACCTGACGTGTGGGTCAGAGAGAACGGACTTCCCTGACATGTCTCCTGACCTCCACACATGTACCATGGCGTATTCCCACTCATGCCCCCAAACAAATAAATGAATGTAATTTTTAAGAGAAAAAAACATTACTAGAAGCATTTTATTTAGAAACAGAGGTTCACATCAGACAAAACAGATAAGAACTGAAAGTGGCCACTTCCATGTAGCAGAACTCAAAGCAGAGAACAATTATAGTCTTTCAAAAACTATTGGATATTAGTTTTGTTTTTTAAGTCACGCACAAGAGCAGGATGTGGCAGCACATGTTAAAATCCTAGCACCTAGGAGGTGGAGACAGGGGGACCAGGAGTTTAATGTTAGCTTAGGGTACATGAGACCTTGCCTCAAAATGCCAAAAAAAACAAAAATAAATTATGTACAGGTATTCTTTAAATTTTATTTACTTATTTATTTTATATGTATGCATGTTCCTACATGTATGTATGTACACTGCACACGCCTGGTGCTCATGAAGTTTAGAAAAAGGCACCTGATCTCCTGGAAGGTAGCTGGGTCACTTTGTGCTGTTTACCATAAACAAAGGAAGGTAACAGAAATGCTGAATGCGTCTGAGATTCATTTGTACTTTCTATGCCAATATAATTTACCAAAGTCACTTTCAAACAAACATTTTTGATATTAAAATACATTTAAACCAGAAACAATGGTCTGCACCTTTGATCCCTTCAAATTCACATATAACTGGCACAATGTTTTTGTCCAAAAGACTATCCTTGGCAACACTCCAGGGATGTAGCTCTTTTTTTTTTTTTTTTTTAAATGCTGTTTCTCCTCCACTATGCTTTTTTCATTTTGAGACAAGGTCTTCCAAGCTATGTGGTCAAGGCTGGCCTGGCATTCACTATGAAGCAGGCTGGCCTCAAATTCCCAGAGCTCTGGCTGCTTCGGTCTTCCAAGTCCTAGGATTAAAGGCATTGCTATTATGCCCATCCTTCCCACTATGTTTTTGTTTATTTGTTTGCTTAGTAACAGGAATAGCGTAGTGGCATTTGCTCCGCCCATGACCTTGGGCTATAGGTCCCAAAGGAGGTGGTGCTTCCTGCCACTGTAAGTGACCTCATAAGGAGAGGGAGAAGGGTCACATGTTCCTTCTCCCTGCTCCTGCCTATGAGGTGGATTTGTAACCCACGCTGGGCACCACTGATTACAATCAAGCCACGTGGGTCTATTAAATGGGTAACAGAATTTATTAAGATATAGATTGAGGAAATACACTCACAATTACAGAACGGAGTAGACAGCTGAAGTCATCCTCTGACCTGAATGGGAGCGAATCTACCTCGCAGGCAGGAGCAGGGAGAAGGGGCATGTGACCCTTCTCCAACTCCTTTTAAGAGGTCACTACAACTGCAGGAAGCACCTGCCTCCTTTGGGCCCTATAGCCCAAGGTCGTGGGTGGAGCAAATACCACTACAGAATAGAGAGGGCTTGGGCTGGAGAGATGGCTCAGTGGTTAAGAGCACCGACTGCCCTTCCCGAGGTCCTGAGTTCAATTCCCAGCACCCACATGGTGGCTCACAACCATTTGTAATGAGATCTGGTGCCCTCTTCTGGCCTGCAGGGACACATGCAGGCAGAATACTGTATACATAATAAATAAATAAATCTTTAAAAAAAAAAAAAAGATTTCAAAAAAAAAAAAAAAAAAGAATAGAGAGGGCTTACTAAGGAAGAGAAAGGCACTCCCCAAAAACAAAGGTAGGGCACAGTGAGGGGGACGGAAGGAAACTCAGAGGCCTTCTACCCACTATGTTGATTTCAGACCCACTAGTGGCTACAGTCTGCAGTTCTGAAAGACTCTGCCTTTACAGATGTCCAACAGTAAAACAAACAACACAGTGTATTAGCTGTACTTCCACATCCAAGTGTGAAACACTGAAAGACACGGGGTCCCAGGATTCTGACTCCACCTGTCTACACTCTCAAATTCTGGGGGAGGCATGAAGCCCCAGGTTCAGTCCGCAGTACTTTCCTGGTGGGGGTCGGGGTTTTGTTGGAGACATAGCTCAATTTTCTGAATGCTTGCCTGGCATGCCCAAAGTCCTGGGTTCGACCCCCGCCCAGCACCACATAAACCAGGCATCGTTGATTCATTTATTTACTCACACCTTTTGCATCCTCACTGAGCAACGTCCAATGGTATGAGTACATGACGGGCTCCCAGGGACTGTTCAGAGCCATAAATTCTGTCTGGAGATTGGCTCAGCGGAGAGGAATCCAGGACAAAGCCTGTCTCCTGACTGATTGACTGTTTACCATCTGTCCTTCCTCCTCAAGAACCCAGGAATGTCTCCAAGAGCAAACCCAGGCAAAGGGTATTTCATTCTCAGCTTTAGAGCAAAGTAAGTCTCAAGTCTGGCCTGTCTCCTCTCTGATAGAAAGCTTTCTATTTAGCTCTAAATGTACTTATACCCGAGAGCAAATCCCTTGCTGTTTCCCATCTCTGCTTTCTGTCCCACTGAAAAACCAATAAAAGTATCAAGGGAGAGCAGCAGGTCCTTCTCTGTGCTGCCGGTGCTGTGGTTTTAGACGTCTTTCTCCTATATGACAGTCTTTTTTCTACATCAAGCAAAAAGAAGGCCACGACCCCTCACTCATCCGTTCCACATTCTTTCCCTGACTCGACCGTTTCAAAACAGCAAGTGCATGGAGAACTTGAAGCTGGTTGGCTATTGGTTTGGTTTTCTTTTTTTTCCATTTGGTCAGCCTCTCTCACCTGAGGCGGGGGAAAGGCTGGGGTTCGGGCGGTGTCGAGACTTGTACTGTGGCAGAAACATTCACACTTCTAGTCAGAAATGTCAAGGGGACAGGGAACAGGCTTCAGTGATCAGCTGTACTCTAAACTTCAATGAGTACCTACTCCACAACTATTCTTTGAAGAAGAGCCATAATCCAGCGGCGGCTGGGTTAGCTTTGCCTCAGGGACATGCTGAGACAGGCAGAAGCAAAGGAATCAGATGGGGGGGGGAGGTCACAAACCCCCAACACCTCGGCTGGCTCTCATTTCACTCTCCCACAATAGCCTGGAAATAAATTAATTAGCAGAGATCTACGGTGTATTTGGATCCCCCCAGCAACGCCTAGAAACATTCAGCATCGAATTACCGGCCTTTCCCTCTGGAGAGAGAAAAATCATGCGGTCAGCTGGAGTGGGGAGGGCATGGAGGAACAGGGAAAACTGGCTTGCACTGGAGAACGCTCTCTCTCTCTCCCTAACCTTCTCCAGGTTGGTTCCCGTCTCCGTCCACGTCCCAAGACATCCCCCTTCATCCCCTCCCGGGGCTTGGCAACTGGACACGGAAGCAAAACCCAGGAAGCTACTGGTTGGCCGAAAGAGGGAGGGGGATCAGAAAAGCAAGACGAAAAAAGGAGAAATCCGAAAGAGGTGACCGTCGAGTGGAAAGCTCTATCCATCCCTCTTAGCGAAAGGTAGAATCTCCGACCAGTTCCGGAGTTGCCTAAAATCTACCGCCCCTCCCACGCTCTCGCCTCCCGGTTCCCAGCCCTAGGATTCCACCCTCTGCCCCCTTTTCTAGTTAAAGGATCACCCGAAGCACCATAAAAGTCTTTGAAGGGCTTCTGAGGCCATCAGGACACGCGGAAAAGCCTAAAACCCGCCTGGACCCGCACCATGTCCGAAACGGCGCAGGAATCCGGTTCCTTGAGGGTCTCCCACGACCCACGAGACGCCTGAGTGACGCGCCCTGTCCCCGGGCCGGGGCTGCAGTGTCCTCGCCAAGGACAGGTTACTACTCCCCAGCCCGGGAGCCGCCAGGTTTGGTCCCACGCCTCCCACGCCACCGTCCGCCGCAAGGCAAAGGAAAAAGAAAGCGCACGGGGCGACTAGGGGGCTGACCGCACCAAGCCGGGCGTCAGGTGATGTCGGCTGGCTCAACGTGAGGCACGGGAGCGGCCGGACTGGAAAGCCACGGGGCCCAGGCGGGAAGGCGGGGTGAGCGCGACGACCTACCGCGGTCTGGCCCTCCGGGTGCACGTCCACCAAGGTACACCAGTTCGGCGTCCCGTTCATCTTTCCGCGGAGGTCGCACGGGCGTCCTCCACTCCGAGGTGCCGCGGCTACTGGGCGGGCGCGCGCCGAACCGCCCCCTGGTATAGGCGCGTCGGGGGCGGGGCTAAAGATGGGCCACGCCCAACGCGGTATTTGTCAATGGGTTGAGCGGAAGAGGGAGGTGGGCGGTGCCCAAGAGGCTTCAGGACACGCCTACCAGCGCTATCGCAGATTTACGTGAAGGTAGGGGCTTGGGAGTGAAGGTTGGGTGGCCCCTGAAGAGTTTTATTTGGGATACGACGTGGTAGTGTCTATCTCAGCATTCCTCATTAGTCTTGTCTTTCAGTTCTCCAGGGTCGGTGCAGGGAAAGAATCTGTCTGGTCCTCTGTAAAAAGTCAGTTGGGGCCGGCACATGCTTCTATGGTCTCTCCTCTCCCTTAAACGTAAACCAGCCTGTAGGGTTTTTAGAATTGAGTAAATCTTTCCTCTGTGGTAAAAAGGCAGGGACCAAGGGCCAGCTCACTAAGACTAGTCTAAGCCAGTCTGGCAGGTGCTTTTCCCTGGCAAGCCGCCCAGACCAAGTCAAAGCTAGCTAAGCTCTGGGTGGGGCTTCTTTTGCAGAAGCTACCCTTATATGGTGGGGAGAGGCGGGACACATTGCCTTAAAAGGAATTTGCGCCATAGAGAAAAGATGACTCTCCACTGCACCAATGGCATTTGCTTCTTAAGCCTAGGCTGGGATCTTGGGCGCTGAACTCTGGTAGGTCCACTGAACCACAGGCAGTGTTTGTAAGGGCTGACCAGCCTGAGTAGGCGGTACTACTACAGCGAGCAATTCGTTTTGGAGTTGGACTGAGTCACTTGCCAGTTTAGAAATAGATGCAAAGCTCTATACATGGAAGATAAAAGCTGGGGATATCAATAACCCAGGAGAGAAGAAAAACCTAGTTCTAGTCTCTTCTATCCCTCAAGACCGCACTTGTGGTTTGGTGAGAAAGTCCCCCATCGGCTGCCATTTGAACACTTGGCTCCCAGTTGTAAGCAGTTTGGGAGTTTGAGTCTTGCTGGAAGTTTTTATCAATGGGGCAGGCTTTGACAGTTCAAAGATTCCCACCATTCCCAGCTTGCTCTCTGCTTTCCTGCTTGTGGTGTGAGACGTCAGCTTTTAACTTTCTGCCTGCCTGCACCTCCCCACCATGATGGTGATAGACTCTTATCCTTCTGGAACTTTAAGTCCAAATAAACACTTCTTTTCTAGGTTGCCTTGGTCATAGTGATTTATCACAGCAACAGAAACGTAACTAATGCAGCATTCCTTGCTATTCCCAGAGGTTGTTAGGAAAGAATGGTTCTACTGTAAGTAGTCCATGTTTCCTAGATCCTGGTCAATTAGGAGACCTCTAAAAATGAGCTAAAGCCTCACTTTATTTAATAATAAGGGCTGCTTAGCAGGTAAAGGTGCCTGCTGCCAAGCCTGACAACTTGAGTTCAATCCCCAGGACCCATATTGTGGAAAGCAAGGACTCTCAGATTTGTTCTCTGACCTCCGCAAGTGTAGCATTCATACACACACACACACACACAAAAAATGTTAAAAACAAAACAAAACAACAACTTTAGAGTAGACCCTCAAATTAGCCAGTAAAATAAAGACAGAAATAAATTCCAATATAGATATGCCATTTTAATATTTAATTTAAAATAAACCAAAGCTGGATTGGATTAGGAGAAAATAACTGATTTGCAGAATATCTTTATTTTTAATTCATGAAATTACAAGTGATTGATGAGAACAGAACTTACTTTGGAAATAAGAGGTGAACCATCCCTATTACCTTCACCCACCAGAGCTTGGCACGCCCCAAAACTCAAAGGAGGATTACATTCTCCATTGCCCCTTCCCATCTCTACTGAGAGTCAGCTTCTAAACCCAGGCAAAGCTCTGAATCAGGGCCCACTTCCTGAGAAAGCAGGGATCTGTTGGTTCCCATCGAGGCTGGGCATATCGCGAAGCCACAAGGAGGCCACAGGGACTAGATGTTTGCTTTTAGAACCTGAATAAACAGTCCTCATGGTCCCCAGGTATAACCACCTCATGGCAGCATCCAGTCAGAGAGGGCGAGAAGGAAGACGGAAACCCTGAGCGGAACAGTCCACCACCTTACAAGGCCTGTTGAGGCCCTTCTTCTCCCAGGGGCTGGTTGGCAGAGTAGCCTGTAGCTCTCCTGCCCAGTCACTGGGGAAGGAGGACAGGCTGAGGCCCCCCATGAGGAAAGGCTGGTCTTTGGAGAGGTATGAATGTGCAGGTTTATGAAAGGCAAGAACAGCATCCTCATCTCACACTGCTAAGGCACTGAGAGTAGAGCAGTGGGCAGGGATGGTCAAGATGGAAAGGCAGGAGGCGCCCTGGACCCCGTGCTGGGAGAAAACAAAAATATTGCAACTGAAGAGATGCTAGGGACTACTCGTGGGCCCATGACTGTGCAAAAAGAAGAATCTGAAAAGTGGGTAGAGCCACGCCCGCATGTCCATACCCATAATGTTCCCTCCCTTGCTCCAGAGTGGGAGGAAAAAAGGGATCCAGGGAGCAGAACATTGGGTATTTCCCTGAGACATATGGTTAAATATTAAAGAAATAAAGCTTTATATACATGGCAATATCCATCCCTTCCCGTCCTTTGCAGTCCCACTCAGGTGTATGTCGACCATTAGTCCCACTGTAAGGGAGATAGATGATGGAGAGGTCAGCACCGTCAGGAAGGGCTCAGCAGGCCTACCCACTCTTCCAGTGACGAGGACAAGCCCACCCACCAGCTCACTGCTAATGTGTTTATCACCGTCGCTCTGACCCCTCCCTGTCTTCAGTCTGAATCTGGTCACCCATGGGAATAAAAAGACTCTCAGGCAGGCAGGACAGACCAAAGCAGAGCAGGGCTGGCTGAGACAGGCTTCAAGCCTGTCTGTGGTCCTTCGCAGAGCATGCGCTAACTAACAGGAGCTGGTCTGCAGGTTGCTCTCTGTAAGCAGTGACGCAATGGATGAGGGGTCGTAGACACCGTCAAATTCCTCGTCAGAGCTCAGCCCCTCTTGTTTGAGGGCTGCCTCGGCAGCCGAGCGGGAAGCTTTTCGCCTGAGTCGGAGAGAAAAGGAACAGACTGAGACCATCACCCCTCCATGCTAAGGAAGTGATTCTTCTAAGACCTAAAGCTATTCACATGGTCCCCTACTAGTCAGGGATCTAGGGAGATAAAGTGAAGGATGGAAGCTAAGATACTGACAACTAACCATACTACCTTGTAGGCAGGGATAAGGGACTACGTGATTCTCCTTATCCAGCTTGGGGGAGCCCCTTCCCTTCCCCCCATGAGCACGGTGCAGAGGGAGGGGCAGAAAGGCGGCCATACCAAGCATCCTTTTCCAAGGATTTGATCCGAGCCTGGAGCTGTTCATTGACCTCATGCTGTTCCTCCAGCTCCCGCTGTGCCTTCTTCCTCAGGCTGTCCAGCCGCTCGATTTCCTCCTCTGCTTCATCCACCTGCCGCTTCAAAGCCTTCACCCTCAGGCTCAGCTAAGCAGGATAGGGTGTCCCCACATCAGAAAAGCAGTTACTCCCCAGGGCTGGGACCTCCCCTGCAATGACTCTGACAAGGGGCAATTGCCCCCCATTTCCCCCCATGCCAAAATGTTGTGACCTTGAATAAATCCTCCAGCCTCAGGGACTTGTTGAGAGGAGGTTAGGGAGCTGAGGAGATAGATCAGCCAATAAAGTGCTTGCCACGCAATCTCCCTAGGGCACCCTAGCAAGTGCCAGGCCAGTGAGAGACCTTGTCCAAAAAAAAAAAAAAAAAAAAAAAAAGCTGGATGGTGCTGGATGAGTAACACCCAAAGCTGTCCTCCGGCCTCCACACACATATGCACATTTGTGCACGTGCATACACATATACACCCTACACACAAGCACAACACAAAGGTTACTGGGAATTCGATGAGTTAATGTGCATATAACACTTAAGAGAAATTAGCAGACTCAATGCAGAGGCTATAACTAGTCTAGGCTAGATGTCGCAAGCTAATCTCTGTCCACACAAGCAAATTCTAAGTGTGGAAGACATGGGGGGATGGTGGCCTCCTCTGGCCTTCAAGAGAACACATAACATATACTTGTCCCACAGCTGCCTGTCCACAGGGTGCCTTGTCCTCACCTGGTCTTTCTGGTCGTTGACATGCTGCCGCTCATCATCAATCTGGATAGACAGTTCTTTAACTCTCCGTTCTAGTTTTCGATTGGTGGACTGCAGAACTGTCTTCTCTCTAAGAGGGAGCAGGAAAAGGGGGTCTTTTCTGTCATGAGCCTTACCGGTAGATGGGGAGGATCCAGGGAAGTTCCAAAGAACCAGGGGCCATTCCAATCCCAGAATTTCCACCACTCTGCCCTCCATGAGAAGCCAGGGGGACTCCCTGAAGACGAGGCCAGGTTGGCCAGACATGAGGTAGAAGATGAAGGGAGACCCAGAGGAGAAAAGCCCAGAGGAAGAAAGGGAGGGAGAGGGGTGAATGACAGGTTCCCATCACCTCTCTTCAGCTTGCAGCCGCTCTTGTAACAGTTGATTCTGGGACTCAAGCTGAGAGAAGCTGGCACTGGGTTTCTGGAAGCCTTCTGAGCTGGCCAACCGGGTCTTCAAGTCCTTGTTCTGAGAGGTGGAAAGAATCCACGGTTAGCACTCTATCTAGGTGGTCCTCTTTCTGGCCCGGAGTCTATCCCCAAAACTCCTTTTCACCTGTCTCTCCAAGGAGATTTTGTCACACTCCAAGTCCTGCCGAGCAGACCTCTCCTGCATAAGCTCTGTCCTCAGCTGATCCATCTATTAGGGATGGGTGAGAAGAATTAGCCCTGTGGAAGACTACATTAAACCAGCAAGTGAATCAACAGAAGCAGACCCCTGGAAGACATTCTCTGAACCACTAGTCCCCCAAATTCTCGGGCAACTAAGTACTCTCATCCTAGAATTACCAGCATTCCACTCTCAATGGCCTAGCTAGATGTGAGAAAGCCATCACACATTCCCACTGCCATGAAGCTACCTGTCATCATCCCTTCCTCACTATGTTAGATTGTATCCCCGAAAATCAGTTTCTTGCAAGGGGTCCCAGAAGGCTACCACATAATCTGTGAAAGTGGAGCCTAAATTTCATTGGAGAACCTAAGATGTCTAAGGCACTGGGAATGTAGGACCTTTGCAGTGGAAAGATGCAGGCAGGCACCAAGAGGAGCTGAGGAGAGAGGAGACAGGCTGTGTGTGCTCCAGGTAGCAAAGCTGAAGGGGGAAGGACTGCCCAAGAGCAGTAGAGCCAGATGATGTCACCATGAGCCCTGGATGCTGGATGTGAGTGTGGAGCTTACAATTAAAAGACTGCTTTGAGTCTCAGAACAGATTTTGAACTTTTGGACAATATCAGAACTGGAAGACTACAGGGACTTTTGAAATTGGACTGATAGCAGTTTGCATTATGATAACTGATAGGAGTTTTATGGGAGGGGGAACAGTGGAATACTATAGATTAAAGTGATGTTTGGAGGTGGGCATGCCTCCCAGCACTTGAGAGGCAGAGGCAAGCAGATCTCTGTGAGTTTGAGGCCAGCCTGCTCTATATAGCATGTTCTAAGACCAGCCAGAACTACATAGAGAGACCCTGTCTCAAAAAACAAACAAACAAAAAAAAAAAAAAAGTGATATGATTGGTTGCCAGGTTAAAAGAAGAAATTATAGCTATTCAAGTGGGAGGAGCCATTTGAAAGAACGCTCACAAAATCTCACAACCAGCCCTTCTGAATTGGAAGAGTAAAGTAAGTCAGCACAGCCTGTGCTTCCTCCTTCCACCGAAGGAAATCTGTCTACCCTTTCCAAAGCAGGTGAGAACCTGAAGCAGACTGCCTTGCCTGAACCGTCTAGGTTTTGAAAGACAGGAGCGCAAAGCTGTCTTTGAGAGAGCTGGGGGGTTACAGTGGGGAGCAGGCCCAGTGAGGGCTCGGGGGAGTCACCTGGTCCCGGCCACGGTTCACACGATCTGTTAACAGTTCCACCGTGTTCTTTTCTTCATCTAACTCTGCTTCCAGCCGTGAGACTTTCTCCTGAGGCGGAAGGACAAAAGGTCAATTCTGTCCCAAATTCTGGGCCCTCAAATGCCAAACTCAGAGCAGGACCCCATCAAAACTTCAGCCCCACAGACTTTTTTCCCTGCATATTCCAGAAACCTTCTTCTTGCTCCGGCATGCTCAAAGCCACCATGGAGGCAGCGCCCTCTGCTGACCAGGAAGGCAAACCCTAGAATCCATTCCTTCTTGAAGTACTATTTCCCTAGCGGAAAAACTAAAAGTGAAACTCAAGTTCCCCAGCAGAGGCCAGGATAGAAAAGCTCAGAAACAGCATTTCCAGAGTGTGGGGCAAATTTAAGCCACGCAGTACCATGCAGAAGTAAGAGCCTGGATTCGGGCCAACCACCTAGGCCTGCACATCAGACCTACCATGATCTCTGTACCTCAGTTCTCCTTATCTGTAAAATGGAGATGAGACCATCTACCTCACAGGGAGAATCCCAGGATAAGATGAGTCTGACATGCCACACCACAGTGCATTATGTACTTGTTACTATTATTCTTACTTTCAAGTACAGCAAATTGGAGACTACCATTCACTCTAAGGGAGGAGAGCCAAGCTCAGCTCCAGCCAACTACTGACACGCAGAACTCAGGTCTAAGAAGTTCAGTGCTAACAACTGTCCAAATGCAAAAGATGACAGAAATCCAAATTTTTACCTCACATTTATAAATTTCTCAACACCTGCCTTTAGTTCGTAGCTTAAAAAAAACATAGTAACCCAGCAAAACCATCAGTTGTGGCTTCTCAAAATTTATTTGCTAGTACAGACAAAGGCTTGGGATATATTGGGAGATATATTTCCCTGCTCAAATCTCCCCTGGGCCAGTTGGCCCAGAACCCCATCTCTCCCCAGCCTGCCTGTCCGTGCCTTTACCTCGAGGCTCTTCAGTAGTCGAGCCTTGTCATCCTGGGTGCGCTTCTTGTTCTCAGCCTCCTGTTCCAGCCCCTGCAGTCGCTGGGCCAGCAGCTCTTTGTCCAGCCGGGCCGTGTCCCGCTCAGCCTGGGATGTCTGCAGGGCCTGCCGCAGCCTTTGCAGCTGGGCCCAAAGACAACATACAACAACAGCTCATCCTAGCTGAAATGTAGGGGTGGAGGGCGGGAGCAGTCCACCCAAGGGAAGAACTATTTCACCTCTGACACTCTTTAGCGCCAGGCTGGGACCACAGCTTGGTGGCCGAGCACTTGCCTAAAAGGGCCAGCTCGTGGTGACAGGAGAACAGCTTTTAGTTCACTTTCTTTATCGCCTTAAAAGTCTCTACACAAGGGGCTGGAGAGATGGCTCAGTGGTTAAGAGCACTGACTGCCCTTCCAAAGGTCCTGAGTTCAATTCCCAGCAACCACATGGTGGTTCACAACCATCTGTAATGAGATCTGGCGCCCTCTTCTGGCCTGCAGACAAACATGCTGTATACGTAATAAATAAATCCTTAAAAAAAAAAAAAAAAAAAAAAAAAGTCTCTACACAAATAGGAATCACTTGAGAGTTTTACTGGGGAGCAGGCACCACGGTGCCTATTTAAAGAGGTTTTAAAACTACCAAACCTGTCAGACATGGTAGTGCATGCCTTAAATCCTTTAGCACTCAGGAGGAAGAGATAAAGAGATCTCTGAATTTAAGGCTAGCGATAAGTGACACCCTATCTCAAAACAAAAAACAACAAACAAAAAATATCTACCAATCCTAGGTCCCAAATTATGATCTAGGTAATATGAAGTGATGTTGAAGCATTAGGATTTTTAAAAATCATGGCCAAGTAGTGGTGGCACACACCTTTAATCCCAGCACTCAGAAGACAGAGGCAATCAGATCTCTGTGAGTTTGAGGCCAGCCTGGGCGACAGAGTGAGATCCAGGACAGGTACCAAAACTACACAGAGAAACCCTGTCTCAAAAAAAAAAAAAACCACCTTCCCAGGTGACTCTAATGTGCAGCAGAGTTTGAAAGCCCCTGCTGTGTAGACGATGCATCCCCTCTTTGTTGTCACAATGAGAATAGCACCCTCTTTTATACCTAAGTCTGGGCCCCAGCACTCCAGCCCACGGGTTCAGTAAGGAGGCAATGACCTTCAAACCAAAGAACACTATCCTGTCATTTAGGCGCCTACCTCATCCTGAAGCCGGCTCAGGCCCCCCGAATTCTTTTCGGCCTCACTGGCCCAGTCCTTGGCCTGGCGCTGGGCATCCGCTACTTCCCTTCGGGCCTTTTCCTTGTAATCTTCCATCTGGGACTGGAGCTGCTGCAGAGCTAGCTTGGAGTCATCCCCAATCTGCTCCAGCTAAAATGCAGAGACACACGTTCTTCCAGCACTGCACCTCCAAACCATGTTCTGTCCCTTCTCTAGCCCCAGCTCCCAGAAGTCTCCCAAGAGCCTCCTTTCTGGCAAGCAGGCCTCTCCGGCTTTCCTGTCTAGATCCCTAGTATGGCTAGTAGTTATATTCAAATGTCTGCATGGACCATAGTTCTATCGCTTACTTATTACCATCTCTGGTCTCATTTTCCCATCTATAAGATGGGATAATAAAGTCAGGTGGTGGTAGCGCACACCTTTAATCCCAGCACTCGGTAGGCAGAGGCAGGTGGATCTCTGTGAGTTCGAGGCCAGCCTGGTCTACAGAGGGAGATCCAGGAAAGGCGCAAAGCTACACAGAGAAACCCTGTCTCGAAAAACCAAAAAAAAAAAAAAAAAAAAAAAAAAAAAAAAAGATGGTATAATAATAGTACTTACATTGGTGAGTTGATATTGATTATGTTAATTAAAGTACTTATAACAGTGGTTGGCACTAAGTAAACCTTCAATGACCATACTTCTGCAAACTCGAGGTGACATGGTTATAAGATATAAAGAAAATCTGCCAACTGAACTATGACAAACCCTCGACTACCATTTCAGAGAAAATAAAATATTTTATTTTCTAAGTTGACATTGTTAGTAGTTGGCCTTGTTTTGTAAAATAAGATCAGGGGAAGAACCTTACCAGCAGATGTAATTTAATTTCCTTATCTCCCATGTTTCCTCCTATCCCCACAATTTAAACCTTTACTAATGAGGATTCTTATGTCTAGGTCTTCTAGACTTCTAAAGCAAACTCCAAGAACGAAGACCCCAGGACAAAACTACTGCCATAAGCAGGATTTCACACTCGAGCTGGGCACGGTAGCACTGACCTATAGAGGTCAATGCTAGTTTTAGCTACATGAGATTTGTCTCCTGAAAAAAACAGGAAGGAAGGGCTGGAGAACCGGCTCAGTGGTTAAAGTACATACTGCTCTCACAGAGGACCTGAGTTCAGTTTCTGGCACCCGTACTGGGCAACCCAAAACTGCCTGTAACCCTAGCTCCAGGAGACCTGACGCCCTCTTCTGACCTCCTTGGGTACTGCACTCATATGCACACATATAACCACCACCACCCCAGACACAGATACATAGACATGATTTAAAAATAATAACAAGGGCCAAGCATGATGGCCAACACCCTTAATCCCTGCACTTGAGAGACAGAAGCAGATGGATCTCTGTGGGTTCAAGGCCAGCCTGGTCTACATAGTGACCTCTAGGACAACCAGGGTTACATAGAAAGACCCTGTCTCAAAAACATAAAACAAGATATAATAATAATAATAATAATAATAATAATAATAAGGAGGAGGAGGAGGCAGCAGCAGAAGCAGCAGCCTTTTCTCAAAAAGGAAGATTTGGCCCAATCCTGTCTTGAGGAAACCGAACGTCACACATCCTGACGCACTTCAGGGTCAGTTTCTGCAGGGCTCTCAGCTCTTCCGTAGGAGTCCACACAACCTAGGTACCTCTTTGTTGAGCCGGTCCACAGTCTTGTTCAGCAACCGCTTCTGCTCCTCCAGCTCGGCCTTGCTCCTCCGCAGGGCCTCCCGCTGCCTGCCCTCTTCCTCCAGAGCCCGGTTCAGCGCCTGCTGTTCCTGCCCGAGGCGGGCCAGCCCCCGCTGGGCCTCATCCAGCCGGACCTCCAGAGCCCGCTTGGCTGCCGCCAGGCTCCCCTCCTCCTCCTGGGCGGCGTTCAGAGCCTCGGCCAGCTGCTGTTTCTCTACCTGGGAAGAGGCAGAGGGGGAAGGTTGGGCTGAGAAAAGGCAACACTTGGGCTGAAGGCACTGGAGGTGGGTAGATGATGCTGGAAGAGTGGGGGCGTTACTGATGGAAAAGGTAGTGCTGGTTGTGATGGCCCATGCCTCCAACCCCAGAACTTGTGAGGAGAAAGCAGGCAGACCTCTGTGAGTTCGAGGCCAGCCTGGTCTACATAGGGAGTTCCAGGCCCGGTGGGGTTGTATAGTGAGAGACCCTGCCTCAACACAACAACAAAGAGTTAAGTAGGCAGCGCAAACAGGCTCAGAGGAACTAGCCAGAATCAAAGCACAGAGCAAGCAAAGGGTGGGCGGTAGGAGACAAAAATACCAAAGCAAACTTTGAAACAGATAGGGTGAGGGCAAAGGAGCAGCAGCAGCCCATGCTGGCAGTCAAACGGAAGGCCGATACTGGGGGGACCTGGGGGGCGGGGGGGACACCGTGCAGCAGGCACACTCAAACAATGTCTGAGCACCGAGAGAGCGAGTGTCGCCAGGGCTGGAGGGCAGAAGGGCAGGGCGGCCCACCAGGCGGACAGGAGCGCTTACCTCCAGCCGATGCACTTTGTCCCGAAGCCGAGCCTCCACCGCTTCCCCACCCTCCGCCAGGCCGCGGGCCTCCTTCAACTGCTGCTCCAGACCCAGGATGCGCCTTCGGAATTCGTCGTTCTCCTCCTGGGTTTCCCGAAGCGTGGTTTCCACTGTTGCCCGACGCTGCCCCAGCACCATGGCCTCTGCCTCTGATGCCAGCTTAGCCTGCGGACAGTTGGGAGAATCGGCTCAGACCGTGAGGCTCAGCGCGGTAAACATGGCATATCCAGGAAAATGGGCCACCCAAGTGCCCACCTGGCTCCCAGGAGCCAGGCGTGGAGGTGTGACCCCAGGCAAGGGTCTTCCGATAACCCTACCCCTGCATAGAAGCGCCGCCCTGCTATTCCACACACACACGAGCCTCCAGAACTGCTCAGTACATACCCATCATAGGGAACTTGGCAGGCTCTCTGGCTTCTCAGCCCTCCTGACCCCTCAGCCTCCACCTCCTGAACCCTGGGCCCACTCCCCTTGCCTTGGAAGCCTCTTCACAGTCCTGCCGCAGTTGCTGCAGGGTCTTTTGTAGCTGGAGGTTCTGCTGTTCCAGGTCTCGGCCTCGCTCAGCCTCAGCCCTCAGCACCGCCAGCTGCTTCTCTAACTCCTGGTCCCTCTGTCGCCCCGCCACCTCCCGGCTCTGCCGCTCTGCCTGCAGCTCTTTCAAATCCGCCTGGGTGCGTCGCAGCTCCTGGGAAGGGAAAGGAAACAGGGGGGACGGCGGCTATAACAAGGTTCCAGCATGCGGAGGAAGTAAGACTCTCGCATGCATCGTGGAAAGGAACATAAATAATGAGGCCGCTTTAGGGAGCAATCGGGCAGATTCCCAAAAAGCTGAACGCAGACTAAGCAACCACAGGACAAATCCTATTCTTAGTGACATGCCCATGAAAACTGACAGTTCTCACAAAAATTTGTTCATAAATGTGAATTTTGAAAGCATTATACCCGATGAAAAAAGCCAGAAATCAAAAGGCACGTATTATAGGATTCCAATGATATGAAATGTTCGGCTTATGAAAATCTGGAGAGAAATCGTTGTCAGGGCATGGAGAGAATGGCCACTAAGGAGCATGGGATGCTTTTTTGGGGAGATTAAAATATTCTGTAACTAGATAATGGTGATGGCTTTGTAATACAATAAATATACTAAAAACCACTGAACTGTCTGTTCTAAAAGGAGAAATTTTGGGCCAAGCGTGGTGGTCCATTAATCCCAGCACGAAGAAAGGCAGATCTCTGTGAGTTCAAGACCAGCCTGGTCTACATAGTGAGACCTGGTCTCAAAAAAAACTAAAAATAAATGAATAGAGGAATTTTATAGTACATAAACTATAACACTATTAGAAACCATGTGGAGGACAAAGGGATGAACGCATGACTAAAACAAGGCTGACAGTCTAAAAAAATAAAAAACTGCAAAACAATAAATACTAATGCATCTTAAATTTCTTTTAAAGGGCAATTAAAATATTAATTATGGCTCTCCTTAGTTATTAGGCACATTTAAAATTTAGAAATAGCTAATAAGGCTGAACATGCAGTGACTCTGTAATGCAGATACCAACAAAACTCTTTACAGAGAAAATGAAACAGGGCCACTGTCTGGTCTGAGTTGGACTTGGTGAGTCTGCTTCCCTACTCTTCCCTCATCTATATTTTGTTTAAATACTTGGTAAAATACACCTCCTATCTGAGGATTAGTAATAAACGATACTGTGTGGAGAATGCTCAGGTTGGCCAGGTCAACTATACATCAATAGGTTTCAGACTCCCCTTGGTATTTGTAACTTCATAATACAACATAGTTTATGTCATCCAAAAATAAACAGCTGTTTTCTTTTTTGTTTGTTTTTGTTTTGTTTTGGAGAGGGGGATTCTCTTTTCGGGGGAGATTTGAGACAGTCATAGCCCTGGCTGTCCTGAAACTCATTACATAGACCAGGCCTGTCTCTGCCTCCCAAGCGCTAAGATTAAAGGCATGCACCATCATACGCAGCCTATTAGCTACATTTTTTTTTAGGGGTGGGGGATGGGTTCAAGACAGAATTTCTCTGTGTAGCCCTGGCTGTCCTAAAACTCCCTTTGTGGCCCAGGCTGGCCTCAAACTCAGAGATCCACCTGTCTTTGCCTCCCGAGTGCTGGGGATTAAAGGTGTGCGCCACCACCGCCTGGCCTATTAGCCACACTCTTTCTTATCCTTCATAAACTACAACACCAAGAGTAAGAAACTGTGTTTATTTCAATTTTTATGACTTTCTCATGACTCATTTATAAACCATCATCCATGTATAATGAGAAAAGGATTGACTTTAAAAAAAAAAAAAGATCAAAGCAGAAATCTTGGAGTGTTATGTCGGCACCCTGCCAGCAAGATTGTGGCCTGGGATACTGGGGAGATGCACATCAAACACTGGGCCCCTTAAGCACCATGTCCAGACTCTGTGCTTTCCAAATAGCCTTCAGATTACAATTTGTTTTTGTAAGTAGGTCAGACAGCCAAGCTGATACCGGCATTGCAGTCCAGGGATTATATTTCTCAATGTAAATTAATAAACAGGCATTCTAACAAAACGTTTGTTTCAACATGTAGTTAATGAACTTCTCCCTGAAATAGCAGTTTTTCAGAACCAAATTAAGGTTCTGAACCTGCAAAAATGACCCTGGGGTTTTACAAACCCATGTGTATTTAGCTGCCTATGATGTCGTCCAGGGAGGCAGCCAGCAGTATCCCAACCTGGCTGTTGACAGCTTTTCATTAGGAAACTCAATAACCTACGAGGAGACCTGTCCTGCAGAGCTGGAAAGCCACACCTGAGCTGCTAGGACGGAGCCTGAAAACCACACTCCTGGAGACAGACCAACTAGCCCGGGCAGAGGTGCATCAGTGAGGCAGAAGTCATCCTGACCTGCGGTCCGCACCCCAGGCGCCAAGTACCTTTTTGAGCTCCTCAACCTGGTGAGTATCTCTTGCACCGGCTCGGGCCTGCTCTAAGTCCCTCTGTAAGACCTCCATCTTCTCCCCCAGTTCCTCTTCCATCTCCTCCTTCTCCATCCGCAGCTGCAGAAGTCTGAGCTCAGCAAGGTTATAAACAAAGGATAAAAGACCAAGGTCAGACTTCCCACACAGGGGAGAGTCACAGGACAATGGGAACAGCCAGCCCTCTGCAGGCCACTGCCACAGACACGCACTCTCAAGGAGTGGATCTGGAGAACAGCAGCTTCGGAAAGAGCATGTGGGAGCACCGCACGAGAGCACCGCATGAGACACGAGAGCACCACTCGAGGGAAAGGCAGTAGGGTATAAGGCAGTGGGGTATAAGAGTCAGGTTAAACACCCCTGCGAAAGGCAGGAGGGTCTTACTCCTGCTTGGTGGCTCTCAGCTCCTCCTTGTTTTTCTGGAACATGTTCTGCCAATGCCCTGTCTCCTCTGAGGTCTCCTCTAGCTCCCTTTGCAGCTCCCGTACCAGGGAAGACATCTTCTGCCTCTCAGCTTCCACTGCAGCATGGTCCTAAGGAAGGAGAAAATGAGCACCAGGAGGCCCGGAGGGCAAAGCTCACTTTAAGGCAGAAGAGGAAGGTGAAGCCCAGAGAGCACCATATCAGTGACACACTGACAGCCTGGTAGTGTGATGCTAGGAAGCTACAGTCCTTCTCTCTGTAATCTGCAGGAAGCCCCTCCACGATTTCCCCCGTGGAGTTCGCCCACACATCCTCATGGTACTTCTAGCCTGTAACTCCTCCCTCTGCTCTGAGAGGTTTCCTAACCAAGGTTCCCACTACATCTCACAGGTGACCTTTAGGGAAGGTTCCTGTTGCCACCATGAAAACTCCCAAAACACAGTAATAAGGCAGCCCCGTTCCCTGGCAGGTCCTCTTCTCCCAGCTCCAGTTCTTGTCACGTGCCTGGGTCACATCTTGCATGCTCCGGCGAAGCTGCTCCGTGTCTCTCTGGTATTGCAGCCGGACATGCTCCACTTCCTGGTCATGGGAGGCCACCTCCTCTTTCAGGGCCCCCTTCAGGGCTGTCAGCTCCCGTTCCCTCAGCCTCAGCTGCTCCTCCACTCGCTGTTTTCCCTCTAAGACCTCTTCCAGAAGTTCCCGGGTCTCTAACAAGTCCTGGAGAAAGAGAAAGTGGAAGCTTGGGGGTGACCACATTAGGACTCATTATGTCTATTAAAAAACTCATCTATTTAGCCAAAAATACTAATTGAGAGCTTGGCAGGGTGGCATATGCTTATAACCCCAGTAATTAGAAGGCTAAAGCAGAAGAATCACACACTGGAGGCCAGAATGGACAACGTAGTGAAGTCCCACCTCCAAAAGAAAAATGTGTTGATGCTTTGTATTAGTATAGTATTAGGTGCTTGTTGCCCTCTAAACTGCCTATAAAGAACGGTCATCCCAGTCTCTAGCCTCACACTACTTTGGGTCTGCCTGAAAGCACACTGAAGAACACGGTGAGAACCTACCTGCTTTCCATACTTCCCGGAAACAGTGGATGAGCAGACCTGAGGATGCTGCAGGGCACCGAGGCTAGACTATAATACAGTCCTTTTCCTACCTTTAGGAGAATCTCCTTTGCAGGCTCAGGACTCTGGCCCTGTTTCAGCTTGATCTGTAGCTCCTTCACCTGGGTCTCCAGCCCATGCCGTAATCCTTCTTCCTGGCCGAGGAGGAGCTTCATGTTCTGAAGCCTAACAATAGATAGCATTACTGGATACTATGGTAGGCAGTTACAGGCTTACCATACACGGATTCATTTAACCTTCCTTTAAATCTCCATTTTTTGCACATTTGTTTTTTCTGTGCTAGGGATAGAAGGGCCTTGCCAAATTGGGCATTTCAACAATAAACTACACCATGCTCCTACTTGAATCTTCCTTTTTCCTTTATTACACACACACACACACACACACACACACACACACACACACACACACGAAGGAGATATCTGTGTGGCAGTCAGAGGACGACTTGCAGGAGTTGAAGCAGCCATCTCCTCTTATAACAGCACTGACCGTAACAGGCCCGTTTGTTTGTTTGTTTGTTTGTTTGTTTGTTTGTTTGTTTCCAGGGTCCAGTTTGCTAAAACCTCTGTCCCATATTATCCCACCATCCTATGTTGACTCATGTCTGGCTTCAATCAGATCCTCAGGAAGTACATCCAGTCTGGTAGCCAATCAGGGTCCTGCCCAACCACAAGCAGGAATTGCTCTTGCTATTTTCAGTCAAACAGACCCCTGACACAGCAAACAGACCCCCGACAACACAGCTACAGTTGCCGACCAGACACACGAGCTAATCATAAAATGACTCCCGTATCAATAAGGGTCTTTACCCAATCACTTCAAAGCACACTGAACCGCAGCTGGAGTTCCCCTCGCGGTGCTTCAAAGGACCCTGAGGGCTTCTCTCGGGGTCGCCATTAACCACTGTGTCAGAGGGTTGGACCCCTGCATGCTGGAATTTTTGCTCTTGAGAATTAAACGCTCTTGTTGATTGCATAGGTGTCTGGTAGTCTTTATGGGACTTCTCATGAGCCCTAACAGGGGTCATTTCTCCCTTTCCAACTTGTGTGTCCCAGGGATGAAATTCAGGTCCTCAGGTTCTGTGGTAAGCACACCTTCACCAGGTGAGCCATCTCCAGACCCCTGTTCAAATCTCTCTCTCACTCGCTTTTGTTTGTTTGTTTGTTTTTTGAGACAGGAATTCTCTGTATCCCTGACTGTCCTGGGACTCACTCTGTAGACCTGGCTGGCCTTGAACTCAGGAGATCTGACTGCCTCTGTCTCCCATGTGTTGGGATTAAAGGTGAATGCCACAACTGCCCGGCTCCCCCATTCAAATCTTAAATGAACATTTATACCCAACTACTTCAATTAAAACTGTGACCTGTTCCTCAATGAGCTAGCCCTCTCCGTCTGTTTCAGTCCGTGGTACTCACCACCTTCTCAAGTGAATTTACCCACATCCTCTACTTGTTTACTCTCTGTTCCCTGTCTCTGGGAGCTAAGATTCTGGAGAGGAGGGCCCTACCTGTATGGCTCACTGACGTACCTCAGGAGCCCACATCAGAGCCTGTCGCATAAACAACATCATTCACAGGCAGAAGATATCTGCTAAATCAGTGAGCAAATCCTCACCATAATCCTGTAAGGTAGCTCATATTTTTAGAGCCATTTTGCAAATTAAGAACCTCAGACAGGCACACCCAGGTAGTCCATCTCCAGATCACACACTATCACCATTACCGCAGAAAGGGAAATAGAAAACGGTCCCAACCGCTTTAGCATCTCCAGATTCCCCTCTGCCTCCTTCAAAGCTGGGAAGATCGACCTCTATGCCCAGTCCAGGTCCCTGACCCATGTGCCCCCCGTCCCCCGTCAGCTGCACTCACTCCTTGGCGCTCTGCTGGGCATCCCCCTTCCTCCTCTCCAGCAGCTCCTGCAGTCGGTTACACTCTTCCGTCTTCTCCTCCAGCTGCCTCTCTAGCCCAACCCTGGATGGCTCTAGCTTCTGCCGCTTCTGAGAAAGACATGAAGAACAAGAAAAGCTTGTAGAAAGATCCACTATAGTCCACATGGTAGCACATGCCTGTAATCGTAACACTACGGAGGCAGAAGCAGGAGGATCACAAGTTCAAGGCTAGCCTGAACTACACAGTAAGTTCCAGGCAGTTTAGGCTACAGAGTGAAATCTTGTCTAAAAAAAAAAAAAAATTAAATGTATAATTCAGGTACAGAGAAAAAATTTTACTGTTTAAAAGAACCCTGGGGCGTGTGGCATGCTTTAATCCAGCACTCGGAGCAGAGCCAGTGATCACTGTGATTCGAGCCAGCTGACTACAAGTGAGCTCCAGAAAGCTCAAAACTACGCAGAGAAACCTGTCTCGAAAAACAAAAAAAATAAATAAATAAATAAATAAATAAATAAATAAATAAATAAATAAATAAAAAAGAACCCTGGACTTTTGAATTATAACCTGTTTCTATGTTCAAGCTATCTGTGTATTACTTCTCCTGCAGTTGTATATACAATGTTTTTACATTCAAAAAAGGACAAATACTATAGAATTGTATTACATGAAATATATAGAATATACAAATATATAAAGACAGATTAGACGTTATCTCAAGATGGAGAAGAAAGGAATATAGAGCAATGATTTCCTAAGTACAGAATCTCTGTTTTGTGTGATGGAAAAGCCCCACAAATGGACAGTAGTATCAGGACATAATATCATAAATGTAATATCAATACAATTAATGTAATTAATGAATATCATAAATATAATTATTGAATGAATACTGTGAATGTAATCAATGAATACAACAAATGTAATTAATATCATGAGTATAATTAATGAATATCATGAGTGTAATTTAAAAAAATTAAAAAAGAAAATCTACCAAACCTACTTGAGACTCCTAAGTGTTCTAGTAATAACAGCCATGAGTCAGAATTACTCAGCATGCTGATCCCTGATTCTCAGTCCTCAGACACTAAGAAACGCTTGTTTTAGGCTGTTAAGTTTTAGAGTAATCTGTTTTGCAACAAATAAATAAAGAGTCTATTATTATCTTCACTTAGTATTAAGGAAACAGGATTTGAATACTTGAAGAACTTAACTAAGATTAGTTACACAGCCAGCAATTACTAGAATCAAGGTTGGAACCCATTAAGTTTGATTCCACACAACCATTAACCTGCATCGAAATCTCCCTAACAAGGGGATTGCAAACCAACCCGAGCTACTCCAACGATGTACAGGGCAATACTGTAAAGGAGGAAGGCGCATTTATAAAGGGCTGGGGCTGGGGGTGTGGTCAGAGGACCTGCCTAGCATATACAAAGCCCTAGGTTCCATCCCCAGCAAGGCATTAACTGGGCATGGTGATTGACATTTATAACCCCAAATCCGGGAGGTGGAGGCAAGGATTAGAAGTTCAGGGTTAACACAGTGAGTTCAGGGCCAGTCCTTCTGAGACCCTGTCCTTCCAACCCCAGAAAGAAGAGTAACAAAGTGTCTGAAGTTTCAGAGGAAGAGTGGCTGCCTCCTTTCATCCATCTCTGCGACCTACTGCCACAGGCAATTCCCTTAACCTCTCCTCAGAAAAGAGCCTTCGGCACACTTTGCACTGCCACAGTCACGATCATGTATTGCCCAGGGTCGTATCTGCCATAAAAATCACACTCGACACATGACATTATTATCATTACCATCATAATTATGATGAGGAAAAGACTTGAGACACACAGAATGTAAGTAATTTTCTTTTCTTTTTGGGGGACATGGTTTTGTGTGGCCCAGTCCATCTTCAAACCTGACAAATAATAGGTCCAGAGAAGACCTTGAATTCCTGATCCTCCTGCCTCTACTTCCTGAGGCTGTACTGGCAAGCACCACCACAACTGGTTGTATTCAGTACGAAGGATTGAACCCAGGACACTCTGTGCATGCAAAGTGAGCAGTCTATCAACTGAGCTACACCCCGGGCGGAAGACAAAAGCTAGTTCTCAAGCTCTCTATAAGCAGTCAATAGCAGACCCAGGACATAGACTCCTAGGGAGAAGGAAAAGGAAGTAGATCTGTGCTGTGCTCCACCCTTTAAGGCCTGGCTGGGACGAGGACACTCACTTCTTGTCTCACTCAATACAGACAGCACTGACTCAGAAGAGCCAGGCCAGCTGGGCAGGGTGGTGCACACCTTTGAACCCAGCAGAGGGAGGACGATCTCTGTGAGTTCAAGGCCGGCCAAGGATACTCACACTCAGGAAGACAACACACACACACACACACACACACACACACACACACACACACACACACACAGAGCCAGCCTAGCTCATCTCCAGGGTATTCATCTTCCCCGTGGTCCTTCACCCTCCTATACCTCTAACCTGCCTTACCTTCACCTCTTCATCCAACTTCTTCTGGAGCTCCTCCACTTTTCGGGTAAGCTCACCCTGCCCTGCCAGGGCCTTGGTAGAAGCAGGAGAAACCATCTGCCAGAGTATGGGGGAACCAATGGGGTGGGAGGTAAGTCCACATCCAGATCCCGGTGGCCCTCGAGGTCCTGGACCTGACCCCAAGAAGGTCACTTACCCCCAGAGGCTGTATCTGCTCCAACACCAAACTAACTTTCCTCTTCACAGAGGCTTCACTTTCTGGGCTTCTGGAAGATAGAAGGATGGAAACAAGGATGAACGGAGGGGAGGAGAGACCAGGAAAGAGATTGGAAGGGAAGCCAGAGGGACAAGAAAGGAGGTGTATGCTTCCACTACTGGGTGGACCCCACTCACCCCTCCCTTAGGATGCCATAGATGGTAGCCTTCATATGGTCCACACTGCCTGGTGGAGCTGCCTCCCGCTGGTCTCGGAGGAGGTCTGGAGTTGATTTGAACTGGAGGAAAAATGAAGAAACAAAAAGAAAGGAAGAAGAGGGGAAGGGAGGGACGATCAGGCCAGGGTGCCTATGTGGTTCAAATGGAACACAGGCAGCAGCTGAGAGATGAAGTCTCTCAGCACAACGAACAACACTACTCAGGCCTGAGGCACAGCCCCAAAAATGTGCAAGCAGGAGACGTCTGCACTACTGCTGCCAATCAGACTTTCCTCAATCACCAGCTGTGAGCTGTGCCACAAGCAGTTTGTCATTAACACCAACAGACGTACTAGAATTTATGAACGCACATAGAGTTCCAGAATGCACATAAGTGAGTCTCCCCACGTAAGTCACATCCCGGAGTAAAAAAGGAGAAAGCATGGACTTCCAGCAAGACTCTCAGGGGAGCTTCCCCTACCCTCCAAGGATGCATTACAAAAGGTGCTAGACCTAGCAAACTAGTATTTGCTGATGACCGAAGAATGGCTACCTCTCCATGCTCACGTCCATTTTCCTGAGACTTTTACCCACGAAAGTATGTTGTGTACGTGGGTACTTAGTGGATAAGATGTAGATCAAAAGGCAGACTTTCTGCCCCATGTTATCTGAATTAGTAAAGGATTCCGTGGGCTGATGCAAAGCCAGGGTTGGCAGTAGGGGGGGGATGACATCTGACCTGCGCCATGGTGGGATCCTGTGCTTTCTCCCGTGGTTCCTCAAAACTCTGAAGGACCCAGTCTTGCGTCTGCCGGGAACGGCTAAAGCTGCTGAGAGAGCTCTGGCTCTGAGACGGCTGCTTTGAGCTGTCCACGTGGTCGTCATACTTTGTACCGGGGGTCCAGTGGCTGGGGGGCGGGCGCTCCCGATCCTCGCGGTTCTCCCGGGAGAGCCGGCTGTCCAGACTCTGGCTCCGCTTGCGCTGCTCGTGGGGAAGCGTCCGCGTGCGGCGGCCAGTCCGGCCCCGGACCTGGCCCCCGGTTTGACTATCAAACTTGTTGATGAGAGAGTCCACGGAAGACAAGGGCGCGGTGTCGATGGTGTTAACCGGGGGAGTCTTTTGAGGGGCTAGCTCCAACAAGCTGGCGCTCCTGTTGCTGGGACCCACAGAAGCAAGCCCTGTCAGAGAGGCTTGCGACTGGGAGCGGAGCAGTTTTCCATTCCAGTGGTCCCGGGGCTCCTCATCAGATGTGCTGCCCTGAGAAGGGGCAGGAAACCCCTGGACTTGAGAGTAGGGGTTCTCAGGGGGCTCTGAGTCGGAGCTCAGTGCTCCTGGGGACCCCCGGTTGCTGGTCCCCTTGATTTGGACCCCAAAGGAGTCGCTCCCTTTCTCTCCACTGTTAAGGACCACAAAGGGCTGTCCAGCAATGCCCTGCACGCGCACGGCAACCCCGTAGGTACTGGCTCGGGCATCCTTAGCGGGGCGTCTCCCACCGCGGCGAAGGGTGCCCACCTCGGCAGCACCCTCTGGCTCTGTGATAAAGCGAATTTGGATGCCATGGTCTACCGGGCCCCGCGGGTCAGCCATCATGTGTGCCTGCTCCACATGTAGGAGGGGTCCTAGAAGATAAAGAAAACAGTTTTAGCTGAGGAGCCGGAAGCAGAAACCCAGCTTTAAGGAAGTTGACTGCCTTGCCAGGTCCTTCTATAGAAAACGGTTCTCATATTTTTAATCTGAGCAGCAGAAATGTAGTATATGGGCGTCTACCCCCAGTTTCTGAGTTATTAGTCTTGGAGCTAGACTGAGAATTTGAATTCCTCAGCAACTTCTCCCGGGTGAGGCTAATACTCCTGGTCCAGATAGCACACTCTGAAAAGGCTAGGGAGGTAGTTCGTGAGTAGACAGCTTGCTAGTATGTACAAGGTCCTTCCAACATAGGAAGAAAAAAAAATCAAAATAAAATAGAGAATATACTTTGAGGTCCACAGACTCAAAATAATTCATTTCCTTTGATGCAATCCTGGGGAGTGTGGCTTATAAAGACTTTGGAGATGTCTACTGATCTTCACATACAACACAGATAGCCTCTCCCATGTAAAGGCAGCTCCTCAAACCTGCCAATCGGATTCCTCCACTCCTTTGAAAAAAGAAGCCTCCTACTGCAGTTTGCTAAAATATATAGGTCACAAAATGTGGCATCCCATTTCTGGGAAGTCACTTAAACTGGTACTGAGACAACAGCGATGTCTCTGAAGGTACTGAGGGCGAGACAGACAGAAGAGTTGTACTCTCTGGGCTTTCCACCGGGTGGCTTTCTGTCCCTTCTGACCCTGATACCATGTAGACGTACTGCCTACTTGAGAAAGGACTTCGAGCTGGGTTGTGACTCAGTGGTATAGCATTTGTCTAACTTGTGCAAGATCTGGTTCAATCCAGCACCGAGAGAGAAAAGGACGAGGGGGAGGGAGGACTGAATTATGATTTTTTTTTTTTTTTGAGACAATGTCTTCTATAGCCCAAAGCTGGCCTCACACCCATTATGCAGCTGAAGATGACCTTCAATCCTGATCCTTCTCTTTCCACTTGTGAGTGCTGGTATTACGAAGGTGAGCCCCTGGGCTTGGTTTTATGCAGTGCTGGGATGGGACTCAGAGTTGCTAGGCAAGCACACTCTACCAACACAGCCTCAGCTCCCGCCCTTTAAATACGGGCTTTAGTGTGCTAGTCCAAGGACCCAGAATAGGCAGGCTGTGGGAGAGAGCCAGGGCCATCCACAGGCCAACTTCCTGGTCCACATTGCCCAAGCTTGGAGTCAGTAAATGGAATGTGTTCCAGGTGTGCTCTGGCTCCTGGAACTTGGGAGGGAGGTTTTGTTCCAAGCAAATTAAACAACAAATGCCTTCCTCGCTGGCCTCTACTGGAGCCCAGCACCGAGCTGGAGGGAGGAACCTCAGGTGTGCCAGACAGAAAAACAATCATACCCAATTCAACCTCCCTGTGGGGCTCCGGGCCAAGGAAACTTGGCAAGGGCCCTCTCAGAGATAGTAGAAGGTCTAGGAAGCCAGAAAACCAGGGCAACTGAAGGGAGGGAATGGGCAGGAGGGGATGGGCAAGAGGGGCAGAATCCAGGTGGGAAAAGGTTTGGAGGAGAAATGAACACTGAGGGCATTCTTAGCATTCCCAGACCTTCCCAACTGGAGAAGGAAGCGCTTTATTGGGAATGATTCACTTTGGGGGTCCTGGGACTGTGTACCTCCTCCATGACACAGCCCACACTTCTAACAAAATTTTTAAGTTTGTGAGGGCAGTGGAGAGAAGCTCTCCAAATTACTCAAGAAAAAGAAAAGGCGCCAGAGCAGTGGTGGGTGGCGATCTCTTTGGAGTCAAAAGGATCCTTTCACAGGGGTCACCTAAGACCATGGGAAAACACTGATACTTACATTATGTTTCATAACAGCAGCAAAATTAGTTATAAAGTAGCAATGAAAATGCTTTTATTGTTGGGGTCACCACAACATGAGGAACTGTATTAAAGGGTTGCAGCATTAAGAAGGTTGAGAACCACTGCTCTAGAGTCAGCACTTGTGGGGCTGAGGCAGGAGGATTGCCATGAGTTCAGGATCAGATGCAGTTGCATAGTGAGACTTTGCCTCAATAAAAAGGCTTAATAAGGGCTGGAGAGATGGCTCAGAGGTTAAGAGCACCGACTGCTCTTCCAGAGGTCCTGAGTTCAATTCCCAGCAACAACATGGTGGCTCACAACCATCTGTAATGAGATCTGGCGCCCTCCTCTGTATACATAATAAATAAATAAATCTTTAAAAAAAAAAAAAAAGCTTAATAAACAAACTGCTTCCCTTCTTTCTTCACATGCAATAATTTTATAATGTGTAATTTTTTTTTTTTGAGACAGGGTCTATGTAGCCCAGGCTGGCCCTGACTGAACTTACTAAGTAGCTAAGGATTGTTGCTGAGGACATTGAGGTTCCTTCTTTGGGGTCTTAAGTTTCATTAGTACAAGAATTTATAAATGGACCCAGCAGAAAGCTTAAAAACAATTTTATTAGAGCTTGAGAGACAAACAATAGGGCAGACAAACCGTCGATCTCAGCAGTTGTCAGGAGGAGGGAAATGGAAAGAAGCTGCCAGAAGTGGGGAAAGAGAAAGCCACGCCTTTAAGAAAGCAGGCAGTTTTGGTAATGGAGGTCAGCACCCAACACATGACAGACAGGCAGCTGCATGGCAGAGGGGCTTCAGAGGGAAGGAGAAAGCCCCGTGTGTACGGGGAAGCATGCCCAAGCTTTGGTAGGCATCTAAAAGAAACAGAAGAGGCGAAGTCGGGCTTCTCTCACTGGGAAAAGCAGATAGTTTCTTGCAGAGCTTCATCATTTACATAGACTCCCAGCAGGTTTACCTCAGTTTACCTCCATACATCTACTGAAGAGATTAGTTCCTGTCTCTTCCACTAGACAATAAGCTCCTCCAGGGCAAAGACCAAGACTCTCAGCTACCCTCTGCGTGGCCCATGGAGACTGGAACCACAGCAGGCTCTCCCAGCAGCAGAAAGATATGCCCATGGATCTCATAGCATTCTTTGTGCCTTAGTAACAAGACGGCTTCCTGGTCTGGACTCTCTGCCCCACACAGTCCTGATCTTACTTACAATCGGGTGTACCTAAACTGCCAGCTCTCAGAAGTCACATGATTTATTTATGATGAGGTTCTGCCCTGTCAGTCTATCTGCAGATCACCCAGATCAGGTCAAGGAGCTCCCCTGTAGGCACAGCGAAGTGCCCAGCCCCTGGGCCCAGAGTGCCAGACCAAGCAGGGGTGCTATCCAGTGTTCCCCTAGGTTCCAAAGACACTCCCCCTCCTCGATCACTATCAGCTCCAGGACATGTGGGTCAGGGGCCAGGGATGAGAGATCTTTAGGGTGGGTCAGAAAACAGAGCACTAAATGATTCAACACGGAAAACCCGAAACCTACCCGCCTTCAGTTACAGAGGACAGTGGGGTGGGGCCCAGGGAGCAGGGCAGCGCCAAGGCCTTGCATAAGCCCTAGGCAGGTAAACAGTGACCATGACATCAAGTCCAGGGCCGTGCTCTCACCAGCTGCCTGACCCTCTTTTCCCTCCCCTGGCACATGCCCAGGGCATTTCTCCCCAACTGTACTCTGGGAAAGGACCAGGGCAGAAGTTAATTCAGCGCCATCTGTCTGCCTCTGCCATTCCTGCCTGAACCCAGGGCGAAGGCACGGTACACCTGCACCAGACAGCCACTTCTCCCTGGGTTACTCATTAGCCTGCCCTGCCCCAATTCCATCACCTCTGGCCCAGCCATTCGCATCTGGCTTCCAACTAGGAGTGACAGGGTCCCTGGACTTCTGGCAGGAAGTGGGGGTGGGGTGGTTTCGGGTGTGTGGAGGAAGGGCTGATGTACACAGGGCCAGGCAGTAGGCTGGGTGCTGAATAACTGGAGCTTTCGGAAAGAGGAAGAACTAGGAGACCGTCAATTAGAGCCACCCCAGCGGTGACACAAAAGCAGCAAAATGGTCCAAATAGGAAAGGAAGCTCCGTGGCCTTAGCATTCGGTAAGAAGGCTCCTTGCAGCCCCACACAGAACCAACCCCCCAAGTGGACTCTAGACTAGGTCCACTCAAAAGCAGAAACCTGAGAGCCAAGCTAGAGTTGCTTGGCCAGTGGGGGTAAAAAAAAACAAAACAAAACAATGAAGAACTGGGCCCTTGCAAACAGGCTGGACTGGTTTGCAGGCAGAGGGAAGGGAGGCTGGGGAGGTGACTCTGGAAGCTTGCAAAGCAGACAAGAGAGAGGTTCCCCGCCAAAGGCACAGGGACAAGACCAAGAGTGGAAGCTCTGTCCAGCCTACATGCCGGGGCTCGGGCACTGGAGGGAGAGGCGGAAGGTGGAGAGGGAGGCGGCAGGGGTTACAGATCACAAAGGACTTGGTGACAGGCCAGTGTGAGACAGGACGCTTTGTCTCCCTCCACCACTCCCTCTCAAGTTCCCAAAGTTGCATTCCTGGCCTTACACCTACCTTCCTCAACTCCCAGCCGCTTGGTCCTCCCCTCCCAGGCACAAGGAGAAGCAGCCCTCCCCCCTCTCCTCCCACAAGGGTAAAGGCAGGCAGGCTCGCCTGGGAACCACAGGAAGCCAGAATCCTCTTAGAATCAGGCAAATCTCTGCATCTGCGGTCTCCCAGAGCCAGACCCCAACTCCCGAATCCCCGGGATGAAAGGAAAGGTGCCCTGGAACGTGTAGGCAGCCTGTCTACACACACAGCGGTTGCTAATTATTCCCCAATTACAGCAAGTGTCCTCAGACAGAGCATCAAAGGGGCCAAGCAAGGTTGACTCTGCTTCCACTGCTGCCTAAGGCAAGGAAATTCACCTCAGAAGTTGTCTGGGGCTCCGCGTAGCCCTCTCACGTGGCCTGGGAATCTGGAGATGTCATTCCCCTGGTCCTTTGGTCTCCTGGGGAGTTCTGCCTATGTGTATGCACCACTAGTGCAGACAGTGAGTTATCACAGGTCATGAGTCAGGGATGCCTGCTAGGGCTTCAGGGAATCAAGAGGATTCTGTGGCCTCAAGGAAATGAGCTGCACCCCCAAATCTCACCAGTGTCCCCCAACCTAGAACTAAGAAAATCTCTTATATATATATATATATATATATATATTTGTTGGGAGGAAAGGTTTAGCAACAGCCCCAGGAAGGAAGACAATTTCTAGGTGGGCGTGGTGACACATGCCTGTAACCCCAGCATTGAGAGCTGGAGGCAGGCAGACAATCAGTTCAAGGTCAGCCTCCGCTGTACAGCAAGTTCAAGGCCAGCAGGGACTACATGAAACCCACTATCAATCCACGGTCCCACACTCCCGAAAAAGCAAACATTTTTAGCCATTTTTTTTGGGGGGGGTCCAGAGATTTCATGTTCTTGGTGCCCCTCTCTTAGAGAACACACACGCTTCTTTCTAGAGGAAGAAGGAAAAATTCTCCCTGGCATGAAAAGAAAGACGGAAACAGCCTTAAATAATCTCACACCTAGCAAAGAGATGGGGGTGCTCTCGTAGTCTTAGTGTCTGACTGGCAACCGCTTCACCTGTGGGCAAACGGCGAGAGAACGACCCCACATTTCAGAGCACTTCCAAAGCCAGCAGGAGGGTGTCGGAGGCCAGCAGGAGCTGACCAGCACCTGCGGATATCTCCACCTCCGTCTCTGAACCTATGGCGGCACTTCCCTTGGCTCCGATACGACGAACCCTCCCCCGCCCCCACGCTGGTCTCCAAGAGAAATTCTGCCCCAAGGGCTGGCGCCTGACCTCCAGAGATCGGCGGCGCCGAAACAAAGGCATGCCCTGGGAATAACCTTACCCTTAGGTGCCCCACACCTGGCACCTTACCCAGTCACTCGCTTCGGACCGTGGAGTAGGGGACCAGCCCTCCGTTCGGCCACCGCACTCTGACCGCCCCTCCTCCTAAACTCAGCACCTGTGCCCAGGAGGAGGGCATCTGATGCCGCCACCCCGCCCCTCCGGCATGCTCCGGAGGGCCCACCCACCTCGCAGGTGTCCTCGCTCCCCGCGGGCTCACTCACCGGGGTCGGGCTCGGCGCTCTCGGGCTCGCACACCCCGCAGGGGCTCGCGCTCCGTCAGCCCCGCGCTGCACGCGCGGCCGCAGCCCGGCCCCTCCGAGCTCTGAGCTCCCTCCCCCTCCCTCCCCCCGCCCACCAACCTGTTACTCCCCAGGAGCTCCGCCCCCATTGGCCGTCACCCACCGCCCCGCCTCACCCTTCCTCCTATTGGTCTGCTTCCCGCAAGGGGCGGGGCAGCCACCGCGGGAACCTGGAGCCGGGGTCCCCAGCCCGGTGGGCGGGAGGGGCGGCGGGGTCACGTGGGATGGCGGGGCGCCAAGGGGCCTGAGAGGCCATTTTGGGGGCGTCGGGGCTCGGCGGACCCGGGTGTCTTAGCGCCCGAGCATCCCCTGGGCTCTGTCGGAAGCGCCGCCCGAGTGCTCTTCTCTACGCAGATCTCGGTCCACAGCCCTTTCTGCCCTTCATCTCCCTCCGCCCGAGCCGGAATATCGTTCTGTCACTTTCTGCAGAAAAATTTCTTCCTAGTCTCCCGACGTCAGCGCGTCCTGCATCCCTGCTCGCCTGCCTTATCGGCGACCCGAACCAGAACCCCAATCGTGGATTCTCATCCCCGGGCTCCGGGCCTCCATAATCATTTTGCAACCTTTGTAATATTTATCATCTCATTTACATCATTCTAAAAATCGTCTTCATCGTTTTGTCTCCACCAGAGCCGAGGTCTTTTTCTTTTGTTTTGTTCGCTTCGTCTCCAACGCCTATAACAGAGGCCGGCACATATTTGGCTCTTAATATGTGGAGAATGAATGAATGACTTGGGAACCGAGTGTTGTAAATTTACATGTATCAGAATGACCTTCGTTATAAGCAGACAGGGATTCAGTCACAGACTGTAAATCTACCTTTTTGAAAGCCTGTCAATAAATAGGGCTTTTGGTCCCACGACACGGAAAAGAGTCTGGGGTGCTTTGCCTGCAAACTGAGGCAGTTAACATTAAACCCAGCTCGTGTTAGCCGCCGAGGTACGTTAAAAGAAGGTTGGCTTAGCTTACCTTGCTGGGCTCTGAATAGTTCTCCCCTTTATTTGTTCAGTAAATATTTATTGTAATATATTTAGGTTTGAAGAGGAATCTTCGATACAGACAGCATTCCCGCGGCATTCGCTGGAGCTTATTTCCTCCCCCTCCCCCAAGCCCTCAGAAGCTGGGCGTGGACCCTGGAGGGAAAAGTCCACCTACCTGTTCTGTAGCTGGGTTGCTAGGTCTCCGCATTCCAAAGGAAGCTTTCTATGAGGGACAGAGCCCTAAGGAGGAACAGCGAGAGAAGTTGCGGTTTGGGCGACCTTCTGCAGAGATGGTGTCCCTCCTGGATCAGGTTACTTCCAGACCAAAAGGTGGTTTGGAAAGAGATCTTAAAAATAAGTAAATGAATAAATAAACAGATAAATAAATAGATACATAAATAAATAAATGGAACTGGTGAATTGGCCCAGTTACTGGAAAAATAAAGGTAAATTAACTCTCTAGGTAACCCCTTAAACTACAGTAAGTGTATTTGTAGTAAACAGAAGTATGGTAGTTACCCAGCACTAAAACACGGGAGGGGGAGTGGGAGCCTCTGAGTCACCCACCATCAGCCTTTCCTCTTTGGGGAAGCACTCAGGGGGACATTACCATCAGCCTCATGTCAGGAAAAAAAAAAAAAGCTTTTTCCCCAGAGTTCAAAAGAGAAGTTAGCTTGGTGCACACCTTTAATCCTAGGCAGAGACAGGTGGAGCTCTGAGTTTGAGGCTAGCCTGATCTACATAGATCCAAGCCAACTAGAGATCTACATTGAGACCCTATGGGGGAGGGAGAGGAGAGGGTAGCATCAGGAAAGACGCTAAAAAGGCCCAACCCCGCCCCCCGGACTTAAATAAGGTGAAACCCCTTTTCTGGAAGAGCAGGTGTAAAAGAATAGAAAGGTGAAGAAACTGAGTCAGATAACTTTAGACACCCAGATGGCTGGACCTGCCACAGAGAAGAGTGATTCTCTCTCGTTGAGGCTGAAATTTTAGAGCTGTTGAAATTATCGGCAAGCCTATTAAAGAGTATGATAGAGGCCAGTCAAAAGGCACAAATGATTTGCTTATGGGAAAGTCTCCTTTCAACCCAACTGAGGTGAAACCTAATTTGAACCTTTAGAAAACAGATAAAATTATACTTCCAGGGGTCATTTCTACAGCTCATTTCTAGAGAAATTTCTCTAAATGTATAGAAAAGAACAGAAAACAGGTATGTTAGTGGGGTGGTGGTTCAGAAGAGGGCTTGCCTAGCATATCCTGGGGATTTGGTTCAGTAGAAATTTGCCTATTGTGTCCAAGACTCTAGGTTCAACCAGTTGAAGGAAGAGTGTCATGTAGGAGCACCTAGAAAACAAACAGGTGAAGGAGAAAGATGGATGGATGGGAATAAGAAAACGTACAAAGGCCAGGAGAAAAACCTGTTGACTGTGAGGACTGGAAGGCGAGAAAGCCTATGGAGTGAGCAAAGGAACAGGGAAAGAGTGGGAAGATAAAAGGAGTTACATATGGAGATTAGCCTGGTGGGTGGTGACGCATACCTTTAATCCCAGCACTTGGGAGGCAGAGGCAGGCAGATCTCTGAGTTTGAGACCAGCCTGGTCTATGGAGTGAGTTCCAGGACAGCCAGGGCTACACACGGAGAAACTCTGTCCTGAAAAAAACAAACAAAAAAGCAAGATAAATTGTACAGTTCCTATGTAGCCCAGGCTGGCCCCCTCAGTCCTCTGACCTCAGCCTCGGAGTGTGAGATTACAAGAGTACACCAAGACACCCCAAGTACAAAGGCTTTTGAGCAAGACAGTGGCCTGGCAGAAGACTAATCTGGGTCTGTATTACAGATACAATGACGAAGCTTAATGGAGGTGGCCAGCCTTGTGTGGTCGAGCAGCGCAAACAGAAGGGGGGACTGTTAATCCGCAAGATGGGAGGAGAAAAACCAATGAACCAAATCGTCATGGTCACATTAATTAAAGCAAGCAATTAACTAAAGCAAGCCTTTTTATTCATGGACATGGGCTGCACCCCACTAAGGTGGGGCTCAAGGGGTCAGCATTGCAAATGAGAAGACAGGGCTTTTATAGATCAGGGGTAGGGGCTTCCAAATGAGAGATTTGGGGGGGGTCAAAATAGGTGGAGTTACAGGATTGTAACATAAATATAACAAATTGGTCCCTCCTGAAACAAAGACATGGTTGCAAGGTGGGCATGACAACAGGTGGACACAATGAGGTAGTCATAGGTGGTCACACAACCTTTTGAAACAAAGGTAGGGTTGCAAGGTGGTTATAAACAACTTTCGAAACAAAGACAAGATTTCCATTCCTGGAACAGGCAGTTCAGAACCATTTGTAATTAAGGTGATACGTGGGACATAGCCCAATCCTTGAAAAACAGAGGCTTAATCACAAACAGGAGTGAACCTCATGTCTTGACTGTAAGATGGCTTTTAGGACTAAGATGGAGGCAGGCTGGTTCTATAGGACAGGAGACCACTACCTTGAAGCGTTTTCAGCAGGTTTCTTGCTTAGCTCTTGAGTTTTACTTACATATTTTATTATGGCTATTATTTATTTAATTTGTGGAGACAGAGTCTCAGTATATAGCCAAGGAAAAACTCAAACTCACTATGTAGCTCAGGCAGGCCTTGAATTCATGACAATCTTCTTGCCTTTCCCTTGTGGGTACTTAGATTATAGATGTGACCCATCATGCCCAGCTAAATACTTTGTCTTTAACAATAGTAACTTATATTAACATGTGGGCTTTTCCCAGTTGAGTTGAATTTCTATTCTGGGTGTGGCTAGGAAAGATAATTTTTTAAAAAATGGTCGCTGATGAGCCAGGCATGGTGGTTTATGCCTATAACCTTACCATACAGGAGACTGAGGCAAGAGGGTTGCCCCACAAGTCCAAGGCCGGTCTGGTTTACATAGTGAGTTCTCAGCTAACCTAGGCTACAGAGTAAGAACATGGTAGTTTGAATGAGAATGGCCTCTATAGGCGCATATGTTTGAATACTTGGTCCCCAGTTAGTAGAACAGTTTGGGAAGGATTAGGAGGTGTGGCCTTGTTAGAGGAAGTGTGTCATTGGGGGCAGGATTTGAAGTTTCAGAAAGACTCTGGCCACTCCCAGTATCTCTCTCTCTCTGCCTCATGTGTTGTGGAATATTATTTTAACTGGGCAAAGATGTGTTACAATTGTTTATGCTGCAGAATATTACTTTAACTGTGTAAAGGTAGTGTTACTTCTGTTTATGCTGCATTTGTTTGATTATGTAAAAATGTGTTGCATTTGCTTCACCTTGCCTGCCTAGGGCACCTGATTGGTCTAATCAAAAGCTGAATGGCCAATAGCTAGGCAGGAGAAAGGATAGGTGGGGCTGGAAGGCAGAGAGAATAAATAGGAGGAGGAATGGAAGAACAAGGGAAGAAGGAAGAGGACAGAACAGAGGAGAAAGAGAGGAACACACCTGGGACAAAACGCCAGGCAGGCAGCAGGCAGCAGACATGAGAAGCAGTGAAGGTAAGATATACAGAAAGGAAGTAAAGAGCCCTGAGATAAAGAGAAACGGGTTAATTTAAAAGATTTAGCCAGAAATGAGCTAAGCTAGGCCAAGCATTCAAAACCAATACATCTCCGTGTCATGATTTGGGAGCTGGTTGGTGGCCCAAAAGAAAAAGCCTGGCACACTTAAGCATCAAGATGCCAGCTCTTGGCCACTGCTCCAGCATGATGCCTGCCTTGCTTGCTGCCATGCTCCTCACCATAATGGTCATAGACTCTAACCCTCTGAAACTGTAAGGCCCAAATAAACTCTTTCTTCTATAAGTTGCCTTGGTCATGGTGTCTTATAGCAATAGAAAGGTAACGAAGACAGACCCTGTCTGGTAAAATCAGAAAAGGAGGGAGGGAGGAAGAGAGGGGGAAGAAAGAGTGTCCATAGCAGCACTCCATATACTCTTCCAATTGTGGGGTCTAGGAAGTCCAAAAGTCCCCACAGGCATCTCCTTCTGGCCCACTTCTCAGCTCTCCTCAGCATAGCCCGGGAAGCAGAGCTGTGGCAGTTTCCACAGCATTACGCAGAGCGCTGCGTCTGGGGTCAGGAGACCTGTGTTCTGACTTGCCTCCGGGAGAGCTATAGTCCAAACCATCGCAGTTCTTTGAATCCCACCATCTCCAGCTTCTTCTGAGAAGGAAGTTAGATGAGCCCCAAGCTAGATGTGAGGACACATTCCCTCAGTCACAGCACTCAGGAGGAAGAGGCACGCGGGTCTCTGTGAGTTCCAGCTGAACCAGGGCTATACAGTGAGACCCTGTCTCAAAAAAAAAAAAAATTCATATCCATTTTTTTTTAAAGATTTGTTTATTTATTAAGTATATAGTGTTCTGCCTGCATGTGTGCCTGCAGGCCAGAAGAGGGCACCAGATCTCATTCCAGATGGTTGTGAGCCACCATGTGGATTGCTGGGAATTGAACTCAGGACCTTTGGAAGAACAGCCAGTGCTCTTAACCTCTAAGCCATCTCCCCAGCCCCTCATATCCATTTTTTTTTTGTTGTTGTTGTTTGTTTTTTTCAAGACAGGGTTTCTCAATTTGTAGCCCTTGCTCATTTCCATATTTTCATTCATTCATTCATTTATTTTTGGTGTCACGGCCCATCCCCTGCCTTCCTTTCCCCAGTACTAGTGTGAGAGTTTGTGCAGGCACACCAAGCTCATAGTCACATCGTTCTTATGAACTAACTCCTGGGGTCTGGGTGCCTCGCTCTCCCCTAGCCCCTCCCTCAGCTAGCAGCATGAGAAAATGCAACCGTGACAGGATAACTCTTTGGGACAAAGAACTCCAAGTCACTTTTTCCACCCTAATCCCTGTCAAGGGAGAGACCCATCTGGAAGCTCCATGCATTGCCTCACAACTTCTGACCTCTTTGTCCTCCAGCACCTACCCAGGCACCTCTAAGACACTGGGCAACCACAGCCAGTATCTTCAAAGTTTTCAGTACAAATTGAAAATAAGGGTGTCCTTTGAAAGGAAAGGGAATAGCAAGAAAACCATATATCTCCAATTCTGATGGTATTAAAAGAAGCCAGCTCTTTCCACATCATTTTTTTTTTCAGAGTTGTTAAAACAACATTCTGAGCAGAGAGCCAGCTTTTCCCACACACACCCAAACAACAGCTGATTCCACCTCCCATCTCTTCCCATCTCCTGTCAGTGAAGGAGAAAAACTTGGCACCTTAAACCTATACACACATTCCCAAAGCCTCAGGATTTTTCCAGCCTTCTCTGGCCACTGTGTCGAAGAGTTTTAGCAGAAGCATACTGCTTGTTTGATCTGCTTGTATCTGATTCCTTTTCAAAGTTTATGTTTTATAGTACAGAGACAAGATGACATGCAGAAATAACACTGCACTGGGCTGAGGAGATGATAACTCAGTCAGTAAAGCACTCACTTTGCAAGTGAGGCCCTAAATTCAATCCCCAGAACCTAGATAAACAGCAGGGTATAGTGGTGTATATACTTGTAATATCAGAGACGGAAATATGGGAGACAGAGCTAGGCAGACTGCTGGAGCTCACTGGCCAGCTAGCCTGGTCTAATTGGTGTTCCAAGTGTTCCTGGACAATGAGAGACTTTGTCTCAAAAGAAGAAAGAGAAGGAGGAGGAGGAGGAGGAGGAGGAGGAGGAGGAAGAGGAGGAGGAGGAGGAGGAGGAGGAGGAGGAGGAGGAGGAGAGGAGAGGAGAAGAAGAAGAAGAAGAAGAAGAAGAAGAAGAAGAAGAAGAAGAAGAAGAAGAAGAAGAAGAAAATAAGGGGCTGGAGAGATGGCTCAGTGGTTAAGAGCACTGGCTGTTTTTCCAAAGGACTGGAGTTCAATTCCCAGCACCTACATGACAGCTTACAACTGTCTGTAACTCCCATTCCTGGGGACCTGACATCCTCACACCAATGCACATGAGATAAAGTTAAATAACTTTTTTTTTCAAAGTGAGGCTTCGTGAAGAACCACACACACCCAAAGAGGTCCTCTAAGCCCCACATCCGTGGGCACATGTGTGCTCGCACACAAATAACACACATGAAAGAGGAGTGGGGAGGCACTAGATTCAGAGGGGAAACACTTGACAGAGCTGCTCCTTTAAGAGAGAATCTGCCCTTCCGCTCCAGCTTCACTGGCTTTGGGATCTACTACAAGGGTCAGAGCTAAGGTAGACAGCGTGATTGCCAGGGACCTGAAGGTTTCTGCTCACTGCTGGACTCCCCTAAGGGGTTCTCTTTGCTCTAGAGCTTTCCATTGGTAGGATCTGCACTGTGGCTGGAGGTCCACCTTGCCTGATTTTGTTCACTTCCCACGTCTATTTCTGTGACAGATATCAGGTCTGCACCACTACCCAAAGGCTCTGTCTGTTTCTGCTTCCTCTCTGACCCACACAGGCAGTATTGCCCAAACAGCCTGTTCATTCCCAGTTCTGTCTCAGCACCTGCTTCCAAAGACCACCTGAATGGATTCAGTTGTTTCCGGAGTGGTCTGAAAAAGCATTACTCATCTGGTCTACCTGATGAGTTCCAGGACAGCTCCTGGTATACACTTATTGTCTCAGCTACTCAAGGAGGCTGAGGCAGGAGGGTACCTGTAGACCAAGAGTTCAGGCTAGACAACATAGTGAGATTCTGGAAAACAAAAAACAAAATGCTTCCTGGATAGTATGAGGGACAGGTAGTCCCTGGGAGGAGGTCGGCCCTCCTGCTAACCCATGGAGGAGGAATGGGAGAGAGCCCCATCCTGCAACAATTCAGGAATATGAGCTAGGCGGAGAGATAGCAGTGAACACAGAGACCTTGGAATTCGCTGTTATTAAGTTGCTTTGAGCCTTGCCAGGAGATAATGAAATGCTGAGAGTAGTTAACAAACATTGAAAATTAACTGTGAGGGCCAGAGGGCCTCTTTGATGGCGTACAAAGAGGCCCTTATCTCCAGCAGTGGGAGAGTGAGAAACATCTAAGACCAAATTCCCGACTCCAGGGTTCCCAGAGGCCATCAGCAATCAAGCTCAGGGCCTGACTGGGAAAACCAGGAAGCCTGGTGCATGGGATGAAGATCTAAAAAGACACCAAGAGGATTCTGGTTCCCTACATGCCTCTGAATCCTTGTAGTCTTGAGAGGGTATCTACCCCTGTCTGTTAAGACCTAGTTCTCCCTCCATGGGGAGAGGCATTGCAGAGGCCTCTTCTGCTCAGAATCTCCTCTGGCCCACCAGAATCCTAATTAGGGCTAAGCTGCAGCATAGTCCAGTGAGGCTATAATGAGCCCTGTAAGGGAAGGAAAGGACTAGACCTCAAAATACCTGAGTGATGAGAATTGAGAAGAAGTGGCTAGGGATCTGATAGGAGCAGTGCTAGACCTCCTGAACACTGCAAAAACAAGCTAACACCAGCCAAGGCTTAGGTCTCAAACTCAGGACAAATGGTTGAGGCGCCTAGTTTAACATATCAAAGTAGACGCCAGCTGGCAGGTTCTCCCATCCCGGGCTGACACCCTACTGTAAACTCTCCAGCCCTGGGACTGGGCTGCACTCCCCTTGCCCCAGATTCTCTGATTCCTATATAATCCTTTTGGTTATGAAGTGACTTGGCCACTTGGTCCACACGGCTCCTTTTCACTCTCTCTTAACTTCCTTTCCCGCTGTTCCCACCCCAACCTCCTCTTATGGCCTGGTTCAGTCCAGATGCCTCTGGCTGTTTTCTCCCTCATATCTACAATAAATCTCCTCCTCCACCACAGCTAGGAGCATTCGGTCCTTTGTTTGTTTGCTTACTCACTAAGGCCCTGAGGTTGGATTTAAATATGTGTGTGTGTGTGTGTGTGTGTGTGTGTGTGTGTAATTTATTTTATTTTAATGTGTATGTGTGTGTGCCTGAATGTATGTTGTATATCTGTGCACCAGAAGAGACATCAGATGCCCTAGAACTGGGGTTACAGATGGCTGTGAGCTGCCATGTCGATGCTGGGTTAAGATGACCCTTTACTGCCAGGCCATCTCTCCAGCATCCCAGGGACTGGATTTTGATGAGCTTAATTTAGAAGATGAAATATGAGTGCCTAAGAGAGAACTGACATTGGTGTAGCTATCACTTTCTTTTGTTGTTGGGGCGTTTGTTTGTTTGTTTGTTTGTTTGTTTGTTTGTTTTTGAGACGGGTTTCATGTAGCCCAGACTGGCCTCAAGAGGAAGTGGTAGCCCAAACACCTGAACTGCCTAGTAACTGGGGAAAGAAAAGACTAAATACCCCCATTGAAGTCTGCAAACCAGAAATGATCTTAAGAGGCCAGAAGAATGTTCCATAGACAGCCCAGTGGAACCCTGATGACTAGTTCCCCAGGAATGTGCTGGTAAGAGAAGTACCAACAGCGGGGGCTGGAGAGGTGGCTCAGAGGTTAAGAGCACTGGCTGCTCTTCCAGAGGTCCTGAGTTCAATTCCCAGCACCCACATGGTGGCTTACAACCATCTGTAATGAGATCTGGTGCCCTCTTCTGTATACATAATAAATAAATAAATAAAAGAGAGGAGGCAGTGTCAGAGCAGGTCCTCTGTACCAGCAGAGAGAGTAAGACGGTATGGTGTGGTAGAAGCTGGTTACAGCATTTAGTTACCAGAAGCCTGGGGATGCGGGTGACAATGACTATAGTGATTAGTAAGGCCAGAGTGACGGCCAAAAGGCTTTGACATTAGGAGTAGGAATAGATGGTTAATAGAACATGGCGTCCCTCCCAGCAAAACAGATAGTGCTGGATATTGCTGAATATGTAAAGTGCTTGCTACAAAACCTGAGGACCTCAGTTTGGATCCCTAGCACCCAGGAAAACAAAACAAAACCTGGTAGAGTGGCGGATTGGCATTATACCGATGAGCACAGCAGCCTCCCAAAAACCCAGGCACCAGCACCAGGGAAGCTGAGACAAGGAGCAGCCCTGAGGCTTGCTGGTCAGTCAGTCTAGCTTCAGTGACAGATGGTGTCTCAAAATATAGGGTGATGAACCAGGGAGATACCTGACGTCAACCTCAGGCCTCCACACATGTGCGAGTGCACCTTCAAACACAAGAAAAGAAAAGCAAACAATGATGGATAGGCAGAAAGACAAGGAGAGATCCTGAGTTTCTGTTTATTTTTTATTTATTTATTTATTTATTATTTATTTATTTTGGTTTTTGATTTTTCGAGACAGGGTTTCCCTGTGTAGCTTTGTGCTGTTTATTTTTTAAATCATACCCCTCTGACTAGTTTCCTGACCTGAGTCACTTTTCAGACCCCCAACTCATTGACTGTTCATGAAAACTGGTAACACCAACAACGTAAGAGCGATGCATTACTGATTTGGTCACCGTCCTTCCAGAATGGGGCTTGTGATGTTTCCTCTCGATTATGCACAGAGGACAGGACCCACAGGCATTTTGAGGGTTGTTGAACACAGAATCCTAAACTGTCCCTGATACCCTACTGGGCACGGTAAACAGTGCCCTAGCCAAAGGGCAGCTGCCTGTGAGGCCACCCTACTTAGAACTATCTTGTGAGGACATCCTGTGGATGGCATCATACTAATGAGTCAGGCTGAGCAAAAGTGGTTGGCATTGTAAAATATATGACCCCTGAGCACAGAAGTAACTGGAACCTTCAATGTCTTTTTTTTTTAAAGAATCCAGTGCTTATGGGACATCTGCTCTAAAGTAAAAGACAATTGCTGGTAGGCATTGTGGTACCCAACTGTTATCTCAAAACTTGGGAGGCAGAGGCAGGAGGATCTCTGCAATTTCCAGGTCATCCACAGTTCCATAGTGAGACCCTGTCTCAAACAAAGACAGACTGCTGCCCCTTTGGTCCCCTGCCCACAAAGAAGAATTCACAGTACCAGGCAGGGCCCTTTAGGTTCTGAAGGCAACCCTTTCCTCACCAGAAACACTGCTCTGACCCATATACTTGGTCACCCAAAAGACTGTCATTCACATACAGGTAACTGGAGAGAACCCCTCATGAAGTTGTCCTCTGACTTCCACATGCATGTCATAGCATGCACACTCACACATGAACATTATGTGTAGGCACACACTAATAATAATTAATAGATGCTAAAGAAATAGGTGTTAAGGAAAAAGTCTACCAGTCTAACGGGGCCTGGTGCAGGGAGGAAGTCCATGTTCATCACTCCTGATGACTGCCTGCAGGACTCTGTGCTTCTGGTTCTGTGGGGTTAGAAGTGCTAATCCTGCTGGACAGTGGTGGCACATGCCTTTTTTTTTTTTTTTTTTTTTTTTTTTTTAATCTCAGCACTCAGGAGGCAGAGGCAGGCAGATCTGTGTTTGAGACCAGCCTGGTCTACAGAGTGAATTCCAGGACAGCCAGGGCTACCAAGAGAGAGGTGTGTTATGGGGTTGGATGTGGTGGTACACACTTGTAGTTCTAGCACTTCAGTGTTTGAGGACTGTGAAGCCACCACACACACACACACACACACACACACACACACGCACACACACACACACACGCACACGCACACGCAGCGCACACACTCAAGCACGCACGTACACATGCATACGAACACACGACAGTACTCTGTTCAGCTATGAGGAATGTCCTTATCTCACTTCTCCCAGAGCAACCCTGTTGGCTAAGTCGAGACTGCACTCTTCCCACTCACACCCAAGAAACACATAGACCCGGTGTGCACACCTAGGCCTGGCCATTTCTAAAGACCATGAGACTGCTCTGGAAACTTTGTACCACTTCCCATGGGGTTGACTGAGACCTTGTTAGATCCATGGGATGAGTCTCTGCCTTGTCTAGCTGCTTCTGCTTTTAGCTGTCATTCCATGACCCCTAATAAACCTCTTATTGTGTTCCAGTGGAAAAAGTAATGTAATTCAAAAGATAGAGAGAGAAAAAAAAAAAGAAGAAAGAAAATCACATATATGGTTTTGGTTTTATTTTTATTTATTTTTGAGAGGGGGTTTCTCTGTGTAGCCCTGGCTGTCCTGGAACTCACTCTGTAGCCCAGGCTGGCCTCAACTCAGAGATCGGCCTGCCTCTGCCTCCCAAGCGCTGGGATTAATGGTATGTGTCACCACACCAGGCTAAAACTACATATATGTATATGTGTATACATACAATGCAACTATGTATCTGCATGTGTACACATAGTTTTAGGGGTCAGGTATTGTCTGGTGGTAGGGCTCTTATCTACATGTGTAAGGTCCTTAATCTAGTCCCTAGCACCAGGGAAGAAGATACTTGTGTAGATGAGGGCTAAAAGAAGACAGGCACAAGCCGGACCGTGGTGGCGCACACATTTAATCCCAGCACTCAGGAAGCAGAGGTAGGTGGATCTCTGTGAGTTCGAAACCAGTCTGGTCTACAGAGGAAGTTCAGTCTGGTCTACAGAGGGAGTTCCAGGACAGCCAGAGCTGTTTATACAGAGAAACTCTGTATCGAACCTCCCACCTCACCCCCCCAAAAAAACAGGCGCAATAACAAGAAATCTGGTAGAGCAAAAGGATCATGAGTTTTTTACATGTCTTTATTGTTGGAATTAGATAAAAATAAAAACAAAGAGGGCTGAAGAGATAGTTGAGTGGTTGAGAGCACTGTCTGCTCTTCCAAAGGACCTGTGTCTGGATCCCAGCACCCACATGATGACCTATAACCAGCTATAACTCCATTTCCTGGGATTTTATGCCCTCTTCTGGCCTCTGTAGACACTACATGCAGCACCCAGACATAGACCTATACACATATAATAAAATAGAATTAAAGACCTGGGCAGTGGTGGCACACGCCTTTAATCCTAGCACTCAGGAGGCAGAGTCAGGCAGATCTCTGTGTGTTTGAGGCCAGCCTGGGCTACAGAGTGAGATCCAAGACAGGCACCAAAGCTACACAGAGAAACCCTGCCTCGAAAAAACAAAATAAATAAATTAAATGAAAAAAAACTTGGAAAGGCGTGTACCTAGGAACTTTAAAAAACATATTAAAGAATAAGAACAGGGACCAGGGGCTGGAGAGATGGCTCAGTAGTTAAGGGCACTGGCTGCTCTTCTAGAGGTCCTGAGTTCAATTTCCAGCAACCACATGGTGGCTCACAACCATCTGTAATGAGAACTGGTGCCCTCTTCTGACCTGTAGACAAACATACAGAATACTGTATACATAATAAATAAATATTAAAAAAAAAAAAAACAGGGACACTACTCGATGTACTATCTTCTGCCCGTTTTGTTTGTTTGTTTCCTTTGTATAGCTGGCCTCAAACTCACAGAGATACACCTACCCCTGCCTCCCAAGTGCTGGGACTAAAGGTGTGAGCCACCACTGCCCTCCAGCTTTATGTTTATTTCATTGTTGTTGTTTTGAGACGACAAAAGTCTGGCCTTTGTCTGGTCTGAATTTGTGATTCTCCTGCAGTGTCTCCCTAAAGTGCTGGGGTCCTAGACATCACACACACACACACACACACACACACACACACACACACACAAAAGCTCTTTTCTACCTCCCAGCAAATATGCTCATTTAAGTCCCTGGGCCAATCCTCTCTGCATGTACACATACACACACACTTAAAAATAATAATAAAAATTGCCAGTGGTGGTAGAACATGCCTTTAATCCCAAAATTTGGGAGTCAGAAGCAAGAGGATCTCTGAGTTCAAGGCTGGTCTACATAGTGAGTCACAGAACATTCAGGATTACATAGAGAAATCCTGTCTCAAATAGACAGATAGATAGATAGATAGATGGATGGATGAATGAATTGTGAAGGTGCACACCCTTAGTCTCAGCACTCAGGAGGTAGAGGCAGGCAGATCTCTGTGAGCTGAGGTCTGCCTGGTCTACATAGTAAGTTCTAGGATGGCCATGGCTACAAATGAGACCTAGTCTGAGTGGGGGGGGGGATGAGGGGATGAAAAATAATCTTTAAAATGTTGGCTGAGATCCTACATATAATAAAGTTAGTCAAGAAACACAAACACCTGTTTATGAAGCACCATCCATTTGTCAGGGACCATTTGCTTTAGTTTTCTTTAGTTGCTACTACAACAAATCATCCCAAATTTAGTGGCTTAAAAAAAAACCCCACAAATTTATTATCATACGTTTCTCGCCAAAAATCCTAAACCCCCACTTTTAGCAGGGCTTGGTGCAGTCTGGACATTCTCAGGGAGACTGGTCCCCTGCATTCCTTGACTCCTGGTCCTTTTAAACATCTTTAAAGCCAGCAAGGTAGCATTGTTAAATTAAATGGGAGGTCATTAGCCTCGGGCTGACTCCACATTCTGACTACCTACATAGTGACAAACTGGAACCTAACTTAGCATGTAAGCAAACTGAATCTTAAATTAGGAGTACACAGTCCGATCTCAGCTAATCACAGGCTACCAACTTGTCACACCATACCTGAATAAGGCAGACACTTGCCTCTGGCCAATCAGGTGATTCTTCTAGTTTGCCTCTGTGAGCAGCCTATAAAAGCTTGAATGTCTTCTAGTCCTGAGTACTTCCTTATTCACAAATTGGTCTTTGGTCAAATAAACTCTGCTAAATTTAATTTGTCTGAGAGCTTCAGAAGCATCTAGAAGTCTTCTCTGAGTGTGGAGCTCCTTTCTCCTGGGATAACCTCATCATCTCAAGATCCTTTTATTTTTCTAGATAGGGTTTCAGAAGTAGCCTAGGGTTGCCTTGAACCCACCATGTTTCCTCAGACTAGCATTGAATTTATGGCAATCCTCCTGCCTCAGGCGCTCAAAAGCTGGGACTATAGCATGGGCTACCACACCTAGCTTCAAAATTCTTAACTTAATTACATTGGACAATACCTTTGTTCATAACAGATGAAGAGCCCCCTGAGTTTAGGGTAGTGACATCTTTGGGAGGACAATATTGTGCATTATTGTTGGAATACAGGAGGTAAGATCTCAGCTCCTGGCCTAGTGCAGGGGTGCAGCCTGTAATCACAACACTTGGGAGGCTGAGGCAGGACAATTTCTGAAAGTTCAATGTTAGTGTCTCTCTTTTCTTGCTTCTTTCTTAAGAACTTCTTTTTCTTTTTCTTCTTCCTCTTTTTCTTTGGTTATTGGTTGTTTTGTTGTTGTTGTTTGGTTGGTTGGTTTTGTTTGTTTGTATTTTGAGTCAGGTCTCACTATATACCCCTGGCTGACATCAAACTTCAGAGGCCACATGGAGATTGTTTTGTTTTGTTTTTTTTAAAGATTTATTTTATTTATTATACATACAGTGTCTGTCTACATGTGTCCTTGTAGGCCAGAAGAGGGCACCAGATCTCATTACAGATGGTTGTGAGCCACCATGTGGTTGCTGGGAATTGAACTCAGGACCTCTGGAAGAGCATCTAGTGCTCTTAACCACTGAGCCATCTCTCCAGCCCTGGAGATTGTATTATAAAAGGCAAGACAGAAACACAGGTAGATAATTAATACTTTCAGAGGCTGGTAAGTGCAATGAAGGCATCTTAAATCAGGAGGACTAGGTATAGAGCAGGTGGGGTGGAGTGGGAGGCTGTCACTGTGTGGAGGTGGCTTTTGAGCCAAAGCCTGAAACATTTGAAGATAATGGGGCACCTCTGGCCCTGTGCCTCCTGGAATTCTTTGTACATTTTGCTAAGTTTAGGCCTGTTGGTTCAAGAAGTTAGTTTTACCTAGGGCTCCGTTTTACACTCCACAGTGGTGAATGAGCTAGATGAGGCAGACAAGTTCCAACGTACAAGTAAACGTTGACTTACCACCCTCCTCGGGAAGCTGAGTTTCTCAAGCCTTTTCAAATTTCAAGTCAAAAACAAGAAGCGGCAGGGCACGGCACCTAATCCCAGAACTCAAGAGACTGAGGCAGGAGGATTGCTACAAGTATGAGGCTAGGCTGGTCCACTGATTGAGACCCTGCCTCAAAAACCAAAGCAAACAACAGTGAAAAAGATGAGGTACTCAGCTGCCTAGCCTGAGGGCCTGAGTTTGTCCCCCCTAGACCCACATGGCGGAAGGAGAGAACCAATTCGTACAAGCTGTCCTCTGAGCATCCCGTGTGCACCATGGCACACCTCCTTCCACAAATAAATACATAAAGGTAATGGTTTAAAACCCTTTTTTTTAAGCTGGGTGGTGGTGGTGTACACCTTTGATCCCAGCACTTGGGAGGCAGAGGCAGGCAGAGCTTTGTGAGTTCGAGGCCAGCCTGGTTTAAAGAGTGAGTTCCAGCACAGTTAGGGCTACACAGAGAAATCCTGTCTTGAAAAACAAAAAACAAAAACAAAACAAAACAAAACAATTTTTTTTTTAATTAGAACTTTTTGTTTTGAGGTGTGCAAGAGCAGCCAGGCTGGAAAGATGGTTCAGTGGTTAAGAACACTGGCGGACGCCTTTAATCCCAGCACTCGGGAGGCAGAGGCAGGCGGATCTCTGTGGGTTCGAGGCCAGCCTGATCTACAAAACCAGTTTCAGGACAGCCAGAGCTACACAGAGAAACCTTGTCTCAGAAAACCAAAATAAGGGGTTGGGGATTTAGCTCAGTGGTAGAGCGCTTGCCTAGCAAGTACAAGGCCCTGGGGTCGGTCCTCAGCTCTGGGGGGAGAGGGGGAATTAAATAAATAAATAAAATAAAAACATAATCCAGAAGTGTTTGTGTTTGTGGTCTGACATAAATCCCTGAAGACCACAATGATGGAGCCATTTCAATCCTTGGCCACTGAAGTTTAAATTTGGGAGGAATAATTTACAAAAACTCTTGAGAAAGTCTAAAGTACACTTCCCTCAGGCAAACTCTGATTGCTCACTACACCCTGGGCACAGGGGAAGTGGGAACTGGACCTTCTAGAGGTGGGTGGGCAACATTGCTCCTTCCCATCCGACAGCACATCAGGACTAAGCAGAAGGGCAGAGTCTGACTTCCCCAGGAGAAAGCCGTCCTTCCCTCAAGGCTGTGAGAGGGAGGGCTTCCTGTAGATTAAAGAAAAGACTGCTATCAAGGAGGAGGCTAGCCAGCTAAATGAAAAATTACAAAAAGTTTACAAAAAGAACAACACATTCTCACCCCAATAACAAAATTCTCTTCTTCTTTGATTCTCTTCTCAGGGGAGGAAGGGGTCCTTATCCTGGTATGTGGCTAGAAATTCCACAATGACATGCTTTATATCTTGTCTTTCTGGGCTGTCCTTTGTTTTCCCCAAAATAATTATTTACTTTTAGGACTATGATGTAGCTCAGTGGCAGAGCCCTCATCTACCACAGGAGAAGCCCTCACTCACTTTCTTCCTTTGCACCAGAAGAAAAAAAAAAACTTATTTCAAAACAAATTTCTGTTTGGGCAAAACATAAATTAGACGCATTCTTATATGCAAATAAGCATATATAAATTAAATATCCAAGCTGTGTGATTTAAAATTTTTACATAGATTTTTTTTCTCTTTTGGAAAATAATTTATTAAGGATGACTGACATATGGAAATCTTCAACTGTAAAGTGTCCTGTGGGAGCGCTCCCATGTTTATACATCTATGGAATCCCTCCTACCCGCCGGATAACAAGTGTAGAATCTGGAGGTGAGGGGTGGATCTGTTTTCCCTGGGTTCTGACCTCTTATCAGCTCACAAGTTTGTACTCTGAGTAAGGCAACAAGATGAGTCACTTACAAACAATTTTCCTGCCGAAGTAGTCAGGGAAGAAAAGCGGCTCCCTCCCCACCCACTTGGCGGGTGCTCAGTGGCTCATTAACGCGATCTTTCACTAGGCTGTCATTTCTCTCTCTCCACTGTACACAGAGCTCAGCGGGAATGCAGAGGGCTGAGAAAGGGCTCAGCGGGATTCCCTGGCTGCTTGGTGAGGAAGCGGGAGGGGTTTCTGTCCTTGGTTCCCCAATAGCTCTGGCTCTTGCTCCAGGCTGTCAGCATGAGGTCTTCCTGTCTCTAACTCAGTATTCCCTGTGGACTGGGAGAAAAGGACCAACATCATGCCAGCAGCCTGCCCTTCTAGCATCTAGATTTCAGTCCTGTTCTTCTCCTTGTTCAGCAGTATTTACTGAATTCTTTCTTACCAGGTGCCACACTGTTTCTGGCTCCAGGTATAGAGCAGAAGTCAAAACAGACAGTGCTGTCTGCCTGCCTGAACTGAGCTTTTGGGCTCCTGTTGGTGGGGAAAATCTAGACCCTTGACTCCACCTGTCAACGGTAACTTGTGGGTTATTCCCAGGTGTGTGTCCTCTTTCCTCCTTAGCTTTGCAACTGCTGCTGTGTCTGTGATCTTCTCCAGCTCCATGCCCTCCCTGAACCACCTGTGGGTGTTTCTCCCCTGTTCCCTAACCATGCATGGGAGACATCTTTCCTTTGTCTGTCCCTGGCTCCTTTCCCTCAGGGGCTCATTCACTTTCGTACTTTGCACTTTGGCTTCTAAATCAAGACAACTCTCTCAACCCTGACCTCTCATCCATAAACCAAGTCTGCTTCCCTCTTTCTCCAGGCCTCTGTACCTGTGCATCTCACCTCTCAATAGGGCACAAACTAGGTGCAGGAACTTCCCCAGTCCATCAGCTCTCTGTCCCAAAGTTCCTGTCTCCACTTCTCACCCAAATATGAGAAGGAGTGACTCTTTGATTAGAATTATACTAGAGACCAGCAATTAGGAAAACCAGGTGGGCACTGTGGATCACCTGTAACATCAGAGGACTGCTGTGAGTTATAGCAGTCTGGGCTATGGAGTGGAGCCCTGTCAGAAATACCAAACCAGAGGACATGGAGAGATGACTTGTTGCTCTTCGAGAGGACTTTCCAGGTTCACTTCTCAGCACACACATGGTAGTTCACAACCATCTGGGACTCTGGTTCCAGGGGATCTGATGCCTTCTTCTGACTTCTTTGGGCACCAAGCATGCATGTGATACACATACATACATGCAGGCAAAACATGCACATACATAAAATAAATAAAATCTAAAATAAAATCCAACAACAACAAAATCAACTATAACAATAGTTAAGATGACAAAGTCCTATGAGTTCTTTCTTTGACAACATAGATTTATCCACTCATTCAATTCATCTTAATGAAGTACCTACCCACAGTTCCAGAATATCTAACGCCCTCTTCCGGCCTCTGAAGGCACCAGGCAGGCATGTGGTGCACAGACATACATGAAAACAAAACACCATACACATAAAACAAGATAACGATGAGAGGAGGAGGAGGAACCAAGCCAGGCTTGAAGGGATGGCTCAGTAACTAAAAGAGCTCACTGCTCAATCATGAAGACAGGAATTTGGATCCCAGTACCTACATCTAGCTGTTCACAGACTGCCTGTAACTATAGCTCCAAGGGACCCAACACCCTCATCTGGCCTCTGAGGGTACCTACACACATATGAACATATAACCCCACTCCCAGCATGCACACACATGTACGTGCAGACACGGACACACATGAAATAAAAATAAATTAAAAAATCAAAGAACAAAACCAGACCTTAGCTACCCTGAATATGGAACATTTAAAACAAACAAATACTTGAATGCAAAGCAACTTTATGGACCATGTGGAGTAGTCCCAGCCTTGGGCAAAGCAGGTTGGGAAGTAACATGAACTTTGGAGGGAGATTTGTCACTGATGGACTTGGGTCAGGCTGTAGGGCATGAGGGTAGGGAAGAAGGGAATCTCTGGGAGCCTAGAGGGGAGCAGGAGGCAGCACAGGCCTGGCAGCTTGGACTCTGGCTGATTCTGTGTCTCGGACAGGGCTGGCACAGAGGGGTTTTGCTCTGGCCACTCAGCGAACTGATGGGAAATGACAACTGTGGAAATCCATCTGTTCCAACCGAGCAGTAGAAACACATGTAAATAAGTAAAATGAAAAACTGCATGTCCGGGAGAGAATCCTGGAACAGAAAAAAGACACTAAGTTAGCAATGAAAGGGGTTGGAGAAGTGCTCAGGGGCTAAGAGCACCGGCTGCGCTTCCAGAGGACCTGAGTTCGATTCCTGGTACCCACACAACAGCTAAACCATCTCTAACTCCAGTCCCAGGGAATCCAGTGCCTTCTTCTGGTCTCCACGGGCACCAAACACACAGGGATGCATAAACATACATGCAGGCAAAACACCCAAACACATAACATTTTAATAAGAAAATGAAATAAGGTATGGCCTTTAGCTAATAGTAGTAATTGCTTACAATGTGCCATACTATCAAGATTAAGATATAAATAATTGGAAAATGGAGCTGGGTATGGTAGTGCATGCTGTAATACCAGCACTTGGGAGGCCAAAAAAGGAGAATTTTCATGAATTCAGGGCAAGACTGGGCTAAATAATGAGGCCCTATCTAAAGAACACACACCACAAAATGATAATAACCTAGGGGTGATGGCACAGACCTATAATCCCAGGACTTGGGAGGTAGAGGTGGGACAATCAGGAGTTCAAGGTCATCCTCGGCTATGGGGAGTTTGAGGCCAGCTTGAGCTACCTGCTCCATCCAGTTCCTAATGAAAATTTTTTGGGGAGAGGTGGGGGTTTTGAGACATAGTTTCTCTGTGTAGCTTTGGCTGTCCTGGAACTCACATTGTAGACCAGGCCGGGAACTCACAAAGATCTGCCTGCCTCTGCCTCCCGAGTGCCGGGATTAAAGATGTGTGCCACCACTGCCTGGCTCCTAATGAATTATTGATTGTAAGATTTTGTCACCCTAAACTCCAAGGGAGGGAAGAAGGACCTGTCACTATCAAATTCTTACTGGGGGAGCCTGATCAAGGCACTGTTGTTGCCAAATACATTGTAGCACAGTGGTAGAGTACCTGCCTATCATGTACAAGACCTTGGGTACAGTCCCTGGCACCACCACCACCACCAACAACAACAACAAAAACAACCAAAGACAAGCACTCTAACAGAAAAATGAACAGAGGGAAGAAACAAGATGGGATTTGTTCCTACTCGTAGTTTAACAAAAAGAACACAGCCAAACCATTCCCATTCACTCACAATCAAACAGATGCAAATTACAACAACAACAAGAAGATGTCACTTTTTTTTTTTTATTTATTTTTTTTTGTCTATCAGGCTTTTGGCAAGTTTTATTTATTTATTTATTTATTTTAGGTTTAGAAATTTCTGGAGTTAGCACTAGCACACTGTGAGAAAAGAGGCATTCTCAAATATTCTTTTTTTTTCTTATTTTCTTTTTCTTTTTCTTTTTTTTTATTTATTATGTATACAAAAGAGGGCACCAGATCTCATTACAGATGGTTGTGAGCCACCATGTGGGTGCTGGGAATTGAACTCAGGACCTCTGGAAGAGCAGTCGGTGCTCTTAACCTCTGAGCCATCTCTCCAGCCCTCAAATATTCTTGGTAGGAGTAAAAATCACAGTCTTTTTGGTGAGCAACAATCCAATAACTATCATTTGAAATACAATTATGTTTTGACTCAGTGACAAATCCCACTGCTAGAGTAGTAGATGAATGTAGTTTTGAAGATGACAAAGTGCACACTGTGTGTGAAGACACATGGTCCTTTCAGCGTAATTTCTTTTTTTCCCCTTTTTTAAAGAAAAGATTTATTTATTTTTGCTTTATGTGTATGGGGTGTTTTACCTGCATATATATCTATGTACCATGTGCATACCAGTTGCCTGTGGAAGTCCAAAGTCGGTATCAGATGCCTTGGAACTAGAGTTACAGATAGTAGTGAGCTGCCATGTGAGTGCTGGAAACCAAACCTGAGTCCTCTGCAAGAGCAAAAAGTGCTCTTAACTGCTGAGCCACCTTGCCAGCTTCCCTTCCTTTTCTTTTTTTTTTTTTTTAAGACTGTGTGTCGCCGGGCGGTGGTGGCGCACACCTTTAATCCCAGCACTCAGGGGGCAGAGGTAGGTGGATCTCTGTGAGTTCGAGGCCAGCCTGGGCTACAGAGTGAGATCCAGGACAGGCTCCAAAGCTACACAGAGAAACCCTGTCTTGAAAAACCAAACTAAACAAAACAAAACAAAACAAAACAAAAAAGACTGTGTGTCTTTATATGGTGCTGGCTACACATACACATACTAGACTTTCTTGAGCCTGTACTGATCCAACTGTCTGCCTCTAAACTGCTCAGATCACAAGGTGTATGCTTCCATGCCCAGCTCAATAATTTCCAAAATCAAAAGAAAATCTCTGAGCAAAGTAAGGGTCATAATAGGAGAGTCAATAATACATTGTACTATGTACTATGGGTGTTGGGCTGTTAGAAGGAAGCAGGTTTTATGTGTCAATAACAGAAGATCCCAGAGTCCTTTAAAGAAGGAAAAGACAGGGGCTGGAGAGATGGCTCAGTGGTTAAGAGAACTGGCTGTTCTTCCAAAGGACCTGAGTTCAATTCCCAGCACCCACATGTCAGCTCACAACTGTCTGTAACTCCAAGATCTGACACCCTCACACAGATATACATGCAGGCAAAACATCAGTACACATGAAATAAAAATAAATAATTAAACAAACAAAAATTTAAAAAAATAAGGAAAAGACAGAAGAAGAACAGATAAGAGAAATTTATTGATATGTGTATGTTCTCATTCATGAAATCAAAGATAGACCAGAATAGTTTCATAGTTTATAGCTCAGTGAGAAATTAAATGACAGGAGCCCCTTGTTTATAAGAGTTCCCATACCGTAACACTGGTGAAAGCACTGAGACAAGCCTGGGACCCTTTGGAGTGGGGCATCGATGCAATGGCACAGGTCTTGTGCCCATGACGCCAGGCCCCTCCCCAAACAGAGTTGATTCTTGGTATCTGAGTACGTATTTGCCAATTCATCTAACTTGCTAAGATTAATTTGTAAACCCCCCAAACAAGACTCAGAATGCTTGATTGGTCATTAATAGACATGCACAGAGCAGAAAAGAAATGTCGCTGGCTATTATATTACCAGCTGAGGTCAGATAAGGTGACTCTGCCTCTCACTCTGGCCCCTGGCTTACTTCATAAATAAGCATCTCTTTCTCTGGTGTATTATATTTAGTGACACATGCTTGGCAGGGTTGTTATTTAAAATGATCCTCATGATCCTGTGGAAGTGCTGTCTAGAGTTCCTGAGCCCAAGAAGGCTTCAATTTGTTGGATAAGCTTCCTTCAGGTATGAGTTACCTATGAGGTCAGCGTTAGGGAGCCAACAAAATGCAGAAGGTAAGTCTAAGTGGAAACATATATAGGACAGCTTACATACTGATCAATTGAAAATACTTGCACCCTTGTGATCCCAGCACTCAGGAGGCAAAGGCACAAAGTGTTATGAATTATTATGTGTGTGTGTGGTAGGGGAACAGGGACCCCGAGGGTATCCCATGCATGCAGGGAAACATACTGGGCAGATGCACACCATGAGGACTGGCAGTGGCGGCCAGTAATTCACAATCCAGAGGCTACATCCATGTGGAGAGTTTATTATTATTATAGAGAGATGAAGGAAAGAGAGAGACAGAGAGAAAGATAGAGAAGGAGAGAGAGAGAGGTCGAGGGTACACACGCCATGAGAAGAAAAGCGGAAGAGAGAAAGGAAGGGGAGGAGTTTTTCCTTAGAATGAGGCTTTTATGTCAGGACACAGGGCAGAGCCAAGGCATGGGATTTCAAGGGGTAGATCAGAATATTAATATTCTTCTGTTTTGATTATTATTAAAAGAGGTGGGTTATGGGCACAAGTGGGGAACAAGGGCCCTGAATTCTCGAGGCTCCCTCAAGTTGACAAGGGGTGAAGTCAGGAGGGGGAACCGGGGTCACAAACACAGTGGAAGATCTCAGGAACGTTCCTTGAGGGAGCTGAGGAGGCAGGTTGCAGCAGTGGTGTTCCAGGAGCTTGGGGGGAAATGGCATGCCAAATCAGGAGTATAGAAGCCATGGCATCTGCTGTTTCTCTGGAGGTCAGGTGGGAACAATGAATCTGCAAAATATGCTCAAAAAATAGGTGGGGTCAGAAATGGGCTCTGGAGAGTGTTAGTTTTCATCAGAACAGATTCCGTGATGCAGTAGCAAAACTTTTCCCAGGAGCCTATAGGTATCTATAAGACATCTGGAATGGATTTACATCATGGCAAAAGGGTTAAAAATCCACTTAAGGATTTTTTTTAAAAAGATTTATTTATGTATTATGTATACAGCATGTATGACTACAGGCCAGAAGAGGGCACCAGATCTCATTACAGATGGCTGTGAGCCACCATGTGGTTGCTAGGAATTGAACTCAGGACCTTTGGAAGAGCAGTCAGTGCTCTTAACCTCTGAGCCATCTCTCCAGCCCCACTTAAGGATTCTTAAGAACTCTGTAGTCAATGTTCTATCAGTTTATCAAAGCTGCATTTATCAGTATTAAAACTTTGAAATTAATTTTTAAAAAAGAAAAATTTGAACTATTAAAAAAAACATATTTTACTAAAGTAAAAAGGGGGAGCTAGGGACTTATCATTCCTCTCCACATTCTATTCTTTCCCTTGTTTTATATATTTTAAAATTTTTATCAGTGGATTCTGCTGGAGTATCTGCTACAGATAAGCACTGGAGGGCTCCTGTTGCAAATCACCCTCTCGAGTGATGGAAGGATCTTTCTATTGGCACTTGGAGGGGACCCGATCTGGTGTTGGTGTGGGCCTGGGGTTCTGTTTATGTCTTTCCTCAGGACAATGAGGTTCCTCTTTGGGTTCCTGAGTGCTGTGTGCACCCTGTGGCTACTGCTGAAGCCCAACATGGCAGAGACCTATTGGGCCTTCATGAAAAACTCTACCCTTCTGATGCCAATGGGGATTGAGAGCCCAATATGGCCAGCTTTGGCAAGCATTAACGTAAGCCTAGGAACTGTAGCCATGTGGTTGAATTCTCCAGAAGGCAATGTATGATAACTGCTTTTTCAAGTATGTTTGAAAATGTGTCACCCAGACACCTTGGAGATTAAGGATAACGCTGAAGGTCACTGACCTCCATTTGTTAACGGTAGCATGCCAGCTAAGCCTTTTCATTTTCACAATCCTCTTCAAGCTGGTGTAGTACCTACTTTTCAGGAGTGGCTCTGTGCAACATTTATTGGCCTCCTGAAATTCATTTAGCCCCCTTTGAAGATACCTTAAAATTTGTGAGCTTGGGATTGGGGCTGTTAAACTGATACCCTAGTCATCAAACATTATCAGATCTGAGAAAGATAAATTTAAGAAATGAGACAGATTTCCAGCTACCTAGGCAGCAATCCCAAGTCTCTTCATGGTCGTTGGGGGACAGAAGCCCCAAAGACAGCACTTGTTCAGCAGCTAGGCCCAGAAGATCTGATAGATTTTGATTTTTTCTGTGGAGTAGAAATTTGGGGAGACTGACCCACCTTGACTTTGCAGTATGGGGCAATCGGTCCTCCATTGTTGCACTTATTCACAGTCTGGACAGGGTCTCAGCTTCTCTCTGCATGGCCAGCTTTGCCATGAGCTTCTGGGTGAAAGTTCTTCTGAGACCATCTGTCTTCTTGGAGGAGATACAGGATGCTTCCAGGAGCTGACATGTCTCTTCATCATAAAAACACTTTTATATTAAATGCCATATTCTCAAATCTCTACAGGTGTTTGAGGACTGGGGGAACAAGATCTGTTAGATGTATTTATAACTTTGAGAGCATATATATGCCTTAAAGCTGAATATACAGTTTAATGAAGTTAGCAAGGACAGGGAGGTTCACATTCTTTTTTTATAATTTTTTTTTATTTTTTATTTTACGTGTATTGGTGTTTCGTCTGTGTGTATGTCTGTGTGAGGGTCCCCTGGTCCCCTGGAACTGGAGTTACAGACAGTTGTGAGCTGCCATATGGGTGCTGGGAATTGAACTCGGGCCCTTTGGAAGAGCAGTCAGTGCTCTTAACTGCTAAGCCATCTCTCCAGCCCCAGATGTTCACATTCATAAGCTGAATAGTCCTTGAGTAAGGAGAGACATTCTGTTGGTAGTGATATCTGAATCTACTACTTTTTTTTCCCCCTCCAGACAGAGTTTCTCTGTGCAGCTTTCCACTTTTCCTGGATCTCACTCTGTAGCCCAGGCTAGCCTCGAAATCACAGAGATCCGCCTGCCTCTGCCTCCTGAGTGCTGGGATTAAAGGGGTGTGCCACCACCGCTCGGCTCTACTACCATTTTTAAGGTCCTGTAGCTGTAGTTCTGATCTTTGAGTACAGCCAGACTATAATCCTGAATGACTTATATAGAAATAATTATTTTTTAAGATATCTCCCAAGAAGGCAAAGAAGAGTGACAGGGGAAAGATTCCAAAGCCGAATAAGAACAGAAGAAAAGGGGCTTGTAAGTTAGAATGCAGCCCAATTTCGAGAAAAGAACCCTCTGAGAAAAGGAAAAGGACCCTTTTGGTGGACTCTATGCCCTAACCTAGCCCGCCAGCCTGTCCTGGGAACAGGGAGCATAAAATGGCATATTCTCCATAGCTGCAGGTGGTCTGGAGGACTCTGGCTAGTTAAAGGAAGGAGGGAACCCAGGCATGTGGTCATCTGACATGGCTGTAGAGGCAGGGAACAATTATGTTTGGCTGGGCTGGGGTCCACATCACATAGACAAGGATCTCTGCTGGCATCCAGGTTGTTGTCCACAACTGCTGCTTTGATGTTTCTGCCAGCCTGCTGAAATACATAGACTAGAGATGAGAGTTAAAATTTTATGAATTTATTTGGAACCTCTTGGCCCATGGTCTTAGTAATTGGGAAAGGAAGACCAGGAAGGAAAGAAATACAATTCTCAGGAATAGACAGGTGAGGGAAAGAATTTTTTTTAGATAAATTAGTATTATCAATCAGTGCTGAAATCCAAATCGTAGAAAAGCAAATAATGAGTAACAAAGGAAAATTTAAAATCCTGAGCTTGTGACCCAAAGTGTATCATAATTGTATTAATGTTAAAATCTGAAATTAATTTTTTTTTTTTTTTGGTTTTTCAAGGAAGGGTTTCTCTCTGTAACAGTCCTGGCTGTCCTGGAACTCAAAATCACAGAGATCCTCCTGCCTCTGCCTCCCGAGTGCTGGGATTAAAGGCATGTGCCAACACTGCTCGGCTTGAAATTTAAAATCTTTTTTTTAAAGACTTACTTATTTATTATATATACAGAGGAGGGCGCCAGATCTCATTAGAGATGGTTGTGAGCCACCATGTGGGTGCTGGGAATTGAACTCAGGACCTCTGGAAGAGCAGTCAGTGCTCTTAACCTCTGAGCCATCTCTCCAGCCTGAAATTTAAAATCTTAATATAATGATACCGCCTGCATGTGGTTCCACTGATGCCTCAGAAGGGAGTGCATACATCTCCAGCACTCCGTCCACACAAGTGGCTGCAGAGGAACTAATGGCAGGCCAAGACTGGACCTCCACCCTGCCCAGACGGCTGGAGCTGGGAGAGGCAGCTGGAGAATCCAGGCCAAGGCCGGAAGACTTTTCCTTGGCCCATAAAACAGTGTGGAAACAATGCATGGCGGGACACGAGTCTCTAACCTTCCTCCACACAGACAGCCTGAGCACTGGGAGCCCCGCCCCTGCCACCCCGAGTAAAGATGTCGGTGAGGTCACATGATCTGCCTGTTTTGACCTCAGCCAAGATGGTGGCTAGACCACTTGTTTACCCTTATTTAAGATGGCAGCTTGACCATATGGTTGCCCTTCTTTAAGATGGTGCTTTGTTCATGTGATTGCCCTTACATAAGATGGCACCGCCTGATCACGTGATCATGTGGGCTTTTTGTTTGATTGTTTGTTTTTCCCCAAAAAATAAACTGAGAAGATAAGATAAAGCATAAAGATAAAGAATGAAGCATTTAAAAGTCAGTCACAGCCGGGCGGTGGTGGCGCACGCCTTTATTCCCAGCACTCGGGAGGCAGAGGCAGGAGGATCTCTGTGAGTTCGAGGCCAGCCTGGGCTACAGAGTGAGTTCCAGGAAAGGTGCAAAGCTACACAGAGAAACCCTGTCTCAAAAAACCAAAAATAAAAATAAATAAATAAATAAATAAATAAATAAATAAATAAATAAATAAATAAATAAAGTCAGTGAGCAAGCCAATAAGCAGCACCCCTCCATGGTCTCTGCATTAGCTTCCTGCCCTGTCTGAGTTCCTGTCTTGACTTCCTTCGATGCGGAAGTGTAAGCCAAATGAACCCTTTCCTCTTCAGGTTGTTTCTTGATCAAGTGATTTTGGTTTATCACAGCAGTAGTAACCCTAACTAGGCTGTGAGGTGGCACTAACGTGTGGGATGTGGAATTGTAATGGGTCTGACAGAAATAAAGATATTTTAAAAGGAAAAAAAAGTCAGTCGGAAAGAAATACAGATGGTCATTGACAAATCACACATTTCCATTCGCACATAGGAAACAGACTTTGGGAAAGAAAGATGGAGAAGCAGCGGAAAGATGGAGAAGCAGCGGAAAGATGGAGAAGCAGCGGTGCAGCTGGGCAGGAGAGAGGAACCCTCCCGGGCTTTGGCATGCTGCGAGCAGCCACAGGGGATCGACCCCAGGCCTCGGGTCGGCAGCAGTGGTGGGGGCCGGGGTCACAGGCGCATTTCTCCACAATGAGGTGTAAGGCCCAGAGGACTGACCTCCAGACCCCAGAGGGTCGGGGAGGGCCAACAATACCGGCTCAAGATGGACAATGGACCATCATCACAAAGGCTGGGCCGGGGAACTGAGTGGGCACAAGCCGTCTCCATATGCCGTCACATAGGGATGGGGCAAAGGGGCTCTGAGCCCAAAAGACACGAGGTACCAGTGAGTGAAACCAGACGAATCCTCACTCGTGGGAAAATGACCAGAAGGGAAGGGAGGAATCTTACCAATCCAGTAGGGTGAGGAGTCCTGGCAGTCCTCCAGAGGGAATATGGAGGGTCATACAGGGTCCTAGAGCTCCTCGGACTGCTGGCAGGCAGGAGAAAGGAGTGGGATTGCCTGGCAATGTTGGGCACCAATGTTAGGAACTACTGCGCGGGGGACCCTGGAGAATATGCCACACATGTGCAGGGAAACATGCAGGAGCTGGGCGATGCAGCAGCGGGCTGGGTAGATGCACGCCATGCGTCATGGCGGCAGTGGCAGTGTTCAGTAATACACACCCCAAACGCTGCATCCACGTGGAGAGTTTATTATAATAGAGAGATGAGCCGGGTGGTGGTGGCGGCGCACTCGTTTAATCCCAGCACTCGGGAGGCAGAAGCAGGGGGATCTCTGTGAGTTCGAGGCCAGCCTGGTCTACAGAGTGAGTTCTCAGCCAGTCAAGGCTACATAATGAAATACTGTTTCAAAAACAAACAAAATAAAAAAAATTTTAAAAAAAGCCCCAAAACAAAACAAAAAACAAAAGAAAGAATCCAATCCCGAATTTTCTTTAAGAGAACAATGTGCTAATTTAGTATTGGAGGCAGACTTATAGAGCAGAAATGCTGCTTGTAGAACTGACTGACTCCAAGGTTCTCGGGAGACAGTTCAGTTAGTAAAGTTCTTGCTGAGCAAACATGAGAAGCTGAATTGGGATTTCCAGCCACCCACATAAAACTCAGATCTGATGATGTGCTTCTGTAATCCCAGCACCGGGGGTCAGATGTGGGGACAGGTGGGAGGATCCTTGGAGTTTGCTGGTCTGCCAGTGTAGCCACATGGGTGAGCTCTAAGTTCAGTGAGAGACCTTGTTTATTTATTTATTTTTATTTATTTTTTTAAGGTGTTAAGGGCTGGAGATGGCTCACTGACTAAAGGGGTTTGCTGCAAAAACTTGAGGTCTTGGGTTTAGATGCTGAGCACCTACTTGAAAAGGTGGACATGGGCTGGGTGGTGGTGGTGGTGGTGGTGCATGTTTTTAATCCCAGCACTCAGAAGGCAGAAGCAGGTGGATCTCTGTGAGTTCAAGGCCAGCCTGGTCTACAGAGTGAGTTCCAGGTAAGGCACCACAGCTACACAGAGAAACCCTGTCTTGAAAACAAAACAAACAAACAAAAAAAGGTGGACATGGACATGCATGCTTGTGGCCTCAGTGATGGGGACACTGAGACACAAAAGACTCACACACACACACACACACACACACACACACACTCACTGAGGAAGACATTGACTGTCAACCTCTGGTTTCTACACACACATGCAGCATGCACACATAATTCCACACACACTTTATGTCAGCTCTGAGTGTGTATGTGCTTGTGAGTATATGTATTTTCAGAAATGGACAGAGAGTAAGAAAGAAAAATTGGTTTTTCATCATAAATATTTAATAACAATAATTTTTAAATATTATTATTATAGGGTTTTTTGAGACAAAGTTTCTCTGTGTAGCCCTGGCTGTCCTATAGACACTCACTCTATAGACCAGGCAGGCTGGCCTCGAACTTAAAGATCCACTTGCCTCTGCCTCCCAAGTGGAGTGCTGGGATTAAATGCATGGGTCACCATGCCCAGTTTATTTATTTATTTATTTTTTTACTTTTGTGTGTGTGTGTGTGTGTGTGTGTGTGTGTGTGTGTGTGATAGAGGGAGAGAGTGTAAGTCATGTGTGTGAGTGTGCCCACAGAAGCCAGAGAGAATGCCTGATTCTCCTATATCTGAAGTTACAGGGTCCTCTGTAAATCAGCCAGTTCTCTTAACTGCTAAGCCATCTCTTCAACCCTGTTTTTCATTTTACACTTTAATGTGCTATTTGGTGTTTTACTCTAAGTAAAATTTAGTTTTTGAAAATAAGTGTAAAAGCATGTATTTATGAAATTCTTTCCCTCTCCTCTGTCCAGTGCAACATTAAACAAGGTCCCAACTACTTCAGACCAAAATTAAAAGCAACATAGTCCTAATAGTCCTCCTTCTCATCTTTTCTCTGTTCTTTCCAGAAGAGCCACTACCAGACAGATCTCCCTAAAACACCACTTCCATCATGCCATTCCCTCTGGGAAGTCTCAACATGTCCCCACCACCAACTTAGCAGATCCAACCTGCCAAGTCTCATGTAATCAGGTCTCAGCATTGGCACTTCTGCTGCTCCCTGCCAACCCCACTGCGATGATCTCCTCACCTATCTATGCCCAGGCCCTGCTCATTTCTGCATCTGAATGTTTGCCTGCTGAACTCCAAGACTGGTTCTCACCTCTGCCTCTGGCCTAACCCTGTCCATCATCCAGTTTCACTTCATCTATCATCTCCTACATTTGAGTATTGAACCTGGGGTTCAGTACAGGCCTATACCCACAGCCCCCATTTTCTCATTTCTGAATTCTTTGTGAGCTAAGTCACCTGATGAGTGTCATTTTAAAATCTTGGTTGCTCTGTGTTTACTTCTTTAAAAGTAAAGCACTTGCTATTTTAATTACAATACGAATTACTTTATAAGTTCTACCTTTTTGATCTTTTTTAAAGATTTATTTAATTATTATGTATACAGTGTTCTGCCTGCTTGCATGTCTGCCTGCATGCCAGAAGAGGGCACCAGATCTCATTACAGATGGTTGTGAGCTACCCTGTGGTTGCTGGGAATTGAACTCAGGACCTCTAGGAAGAGCAGCCAGTGCTCTTAACCTCTGAGCCATCTCTCCAGCCCCCCTTTTTGTTCTTCTTAATGGCCTTATGAGGTAGGTAATAACCCTGTTTTAAAAGAAATTTATGTATTTATTATTATCATTATTATTATTATTGGTCTTTCAAAACAAGGTTTCTCTGGGTAGCCTGTCTGTCCTATAACTCCCTCTTTAGATCAGGCTGGCCTCAAACTCAGAGATCTGCCTGCCTCTGCCTCCTGACCGCTAGGACCAAAGGTGTGCACCACCACCACCTTGCTTTAATTATGTTTTTTATATGTATAGGTGTTTTCCATGCATATCTGTGTACCTGGTGCCCATGGAGGTCAGAAGTTGGTATTGGATTTCCTAGAACTTGAGTTATAGATGGTTGTGAGCCGCCAAGTGGGTGCTGGGAATTGAACCAGGTCTCTAAAGAGCCAGTGCTCTTAACTGCTGGGCCATCTCACCAGCCCCAACCTTCCCCTCTGCCTTTTTAAGACAGGGTCTCACTATGTAGTCCTGGTTGTCCTGTGTGGTGATATTTTGTTCCCAATATATTGTGCACCCTAATAAACTTATCTGGGGTCAGAGAACAGAACAGCCACTAGATATAGAGGCCAGAAACTGGTGGCACAGACAGACCTCTGTGAGTTCAATGTCACACTGGAAACAGCCAGGCATGGTGCCACACGCCTTTAATCCCAGGAAATGACGGCAGGAGGCAGAAAGGTATATAAAGCGTGAGGAACAGGAACTAGAGCCTGGTTAAGCCTTTAGGCTTTTAGCAGCAGTTCAGCTGAGCTCCATTCGGATGAGGACACAAAGCCTTCCAGTTTGAGGCAACAGGATCAGCTGAGGAATTGGTAAGGTGAGGAAGCTATAGCTGGTTCTGTCTCTCTGATCTTTCAGCATTCACCCCAATATCTGGCTCCAGGTTTGTTTTTATTAATAAGACCTTTTAAGATTCCTGCTTTAGTCCTGGAATTCATCATGTGACCAGGCAGACTTTGAACTCAGAGATCCACCTGCCTCTGCCTCCTGAAATTAAAGGTATGCACCACCATGTCTCGCTGTATGAACCCATTTTAAGTGAAGAAACACGTATGTATATATGCATGTATGATGCGAGGATTGACCCCAGAGCCTTGTACATTGTGGGCAGGTGCTCTGCCATTTGACCTCAATGAGCAGGACATTCTTCAGTGACAGGTCCTGAGAGAGAGGACCAGGGAATCAGAAGATATGGGAATAGACACGTTTGGAATGGGAAGTCTTGCACAAGCTATGCTTTATGCCAAACAAGCTTATTAAGAAGTCTGGCAGCTTATATACTATTTCCAGCAGAGAAATGGGACACAATCAGCAGGAAATATCATATAATGGGACCAAGTCGGAGGGAAGTTACTCAAACAATGTTGCCCAGAGGGAACCTAGGATATCTCAAGAACATTACAGATGAGCACACAGCAGCCTTGGGACTGATAACCAAAGCTCCATACAGTGGGAAGCCTTGTGTTCTTAGGATCTGAAGCCATCGCTTCCCCAAGGCTCTGGCCCCAGGCCATTACTGGCCTTGCCCCGCAGATTCCTGTATTTAGAGAAGGAACTGTGTTCTTTCTTCATAAGTCAGGGCCTGGGGGAAAGCCTGGGTCAGCCCAGCCCTCAACAGCCATTGAGCTATGTCCCCAACCCCAAGGTGAAGAAACAAGTGCCCTGCCTGAGGCCACACAGAGAACAGGATTTACACAACACGTCATTCTGTCCCTTGATTGCTCAAGTGGATTCATTATGTGGTGAATTCTGGGAGGGAGGGGACTAATTTCTTCTCTTGAGAACCCTGTATCACCCTTAAGAAAATCTTATCAAGTGCCTAGCATTTTCTGGGCCTCCCCCTCCCGCCCCCCCAGGAGCTGAGGACCAAACCCAGGGCCTTGCGCTTGCTAGGCAAGCGCTCTACCACTGAGCTCGATCCCCAACCCTGGGCCTCGATTTTTATGGCAGGCTGACTTGACACTGCTAGCCCTGTAAATGAACTTGGGACTCGGAAGTTGGGCACTGAGGGCAAGCGGTGGTGGAGTGTATGTCTAGCGTGCGTGATACCCTGGGCTGAGTCGCCAGTATAAAAGGAAGAAAGAGAGGCGGGGGGGGGGCGCATGGGGGGAGCAGGTGGTGTGGGAGGCAGTGGGTCGTGGTTCAGGAAGGGCAAGTAAAGAGAATGCTGAAGGAGAGGGGAGAGAAAAGAAGTAGGCATCGGGTATGGCCCCTTGAACTTGCTAACTGCTTCCCTTCTGGAGGCCCCCACTCTCTCACAGAGGAGCAGAGAGATTGCCTATCCCTTCCCGCTTTTCTCTAAAAAACCATCGTCTACAGCGAGCCCTTTGGCCACAAGGGGGCGAGAGGGACGACGCTCCTCTGCTCTGAACACTGGTGCACAAGAATGAGAGGCGCTGGCCATTTTCGTTCATCCTGCATCGTCTCTGCTTTGCCTCAGGTTCTTCCGGGATGCCGTGCGGAAATGCTCACTTTCAAACATCACACAGGCTTTGAATCTTGCCCTGCTTAGCGTGCGGAGGTCAGGGGATAAGTTAGTTCCCTCCTTCCACCATATGGGTCCTGGGGATTGAACTCAGGCTACAGGCTTGGTGGCAAGCGCCTTTACTCACTGAGCCATCTCGCTGGCCTCCTACTATGTGACTTTAAACAAGTTGCTGAGGCTTTCTGAGCCACACCGGGCCTCTGACCACGACTGTGTTGTTGACAATACAGCAGTGGCTAACACCGAGCACTCCGTGTATGCCGAGCACAGTTCTAGCGAACTGTGTATATGCACAAATGCAATTTTCACGGCTGTATGCACAGGAGCTACTATTGTCTTCATTTTACAGGGATATGAAGGTGAAGTAACTCAGCTGCTAGTGACATCTAGCTTGTAAGGAACAATCTGTTCCTACTTTTGTGCACTGTCACAGATAAAAAGAAGAGATATGTGTACAATGCCTGACACCCCAGGCATAAGAAGGCTCTCTGTACAAACTCTACTAAGATTAGGTTTGGACAAGTGAAACTGAAAATCTAATCAAGAATAGTTTAAGGACGCCAGGCAGTGGTGGCGCACGCCTTTAATCCAGCACTTGGGAGGCAGAGCCAGGCGGATCTCTGGGAGTTCGAGGACAGCCTGGTCTACACAGGAAGATCCAGGACAGGCACCAAAAGCTACATAGAGAAACCCTGTCTCGAAAAAAAAAAAAAAAAAAAAAAAAAAGAATAGTTTAAGGGTGGAGAAATGACTCAGGGATTACGAGCACTGACTGCTCTCCCAGAGGACCTGGGTTCCAATCCCAGCACCCACATGGTGGCTTACAACCATCTGTAACTCCAGGAGATCTGACCCCTCTTCTCCTTGGGCACCAGGCACACACATGATGCAAAGACTTGTATGCAGGCAAAACACTATGCCCCTAAAATTAAAAAGAAACCACTACCACTGCTGAATTTTTTTTAAACAGAATTAAAGAATGGTTTTAAAGGAACTAAAAATGATTCCCTTCTCATGTGCAGAGGTTTGAAACAGGCAAACCAAGTTGGCAGAGTGCTTCCCTCTCAGCCGGTTCAGGCTCCTTCCAGCTCATTGTGGTGAACTAGCTCGTAACTGCCAAGATGCACAACTCCAGACCCCATATCCATGTTCTGGATGGCAGAAAGCAGGAGGCTTCTGGGCACAGTCAGTGTTCCTTTTTCTTTTTAGACAGGATACAGACCAGGCTGTTCACCAGATAGATCCACCTGCTCCTGCCTCCCAGCGCTGGGATTCAAAGTGTGTACCACCAGGACCAGCAAATCAGCCTTTTAAAAACAGTTTTCCAAGAGCCTTCAACCAAGTGCTCCCACCCTCCTCTCCTGTAACTCCCAACTACAGCAGAGTCTAAGAGATACAGTGTTTCTAAGGGGGACCTTGCCACCCTCAGTCACATGAGGGAGCTAAGTTATTAAGAAAGCATGAGGGAGCCAGGCAGTGGTGGCGTACGCCTTTAATCCCAGCACTCGGGAGGCAGAGGCAGGCGGATCTCTGTGAGTTCAGGGCCAGCCTGGTCTCCAAAGCGAGTTCCAGGAAAGGCGCAAAGCTACACAGAGAAACCCTGTCTCAAAAAAACCAAAAATAAAAGAAAAAAAGAAAGAAAGCATGAGGGCCTGGAGGTGGAGAGATGGCTCAGGAGTTAAGAGCACTGGCTGTTCTTGTAGAGCAGAGGACCAGGGTTCAATTCCCAGAACTGGCATGGTTGCTTATAACCATTTGTAACTCCAAGTCTAGGTGATCTAACATCCCCTTCTGGTCTCCTCTGGAAACTGCACATACATGTCTGGTGCACAGACATATAAGCAGGCAAAACACACATGTGCCTAAAATAAAAATAAAAGAAAGCATAGAAGAGCTGATGTTGAGCAGGAAATTGGCAGCCTCCCTTCTGTGGACACTGAGATATCTCACCCCATCCCACACTCACATTAAAGAGCATCATTTGACAGTCTTTCTGAGCTCTAGCTTAGGTTTCTTCTGTTATTATTCTCATCTTTTGTACCACATTCTTCAACTCTTAGTTCTTTAACAGGAAACCAGCAGGAAATAGAGACATTATCCTACTAGCCACCCCAAAATTTAAAAACTATTCTTTCATTCACCTATAACTATTCACTGGGTGCCAAATATTGGCCAGAAACCACGAGGTATGATTTTTAACGATTTATTAGATTATTTATTATGTGTATGTGAGTGCTTGCAGAGGCCTGAAGAGGGCATTAGAGTCCCTTGTGTTGGAGTTACTGGCCATTGCCAGCTGCCTAAGGTGGGTTCTGGGACCTGAACTTGGGTCCTCTTGTAAGAATAGCAAATGCTTTTAACTGCTAAGCCATCTCTCCAGCTCCAATTTGTTTTTATTTTGTGTGTCTGTGGGAGTGCCTGCTGTCAGGAGAGTCTAGAAGAGGTTGGTGTTAGGTGTCTCTCTCAGTCCATCCCTACCTTATATCTTGAGAGATGGTCACTTCCTTACTCAGCTAGGCTAGTCAGTCATTTGGTTTGGGGGTCCCCTGCCTCCACTTTTAGGGCTCTAGGATTACAGGTCAATCACCATACCACCAGCATTTATGTGGATACTGATGACCCCAACTCTAGTACATGCTGAGCCATGACTCCAGTCCCAGGGGAAAAAAAAGTATGTATGATATATATATATATAATGTTAGAATTCTGCCCTCACTCCAGCTACATGACCACACATGCACAGTTCAGGAGTTAGGCAAAGGGTCCTGCATCTTACCAGTGTGCACTGGTGATTACGAATGCCCAGCGTTGCCACACTATCTGCCCATGCCTGGCGTAGCTCTGCAAGCCCACCTGTGCCTTACAGAGCTGTGACTCTGACTCCACCCTCTCTCTCTCTTCTGTTCTGTTCTCTCTTCCCCCCACCATCTCTCTCTCTGCACGTGCTCCTTCCCCAGGCCTGGTTCAATTGTTTTCCCCCTCCTCTTCCTCCTAATAAAGCTCTGATACTGATACTGGGTTTTGTCACGACCTTTCCGCTCGGTAGCCAGCACCAGTAACCAGAGCCGCTTATCATTCTTACAACTTATCTATATGTTATATATAACTACATATTTATAATAACATTTCACTATAATTTTTATATTATATATAATTACATAGTTATAATAACATTTCACTATAATTTTTATATATTTAGACAGGGTCTTATGATGTATCCTGGCCTGGCCCCCAACTCTTTATGGAACCTTTGATCCTCCTGTCTCCACCCTCCTTAGTGCTAAAAATTACAGATATACACCTCCTTGCATTGTGTATGTGATGCTGGGGATCCAACCCAAGGCCCTGTTCATGCTATGCAAGCATTAGACCAACATGGTCTACAGATATACATGCAGTCAAAACAGCTGTACACATAAAATAAAAGTAAAAGGGGAGGAAAGAAAAAATGAAATGACACAAGTCTCCGAGCTCTAAGCCCATCCCAGTGACATACTTCCCCAGCAAGGCCACACCTCCTAAATGCTCCCCAAACAGCACCACCAACTGGGGACCAAGTATGCAAATGCCTGAGACTATGGGAGACAGTCCTCATTGAAACCACCACATTCCGGGGCCTGGACGCCACAGTCTTGTGGCCATATCATATTACAAAATTAGCCTAATTTCAAAATGACCCTAGTCTTTTACAGTTTCAACACAGTTTAAAAGTCCAAAGTCTCTTTTGAGACTCAGGGCAATCTCTTAATTGTAACTACCTGTGAAATAAAAAAGCGAATTCTATGCTTCCAACAACAGTGGAACAGAATATACATTATCATGCCCAAAGGAGGAATGGTGTCGTAGTAAGAAAATACTAGACCAAAGCAAGCCTAAATCCCAGCTGGGAAAGCAGCATGTCCAGTGTCAGGTGGCTTAGATGGCTCTGCTTGTTAGTACCAGCCCCATCCTTTCCCACCCTTGAACAGCTTCAGGACACTAAAATGGCAGCAGGCTATTTCTCCTTCCCAGAATGCACCTGGGTACTTCCTGCCTTTCCCAAAACACACCTGGGTATATGTTCCCATTCCCCTTTCCACAATTCTCCTGGCCAAGGAAATCTTGCCATCTAGACCACACTACGGCTTCTGCTCCTCCCGTTTCCTGCCTTCCCTCTCTGGACCATGAAACAGTCACACCTAGGCCAGCTGCGGCTGTCTGTGTCTAGTCCAGCCCACGTGTCCCCCTGGAGTAATAAATCTATCTCCTTTGTGCCGAGTGTCTGGTGTCTGGGCGTATTTTGTGCCGACTCCGAGGTCTTCGCTGCCTCTCCAGCTTTGCTGCCTGCTACACACTTCTCTCTCTTGGGCTGGTTCCACCCATGGCATGCAGATCTCTTTGGCAGGTGTCCCACAGCTCTGGCACCTCCAACACCTTGAGGTCTCCAACACAATCCAGACTTCACTCCCACAGTTTCACACGATGACCTCGAAGGGCCTCTTGTCCTCTCAGGTCCTTCACTCTGGAACTCCTCTGCCATACATTACCTGGCCTCAGTAGCCATCTGAAACCTCAGACAAAGATTCTACTGTAGAGGAGCCCCAAAACAGCTTGACCACACAGCTGCCATGACAGGCTTAGAAGCCCAGACACAGCTTCTGTGACAGGCTTACTGGCAGGCAACACCCGGACTCAGGAAAAGCCATAAGCTGACCCCACCCAGGGAGGGCCAGGGAGGGCCTGCGTCTAAGGGGAAGTATCTGACATCCCAAACATTCCAACCATTAGAAGGTGGCCAGATGTCCTGGAGTCTAGCACACACGTATTTTTGTTTTACTGATACCTCTAGACAAGTGTCAGCCAATCAGGGTCCTGGACCCTGGAAATCCTCTCACCCCAACCTCTGCTATGATAAAAACTCTACCCAACCTGGGCTTGACAGACAGAGGGACCAAGTCCTGGAGCTTGAAAATAATAAAGGCTCTTTGCTTTTACGCATGGGATTTGTTCTCCATGGTGGTCTTTTGGGGGTCCCCACAATCTGGGCAGAATACTACAACTGCCTGACGGTGGTGGCACACACCTGTTATCCCAGTCCTCGGGAGGCAGAGGCGGGTGGACTTCTGAGTTTAAGGCCAACCTGGTCTATGGAGCCAGTTCCAGGATAGCTAGGACTGTTACACAGAGAAACCCTGTGGGAAAAAAAAAAAAAAAAGATTCCACAACCCCTTTCCTCATGAATCCTTCATAACTTTAAAGTAACACTACGTGGACAACACTGACAGACTTGGCTGCCAGCTTGGATGGAGACCGGCCTCCCTGAACTACATTAACAGCAGCTTTTGAATGAATGCAGTTGCTTTCCAGGGGCAGAAAATGCCTTGTGTGCCTGTGGGGGTGGCACATGCCTTTAATCCCAGCACTTACGAGGCAGAGACAGGCGGAACTCTGTGAGGTTTGAGGCCAGGCTGGTCTACAAAGCATGTTCCAGGACAGCCAAGATAGACACAGTGAAACCCTGACTCGAAACACTGCCCCCCCAAAAAAAGGGGGGGAAAGGAGCTAATCTCCTTAACAATGACAACCTCTCTCCAAGCACAAGCCTTGGTTTTAACACTAAGCTCGCAAGTGTCCTTTTTCTTTCCAAATTACATTTTGTATTTTTTCTTCCCCATTTGCTCTTTTTCATTGTAGACCTGCATAAGAGTGATCATTAATAACCATTCAATAGAATCAATATTAGGCTGCCTTGAAATCTCCTCTGTCAAACAAAGTAATCCCTTACTTTAAAATTTAGCCTCAGGCAAGTTCCTAACCCAAGGACAGAAAGCAACTACATTCTTTGCCAAAATATCACTAGAATGGTCTCTAGCCTACTTGTTAATATTGTTCTCTTCTGAAACTTCTTGAGCTGGGTCTCCAGTCTGCATGGCTCTCTGCACTACCGTCTTCCAGGATCCTACTGGAGGGGGGGTGGTGGTGGCAAAACAGCTTGACCATACAGCTGCCATGACAGGCTTAGAGGCCCAGACACAGCTCTGGCAGCAACACCTGGACCAGGAAAAGCCATACTGACCCACTGAGTGGGCCTGCATCTAAGAGGAAATACCCAACATTCCAAACATTCCCTAACCCCTAGACAAATGTCAGCCAATCAGGGTCCTGAACCCTAGAAATCCCCCTCACCACACCCTCTGCTATTATTAAAAACCCCAACCTGCCTGAGTTCTGGACTCTCTGCTGTCATCATTGTGTGGGAGAGTCCAAGCTCTGAGCTTGAAAATAAAGGCTCTTTGCTTTTACAATACGGGCTTTAGTCTCCATGGTGGTCTTTTGGGAGTCCCCAAGATCTGGGCATAACATTACCAGGATGGCCCATTATGTTCTGCTTAGTGTTTAACTTTTCTAGTCCAAAGTTCTAAAGTCTTCCACACACCTCCAAAACACAGAATGGTCAGTTTCTTTACAGCAATAGCCCACTCCTGGCACCAACTTCTGTATTAGTTCCTGTTCTCTAGCTGTTCTAAAACACCATGATGAAGGTAACTTGTAGGAGGAACTTACAGAACCAGAGGGATGAGAGTCCATCATGATGGAGAGGCGTGATAGCAAGAGGCAGGTATGGCCGCTGGAGCATCTGGCCAAGAGAGTGACACCTTGGATAGTAAGCACAAAGCAGAGGAGTGCACTAGAAATGACATGAGTCTTTAAACTGCAAGTCCATCCACAAAGATATGTCAGCAAAGCCACACCTGTTAGGATTCTGCCATGCCAGCCAAGTTCAGTAGCTAAGCAAGGGGGTCTTACATCTTATGTCATCAGTGTGCCGTGTGATTGTGCAAATGCACGCAGCATGGTCACGCAATCAGTGCATGTGTGGTATAGCTCCATGAGCCCACCTGGGCATGTGCAGGAGAATCCTTAAAAGCTGGACAGAGACTCCTCCCCTGTCTCTTCTGCTCTCCCCCACCCCCACTCTCTCTCTCCTGCACGTGTCTCTGCCCCAAGCCTGGCCACACTCTCTTCTGTCCCGCCCCCCTCCTAATAAAGCTCTGATACTGGGTTTTGTCGTGCCTCTGACCTTTCCTCGCACCGTAAAAGTGCTGCATTGAAAACCAACAACACCTCTCCAAATAGCACTACCAACTGGGGACCAAGTATTTAAATGCCTGAGACTATGGGAGACGTTTTCTAAACCACCGCAGTCAGTTTACATTAAATAGCAACAACAGCTGGTGGCGGTGGTGGTGGTGGTGGTGGTGGTGGTGGTGGTGGTGGGGTGGTGGGGTGGAGGTGGGGGGGTGGTGGAGATGGTGGTAGTGATGGTGGTGGTGGTGGCGGCAAAGGAGACAGCAGCAGCAGTGATGGTGGCCCATTCCTTTAATCCCAGGACTCGGGAGACAGGTGGTTCTCTGTGAGTTGGAGGCCAGCCTGGTCTACAGAAAAAGCAGTAACATCTGTATCACACCCAAGGCTGAGAACCCTGTAGTTGCCAAGCCCCTGAGGCTAGAACCTCAGCCTTTTGACTAGTCCCACAGTGGCTGATTCTTCACTGGGAAGTCTCACAACTGGGTAGTTGATCAGTTTACAAGGCTGGATGCCTTGGCAGTCTGGTAGCCTAACACTGAGAGGTTCCTGAAAAGCTGCTGGTCCCTAGTCCACAATGAAAGCTTGCAAATGTGGGTTCTGATATCAGCAAAGGAATCTATAGCAGTGGCTAAGGGTAAATCAACATGACAAGATTGAAGCCAAGAGAGCAAAAGCCAAGTAATCAGGACTGGAGAGATGGCTCAGGGGTTAAAAGCACTTCTTCCAGTGGACCCAAGTTTGAATCCCAGCACTGTTGTTGGTGTTTTTCACTCTTTTTTGGGGGCCCGCCACCCAGCTCCCAAATAAATCACACACAGAGGCTTATTCTTACTTATAAATGACCAGTCTTAGCTTGGCTTGTTTCTTGCCAGCTTTGCTTAACTTAAATGATCCTGTCTACGTTTTGCCTCTGGGCTTTTCCTGTTCTCTTACTTCTGTAAATCTTATTCCTACTCTGTGGCTGACTCCTAGGTCCTCCTCCTTCTCTGGCTCTTTCTTTTTCATCCCAGATTTCTCCTTCTATATATTCTCTCTGCTGCCAGTCTTGACTGTTTTCTCTCTCCTGCCTCACTTATTGGCCATTTAGCTCTTTATTAGACCATCAGGTGTTTTTTTTTTGTTTGTTTTGCGTGTATTTCGAGATCTTATACAGGCTTACAGCACAAAGAACAGAGGGCAGAAGGCTACAAATGTACAATCTGTATCTAGGTGTTAACAATTATCACATAATAGACAAAATTTTAAGATTCAGGAGGTGGAATCGAAAGGAATTAGCATAAGATATCAAGTCAAGTACAAGCAAGCAACAGTTATCCAAAACTGGGGCCAGGGCCCTACAGGTATCCCTTTTACTAATAAATGAGTTTCTGACTTAGGTTGCATGGGATGTCAGCAGGTCACCTTACCCATTATGGAGACGCCTGCCTAGGCCACACAGGCTCTCTGTCTTAGGTTGGTGAGTGCCCCCCAGGCATTACCTGTTTCTGAATACTCATTATCATACAGGCTCAATCATGTGTGAGCTGCAGAGCTAACTGCTGCCAAAGATCTCAAAGTGGCACTGGGCTTGCAATCTGTGTGTTTGACACAGAAAAGACCAACAGAGGTCCTATCCCACCCATAGCCAGTAGGTTAAAGGCAACTAAGCCATTCCCTTCCTTAACGAGCCTTACTGCAAACTGGAGTCCTTGTAAGATGGTATCCCAAAGGCAAATAGAACTTGAGTTAATAAAATTTATAATTTTCAAATCCAATCAAAATGTATATAACTATTGAGTTAAATTTATCATGCCCAATAGAATGAAAGATTAATTAACGGTGGTAGCTACTTTTGCTGCCAGGGTCTCCACTGTGCTGGCTGTAGTAAGCAATTATGAAATGGTAATCCCAGAAACAGTAGCAGTGGTGGCTGCCACTGCTATAACAGCAACAATGGCAGCAGCAATGTCAAATTCTCTTCTGGAGCATGTGTGCATCCACTGGCATGGATACAACTCCAGGAACACAAACCGCCAAGGTCCATTTTTCTCATCAGGTGTTTTATACAGGCACAGTAACACAGTTTTACAGAGTTAAACAAATGCAACACAAAAGTAAGACACCTTAAAATAATATTCTACAACATAGCACCCTCATGACAGCCCAAGATCTGATGCCCTCTCCTGGCCTTTACCAGCACCACACACCTATGGTGGTGCATAGACATACTGGTGGGCAAACACCTATACAAATAACAAAATAAATAAAATTTAATTTAAAATAAAGTGAGTATACTTGTTCCTTGTATAATCAAACTTCACTACCTGCAGGAAGTAAACCAAAGAGTATTCAAAGAAAAAAAAAAGAAGAAGGTGAGTAATTTTTTCCTGTCAAACTCTTTTTTGTCTGAACTGCTACCAGAAAGTGCCACTAACAATTGGAGTGGATCTCCCCCCATCAGAACAGTTCTGAGTAGAGAGCCACACCTGAAGAATTAATTTTTAGGGGCTGGAGAGATGGCTCTGCGGTTAAGAGCACTGGCTGCTCTTCCAGAGGTCCTGAGTTCAATTCCCAGCAACCACATGGTGGCTCACAACCATTCATAATGAGATCTGGTGCCCTCTTCTGGCCTGCAAGCATGCACATAGGTAGAACACTGTATACATAACAAAAAATAAAAAAAGAATTAATTTTTCAAATTAATTTTAATTTCACTTTAATTATTTCAAAATTTCAAATCAATTATTAATTATTTAAAAATGATAAAATTTAAAAGTTTGGAGTCAATAGTACCTTTAAGGTACTCTACTAAAATTGCTATAAATTTCTCTTTCTTTAAAAAAAAAAAGTTATTTATGTGTGTGTTTGTGTGTGTTTATGGTGTGTTTATAGGATGTCTGTTCATGTGAATGCAGCAGGCTGATCTCTGTGAGTTCAAGGCTAGCCTGCTCTACAAAGTGAGTTCCAGGACAGCCAGGGCTACACTGATAAATCCTGTGAAAAACAAAAAGAAAAAGAAAATAGATTTTCTTCCGTACAATATAGTCTGATTATGGTTCCCCTCCCCTAACTCCTCTCAGATCCTCCCCACCTCCCCACCTTTCTTTCTCTTACTCATTAGAAAACAAATAATGACAATAACAACCATAATAATAACAAATAAAAACAGAGAAACCAGAATAGGGCAAAACAAACAACAGGAAAAAAAAGATTAAAAAAAAACACACACACAAGAAACACATGCAGACAGAGACACATGCATTCATACACAGAGAAAACCTATAAAAACAAAATCAGAAACCATAATATATAAGCAAAAGATCTGCAAGATTATTTTTTGGTTATTCAGACATAGCATTTTGAAACAACAATAACAAAATCCTCCAAAAATACCATCAAGTTCATTTTATGTTGGCCAACCACTGCTGGGCATGGGACCTGCCCTTAAGTTTGGTTTATGCACCCAGTGAGAGCTCATTGCAGAAAATTAGTTTTTTCTTTGCCAACAGTTCCCAATTGGAGATAGCATCTAGCTTAGGGATGGGGCTTGTGTCCACTCTCCCTCTCAGCACTGGGACCAATCTGGCTTAGACCCATGCAGGTTCTGCGCATGCTGCCATAGGCTGTGAGTTCATGTGTGCATCAGTCCTGTTGTGTCTAGAAGGTCTTATTTCCTTGGTGTCTTCCATCCCCACTGGCTCTTAGACTCTGCTCCTCTTCCACAGATTTCCCTGAGCCTTTTTAGTTTAATTTAATTTTTTTGTGACAGGGTCTCACTATGTAGCCTTGGCTAGCCTGGAACTCACTAAGTAGACCAGGATGACTTTAAACTCAACAACTCACAGAGATCCACCTGCATCTGCATTTGATGGTGTGCACCATCAAACCTGGCTTAGGTTCAAAATTATTAAAATAATATATGGAGAAGCTGCTTCGTATGTGGCGTCTGCTTAACAAATCTGGTTGCTGTTTTTGGTTGGTTAGCTGGGTTTTTTGGAAGCCTTTTTTTTTTTTTTTTTTTTTTGGTTTGGTTTTTAAAGACAGGGTTTCTCCTGTAGTTTTGGTGCCTGTCCTGGACCAGGCTGGCCTTGAACTCAGAGATCAGCCAGGCTATGCCTCCCAAGTGCTAGGATTAAAGGCGTGCACCACCACCACCCAGCTGGAGCCTTAAACTCAAGATCTTCTTAAGCACCAGTAGCCACTCTTCACTCTCAGCTAGCTTGTGGATTCTGAAGCTGAACTTTCCAGCCTACCAGAACAGACACTTCCCCAGGTCAGCCTTGAGCCAAGGAATTTCTTACTTCTTTCTGTCTCCCCCAACCCCTCTCTCAGAAAAAGATAACAAATTTCAACATATTTCATATATGCACTTACATGGTTTGTGATCATTAAAACAAATTAAAATATGATTTGTGATATAAAGAAAATTCTTATTATGAAGAGCCATATTATTAGCTTAAAATGATGGTCTTGGCTTCATAAAAGCATCTTAGGAGAGCAAGGGTTCATTTTGGCCCACAGTCTCAGGTCACAGTCTGTCATAACAAAGAAGTCACAGGGTCATGAGCGTGAGGCAGCTGGTCACCTCTCACATCACCAGGAACAGGAGCAATCAGGAACACATGCTAACGCTCAGCTCACTTTGTCCATCTTAGATGGCCCACAGCCTGTCCAGGGAATGGCACACCCGCATTTAAGATAGGGTTTCCCAGGTAAATTAAGGTAATCAAGAAAATCCCACAGGTTTGCCTAAAGGTCCCACTCCCAGGTGATCCTAGAGACTCTCAAATTGGCGATACTAGTCATCAAGATGACCTTTAATAGACCGCTTGAGATATAGTTACTAAGGATTTTTTTGTTTGTTTTTTTTTTTTTTTTTTTTTTTTTTTTTTACTAAGGATTTTTGATAAATAGTTATACTTACTAATATTTGATAAATAAATAGATATACTTACTAATGATTTTGAAATATACTTACTAATGATTTTTGATGAATGTTGATAAATAAAGTATGATTTGTCTCTAGTGAATTATTTTGAAATTAATTTTTATCATAAATACCATCTACAAATCACATACTTTTAATTCTAGTAGGAATCTTTCGGTTAAGCTATAACCTGTTTAATAATAATGTATATTATTGAAATATATATAAAATATCTAACCTGAATAGTTAAAATAATCAGTTTACCAGAATCACAATAGGATACTACATTTCAAGTATCATGATATTATTTTAGAAGCAATATATGTCACTTTTAAGTATGCTACTTCTTTTTTGTTTGTTTGTTTTGTTTTTTGAGACAAGGTTTCCCTGTGTAGCTTTGTCCCTTTCCTGGAACTCACTCTGTAGCCCAGGCTGGCCTCGAACTCACAGAGATCCACCTGCCTCTGCCTCCCTAGTGCTGGGATTAAAGGTGTGCACCACCACCCAGCTATAATTCCCATTTCAATTAAGCACATACTTAAAAAAGAAATAGTGCCAGGGCAGTGGTGGCTAGTACACAGCTTTAATCCCAGCACTAGGGAGGCAGAGGCAGGCGGATCTCTGTGAATTCGAGGCCAAGCTGGGCTACAGAGTGAGTTCCAGGACAACCAAGGATACACAGAGAAACCCTGTCTCAAAAAACCAAAGAGAGAGAGACAGAGAGAGAGAGACAGAGAGAGAGAGAGAGAGAGAGAGAGAGAGAGAGAGAGAGAGAGAGAGAGATGGGAATTATATAACTTTCTCCCTCCCTTTCCTTCTTCCAGCCCCTCCAAGCTACCTTCCCTTATGCCCCTCCCATGTTCCCATCACTTTCAACTTTATAACCTCTTTTTCTTTTATTATTATTACATATATACACACACATATATGTGTGTGTATATATGTATGTGTGTCCACAAATATATATAGCTACAACCTGCTAAATCGATTTTTGGTTTTGGTGTGTGTACAGTTTCAAGGCTGACAACTCTACATTGAACAACCAATAAGGGGGCTCATCTCTGGGAGAGGCTAATTCTCATTTCCCAGTAGTCACTAGTTGGCTATAGTTTTTTGTCTAGGGGAGGGAGGCCATGAAAACTTCCCCTTCCACATGTCCAGGATCACTATTCCAGCCTCCTTTATGCAGCCATTTCTAGGAGACTGCTTCACAGCAGGCTTCCTGGGCCTCTGGATCTTACAGTCTTTCTACCTCTCTTCCTTGAGCCTTAGATGCAGTGATTCGATGTATCCATTGGGGTTTCTTCTTTATACAGAGAAATCATTTCTGGGCTAAGATCCTTCCCCCTTTATTGTTGTTTGTTTGTTTGGACAATCTTACACTAGCTCAGACTGGCCTGGAACTCACGTGACAGACAGTCCTCCAGCCTCGGTCCTCTGGAGTACTAGGATAGTAGGCATGCATCACCACGCCAGAACCTCCGGACTCCCCCCCCACACACACACCTTTTAACTAAATGTTAACTGTGCCTTGACAAAAAAGTCCCTTCTTTGCTGTTTTCCTTTTTGTTTGTTTTTTTTGAGACAAAATCTCATGGAACTTAGAATAGCCTCCAACTTGGTATGTACCTGAGGCTGGTCTTAAATTTCTGATCCCCCTGCCTCTACTTCCTAAGTGCTGAGATCATAAATGTGGGCTCCTATGCCAGACCAGGAAGTCGTTCTTAGTTATAACTTCCATTCTTCCTTCTGTAGTCTTAGGATCTCTTGTTACCCTTGGTGTAGGCAGAAAGCATTTGGGTCACTGGCAATATTGTCCTGTCTGTGTCAGAGCCACACACAGAAAGGTAAGTACACAGTAATCTGAGAAATCCACAAGAGTGTGTTAAAAGGTGTCAGGTATTTATTAAGATATGAAATAGGGAAGTATACTCACAAGCACAGAAACAAGTAAACAGCTGAAGTTGTCCTCTGTTCTGTCCATGAGGGCATGCACCTGGCCGCCCGGTGTCTGACTATGCCAAGAAGAAAACACTGTATGCACCTTGCTGGAGAGACGCTTTGTTTGTTTGTTTTTGTTTTTCGGACAGGTTTTCTCTGTGTAGCTTTGAAGCCTGTCCTGGAACTCACTCTGTAGACCAGGCTGACCTTAACTCACAGAGATCTGCCTAGCTCTGCCTCCCGAGTGCTGAGATTAAAGCGTGAGCCGCCACTGCCTGGCTGCTGGAGAGACTTTTTTTTTTATGCCAAATGCTGTTTATTGAAGGAGGGAAGAGGTCTTAAATACAGGCTTACAGCACTATGGGAGAACCCCAGAGGGCAGAAGTTTGCTACAAATGTTTTACAATCTTGTATCTAGGCTGTTAATACCCATTATGCAGGATACATAGACAAGGAACTTCCCTTAAGCATTCAGGAGGGTGGAACCCGGCAGGGAATTAGCATTGGGAGGATATCAAGGTCAAGGTCAGCAAGCAAGGCAACAGTTACCCAAAATGGGGACCAGGGCCCTACAGGACCCCTTTTACTAATAAATGAGCTTCTGACTTAGGTTGCATGGGACGTCAGCAGATCACCTTACCCATCATAGAGACGCCTGCCCAGGCCACACAGGCTCTCTGTCTTAGGTTGGTGAGTGCCCCCCAGGCATTACCCGTCTCTGAATACTCATTATCATACAGGCTCAATCATGTGTGAGCTGCAGAGCTAACTGCTGCCAAAGATCTCAAAGTGGCACTGGGCTTGCAATCTGTGTGTTCGACACAGAAAAGACCAACAGAGGTGCTATCCCACCCATAGCCAGTAGGTTAAAGGCAACTGAGCCATTCCCTTCCTTAATGAGCCTTACTGCAAATTGGAGTCCTTGTAAGATGGTATCCCAAAAGCAAATGGATCTTGAGTTTATAAATTTATATTTTTCAAAGCCAATCGAAATGTATATAACTATTGAATTAAATTTATCATGCCCAATAGAATGAAAGATTAACTAACTGTGGTAGTTACTTTTGCTGCCAGGGTCTCCACTGTGCTAGCTGTAGTAAGCAGTTATGAACCGGTAATCCCAGAAACAGTAGCAGTGGTGGCTGCCATTGCTATAACAGCAACAAAGGCAGCAGCAATGTCAAATTCTCTTCTGGATTGTGTGGACATCCACTGGCATGGATACAACTCCAGGAACACCAACCACCAACGCCCATTTTTTCTTGATCCCAGCACGACTTAAGCTGGCAGCTCTTCTGGAGAATCCAACCTCATGGCTACAGTTCCTAGGCTTACATTAATGCTTACCAAAGCTGGCCATATTGGGCTCTCAATCCCCATTGGCATCAGAAGGGTAGAGTTTTTCATGAAGACCCGTTAGGTCTCTGTCATGTTGGGCTTCAGCAGCAGTCACAGGGAGCGTTCAGTGCTCAGGAATCCAAAGAGGAACCTCATTGTCCTGAGGAAAGACATAAACCAAACTCCGGGGCCACACCAACGCCAGATCAGGTCCCCTCCAAGTGCTAGTAGAAAGATCCTTCCATCACTCCAGAGGGTGATTTGCAACAGGAGCCCTCCAGTGCTTATCTGCAGCGGATACTCCAGCAGAATCCACCGATAAAAAATTTAAATATATAAAACAAGGGAAAGAATAGAATGTGGAGAGGAATGATGAGTCCCTAGTTCCCCCTTTTTTTTTACTTTAGTAAAATATGTTTGTTTGTTTGTTTGTTTAATAGTTCAAATTTTTATTTTTTTTATTTTTTAAAATTAATTAATTTATTTATTTTTCTATTGTCAGCTTGATATAGTATGTATTCTTACCTTAATAGTGAAACGTTTCATTGAGGCTTGCTCAGTAATTGAGTAAAACCAAAATTTATTATAAGCTACAGTTGTCCTAGGGACCTCCATGCTATATATATAGCCTCCATGGTTCTGTGGGTTGTACTCTGATTGTTCTTTATTTTATATCTAGAATCCACTTTTGAGTGAGTACATACAATGATTGTCTTTCTGGGTTTGGGTTACCTCACTCAGGATGATTTTTTTCTAGTTCCATTCATTTGCCTGCAAATTTCATGCTTTCATTGTTTTTCTCTGCTCAGTAGTACTCTATTGTGTATATGTACCACATTTTCTTAATCCATTCTTCCATTGATGGGCATCTAGGTTGTTTCCAGGTTCTGGCTATTACAGAGACTCTTAATCTACAAGAAAATCCAACTGAGAGCTAGAAGTGGTGGCTCATATCTATAATCCCAGCACTTGCAAGGCAAAGACAGGAAGATGAGTTCTAGGTTCGTGTAGACTATGTCGTAAGCTCTAGGCCAGTTTGTGCTACATTGTGAGACTCAGTTTAAAAAAAAAAAAAAAAAAAAGGAGCCGGGCGGTGGTGGCGCACGCCTTTAATCCCAGCACTCGGGAGGCAGAGCCAGGCGGATCTCTGTGAGTTCGAGGCCAGCCTGGCTACAAGTGAGCTCCAGGAAACGACAAAGCTACGCAGAAACCCTGTCTCGAAAAAAAAAAAAAAAAAAAAAAAAAGGAGTTGGGAGAAGTGTTATGAAGATAGCTCAATTGGTAAAGTGTTTACTGTAGAAGAATGAGTTTGAGTTTGATTCCTAAAACCAAGTTTTAGGATTTTATTGCTGTGAAGAGACACCATGACCAAGGCAACTTTTGTTTTTGTTTTTTGTTTGTTTGTTTGTTTTCGAGACAGGGTTTCTCTGCAACAGCTCTGGCTGTCCTGGAACTCAGAGATTCACCTGCCTCTGCTTCCCAAGTATTGGGATTAAAGGCATGTACCACCACTGCCTGGTTAAGCAACTTTTTAAAAAATGAATTATTTTATTGGTGTTTTGCTTGCATGTATATCTGTGTGAGAGTGTCAGATTCCCTGGAACTGGAGTTACAGACAGGTGTAAGCTGTCTGTATGGGTGCTGGGAATTGTACCTGGGTCCTCTGGAAGAGGAGTCAGTGTTCTTAACTGCAGATCTGTTTCTCTAGCTCCCACAGCAACTCTTTTTTTTTTTCTTATTTTACTTTAAAAATATGGAATGCTTCATGAATTTGTGTGTCATCCCTGTGGAGGGGCCATGGCTAATCTTCTCTGTGTCATTCCAATTTTAGAGTACGTGCTGCTGAAGTGAGAACCCAGAGCAACCCTTATAAAGGAAAACATTTAATTGGGGCTGGCTTACAGATTCAGAGGTTTAGTCTATTATCGCCATGGTGGGAAGCATGGCAGCACGCAGGCAGACACGGTGCTGGAGAAGGAGCCGGCAGTTCTGCATCTTGAGAGGCAGGCAGCAGGAAGAGACAGTGAGACACTGGGCCTGGCTTGAGCTTCTGAAATTCAGAGTCTTCCCCACCACACACACACACACTTCCTCCAACAAGGCCACACCCACTCCAACAAGGCTGCCCCTCCCAATAGTGCCACTTCCTATGGCCCTATAGGGACCATGTGGGTTTTTTTGTTTGGTTTGGTTTGGTTTTTGTTGTTGTTGTTTGATTGTTTGTTTGGGTTTCTCTGTGTAGTTTTGGTGCCTGTCCTGGATCTTGCTCTGTAGAACACGCTGGCCTCGAACTCACAGAGATCCCACCTGGCTCTGCCTCCCGAGAGCTGGAATTAAAGGTATGTGCCACCCCCACCCGGCTTGTTTTGTTTTTTAAGACAGAGTTTCTTTATTTTTTTGGAGTTGAGGACTGAACCCATGGCCTAGCGCTTGCTAGGCAAGCACTCTACCACTGAGCTAAATCTCCAACCCAAGACAGAGTTTCTTTATGCAACAGTCCTGACTGTCTGTCCTGGAACTCATTCTGCAGACCAGGATGGCCTCAAACTCAGAGATCTGCCTGTCTCTGACTCTTTTTTTTTTCTTCGAGACAGGGTTTCTCTGTGTAGCTTTGCGCCTTTCCTGGAACTCGCTTTGGAGACCAGGCTGGCCTCGAACTCACAGAGATCTGCCTGCCTCTGCCTCCCGAGTGCTGGGATTAAAGGTGTGTGCCACCACCGCCCGGCGCCTCTGACTCTTATGTGCTGGGATTAAAAGGATGCACCACCATCACCTGGCTATAGGGACCACTTTTATTCAAACCACCACAAACCACATTAAGAGGAGAAAAAAAAAAAAGGCTGGGCATGGAGAGTACGATTGCAATCCCATGGTTGAGGACACAGGGATAGGCAGATCCCTGGTCTCCCTGGCAAGCCAGATGAGCTAACTGATGAGCTTCAGGTCAATGAAAGACCTTGTCCCAAAAAGCAAGGTAGAGAGCACTGGTGGTGGTTTAAATAAGAATGCTCTCCCTTCCCTGTAGACTCATATATTTGAATGCTTAGTCACCAAGGTGTGGCACTATATGAAAGGAATAAAAGGTGTGTGCTGTGGATATCGTTCCGTATAAACAAAACACTGATTGGCCAGTGGCCAGGCAGGAAGTAGGCAGGACAAGGAGAGGAGAGTTCTGGGAAGTGGAAGGCTGAGTGAGGGAGACACTGCCAGCCGCTGCCATGACAAGAAGCACATGAAGATGCCGGTAAGCCACAAGCCACGTGGCAAGGTATAGATTTATGGAAATGGATTATTTTAAGCTATAAGAACAGTTAGCAAGAAGCCTGCCACAGCCATACAGTTTGTATGCAATATAAGTCTCTGTGTTTACTTGGTTGGGTCTGAGCGGCTGTAGGACTGGTGGGTGACAAAGATTTGTCCTGACTGTGGGCCAGGCAGGAAAACTCTAGGTATAGGTGTGGCCTTGTTGGAGGAAATGTGTCACTGGGGATGGGCCTTGAGGTTACAAAAGCCCATGCCAACCCCAGTGTCTCCCACACTGACTCACATCAGGATGCAGAACTCTCAACTACCTCTCCAGCACCATGTCTGCCTGCATGCCACCATGCTTCCTGCCATGATGATAATGGACTAAATCTCTGAACCTGTAAGCCAGATTCAATTAAATGTTTTCTTTAAGAATCGCCATGTAGTAGAATATTATTTTAAGGTGTGTTACTTTTGTTTATGTTGCATTTGTTTAATTCTGTGTTAGCTGTGTTACTGTGCCTGTCTAAAACACCTGATAGTCTAATAAAGAGCTGAACAGACAATAGTGAGACAGGAGAGAGAAATAGGCAGGGCTGCCAGGCAGAGAGGAAATATGGAAGAAGAAGAAAAGAGATAGAGGAGTGAGAGAAGTAGTCAGAGAAGGAGGAAGACCTAGGGGCAGCCACTCAGCTCTACAGAAGTTTTCCTGTGTCCCGCCTGGTCCTCAGCTGCTCAGACCCAAGTAAACACACAGAGGCTTATGTTAATTAAAACTGCTCAGCCATTAGCTCAGGCCTACCACTGACTAGCTCTTACACTTAAACTCAGCCCATTTTTGTTAATCTATATGTTGCCATGTGTTCCATGGATTTACCTGTGTGCCATTACATGTTGCTTCTGGACAGCAGGCTGGTGCTGGCATCTCCTCTCTCAGCCTTCCTCTTCTCAGAATTCTCCTTGTCTGTTTATCCTGCCTATACTTCTTGTCTGGCTACTGGCCAATCAGCTTTTCATTTATCAGCCAATCAGAACAACACATTCACAGCACACAGAACATTCCACAGCACCTCCCCTTTTCTGTCTAATCAAAAAGGAAGGGTTTAACTTTTTTTATATAAATAAGATTTATTTTTATTATTATTATTTCCTTTTATTTTATTTTACAATACCATTCAGTTCTACATATCAGTCATGGATTCCCCTGTTCTCCCCCCTCCCACCCCCTCCCCTTACCCCTAGCGCCCCCCCATTCCCACCTCCTCCAGGGCAAAGCCTCCCCCGAGGACTGAGATCAACCTGGTAGACTCAGTCCAGGTAGGTCCAGTCCCCTCCTCCCAGACTGAGCCAAGTGTCCCTGCATAAGCCCCAGGTTTCAAACAGCCAACTCATGCAATGAGCACAGGATTCGGTCCCACTGCCTAGTTGCCTCCCAAACACATCAAGTCAATCAACTGTCTCACCTATTCAGAGGGCCTGATCCAGCTGGGGGCCCCTCAGCCTTTGGTTCATAGTTCATGTGTTTCCATTCGTTTGGCTATTTTTTTTCAATAACTGAGTAAAACCAAAATTTATTATAAGCCACAGTCGTCCTAGGGACCTCCATGCTATATATATAGCCTCCATGGTTCTATGGGTTGTGGTCTGATTGTTCTTTATTTTGTATCTAGAATCCACTTATGAGTGAGTACATACCATGACTGTCTTTCTGGGTTTGGGTTACCTCACTCAGGATGATTTTTTTCTAGTTCCATCCATTTGCCTGCAAATTTCATGCTTTCATTGTTTTTCTCTGCTGAGTAGTACTCCATTGTGTATATGTACCACATTTTTTTCATCCATTCTTCCATTGATGGGCATCTAGGTTGTTTCCAGGTTCTGGTTATTACAAATAGTGCTGCTATGAACATAGCTGAGCATGTATCTTTATGGTATGAATCAGCATTCCTTGGGTATATGCCCAAGAGTGGGATGGCTGGGTCTTGAGGTAGTTCGATTCCTAATTTTCTGAGAAACCGCCATACTGATTTCCACAGTGGTTGTACAAGTTTACATTCCCACCAACAGTGGAGGAGTGTTTGGAAGGGTTTAACTTTAACATAGTAAAATTACATATAATAGAACAGTTATCAAGCAAGAATCAAAGTTCCAATATCCAGTCCATTTATATTTGGCAAGTTTAAAGAAAATATTCTATTTATCCTATATTTATGAGTCCAAGGTTTCATATCTAACTTATCTCTTATCATAACCAGGGAAAATCATAATTATAACCATCTAGTCTTCAACTATATCAAAGACCTCAGAAGGATACAATATTACCTAAGTAAACAGTAATGCTTTGTAAGCAACTTCCAAACTTTTGGAAATGACAGAGACAGCTGCCTGCCTGGATAGTCATCCCAAGTTCCTCTGCAATGTTGGGGCATCCATCTTCAGCTCATAGGCCTAGTCTCTTAGTCACTTTTTCCTGTGTCCTGTAGAATGTCTGGCAGTCTCCTCTGTGAGGCAGGAACCTGAAGGACCATCTTGTCTTGTAAAGTTCAGTGGTCACCTTCCTACAGGTCCTGCATGTCTAGTTTATACAACATATCATCAAGCAGTCAATGCAAGGACACTTTTTTGACCACTGGCTAACTTTTGCCAAAAAGAAAGCAAACTCCATGAGTTTCTTCAATGCCCATTATCTTCTCTGAAGTAGATTGGTACTGCCAGGAGCAGACCTGTCTCAATGTCCAGAAAGTCACAGTTCTTAAAACATTTTAAATTCCATATTCTGTAGGTCTTTGAAGTGTTTGAAGATTACCTACCTAATTGAATTATATCTAGTATACCTAGAAAACTTAACATGAGTATAAGTTTGACTATCATAGAAGAAATTATGATAATTATTAATATGTAGCAATGGCCATGGTGTCTCTTCACAATAATAGAATGTTGACTAAGAAGGCACCCGAGAAAGGACACTGGAGATTACTCTTGACTTCCACGTACTCATGGTGCATATACACTCAAACACATGCACATGCTACATGCATATACACTCAAACACATACATGTGCTGCATGCATATACACTCAATACATATTCATGCTGCATGTATATACAATCAAACACATGCACATGCTGCACGCATATACACTCAAACACATGCACATGCTGCATGCATATACACTCAAATATATACACACACACCACAAAAGTGCGAAAGTGAAGATTATGCTCAAATAAAAAGCAAAACAAAAAAATCTTAATTCTGATAAAATGTCAAGGTTTCCTTTTTATTTTGTGTATGTTTTAACTTTATTTATTCATTTGTTAATTTATTTAGTGTGTGTAATGGGTTCCTGGAATTAAACTCAAGTCAGTAGGCTTCACATCAAGTACTTTTACTTCTGAGCTACCTCATCAGTCACTCCTGCTTTTTATTTTTTATTTATTTTTATTTATTTATTTATTTTTGATTTTCGAGACAGAGTTTCTTTGTGTAGCCTTGGCTGTCCTGGAATTTGCTTTGTAGAGTAGGTTGGCCTTGAACTCACAGAGATCTGTGGTGATATTTTATTTGTATGTTAAGAAATAAAGTTTGCCAAGAGATCAGAGGAAATAGCAAGCCATTTTAAGTAAACACAAAAGTCAGGCAGGAGTAGCACACATCCTTAATCCGATCACTTGGCAGGCAGGGTCTCTGTGTGTTCAAGTCCATACTAGGGAACAGAGCCAAGCATGGTGACACACGCCCTTAATCCCAGTACCAACTGTAGAGATCTGGAGGTCTGTACAGATAGCAAGTGAGGTAGCTGGGCTAAGAGCCAATAAGAGGGCAGAATAGCAACAAAATAAAGGCACAGGTTAACGCCGGGCGGTGGTGGCGCACCCCTTTAATCCCAGCACTCGGGAGGCAGAGGCAGGCAAATCTCTGTAAGTTCGAGGCCAGCCTGGACTACAGAGCGAGTTCCAGGAAAGGCGCAAAGTTACACAGAGAAACCCTGTCTTGAAAAACCAAAAAATAAAAATAATAATAATAAAGGCGCAGGTTAGACAGGAAGTAGTGGCACTTTGGAAGCTGCAGCATGGTGAGGTAAAGTTATCTGGTGGCTATTCCTATTTCCCTGATCTCTAAGGCTTTCACCCCTGTATTTGCTCCGTGTTTTTTATTTAATAAGACTGCTTAGAAATTCGTCTACGTGGGGTTGGGGATTTAGCTCAGTGGTAGAGCACTTGCCTAGCAAGCACAAGGCCCTGGGTTCGATCCTCAGCTCAAAAAAAAAAAAAAAAAAAAAAAAAAAAAGGAATTCGTCTACAGAAATCTGCCAAGTGCCAGGATTAAAGAGTTATGCCACCACCACCCAGTTTGTTATTTTTATTTTTTTATATGGTTACTAGAAAATTTTATATTTTATATATATATAGAACTCATTATATTCCTATTGAATGGCACTGTTCTACACATTAAGAGGTGAGGTATTAGCCATGCCTGGTGGCACAGCCCTGAAATCCTAGCTCCTTGGAAAGCTAAGGCTGAAGATAAATAGTTCAAGGTCAGCCTGGGCAATTTAGTGAGACCTTGTCACAAAACAAATAAAAGCCTACAGGTTCTGGGGAGATGGCTCAATGCCTGCAGCCGTGAGGACTTGAGTTCAGATCCCTAGCAGCCATGTAAAAATCCAGTTGATACACACATCTGTAATCCCAGTGCTGAGGAGAGGGAGGCAAGCAGATCCCTGGAGCTTTTTAGCAGCCAACCTAGCTGAATTGGTGAGACTCTATCTCAAAAATAAGGTAGAGAGTGACTGAGGGAGACTTCCTACATTGGCTTCTAGCCCAGATGCATATGCACACATGCACACATATACATCTGCACATACATGTGTACACATACACAAGCAATGCAACAATAAAAACACACAAATCAAATCATATGAGGGCTAGAGAGATGACTCAGTGTCAAAGAGCACTTGAAAAGAAATGTGATTTCAAAACTAGCAGGACCTGCACACCGCCCATCATTTGATGAGAGGGTTAAGAGCATTTCTACAGCTCTGTTTCTTTCCAGAGACCATTTTCATCTCGATTAACTGCTCTGGCAACTGAGCAGCTCAGTAACCGAGGGTTGTCTCAGGTCCGTTCTAAACCCAACTATTCAGACACGCTAGCGATAACACACCAAAGTCTGCAATGCCGGACTGTCAAGATGACTCGGTGATGAAGAGCTTGTTGCTCTCTGCGACAGGATGGGATTTCGGTTCCCAGTGCTCACATCCAGTGGCTCACAACCACCTGTGAGAGTGCGGGAGGAGCACTGGGAGTTCGTGGAGAGCTTGGGCTCCCATAGCAAGACTCTGTCTTGAAAAAACAAAGCAAGGGATCAGGGATACAGCTCTCATGGAGCACTCGCCTAGACACAGGGCCTTGAGTTCAATGCTCAATTTAAAAAAGCACTGAAGAGCTTCAGAAGTTGTGATTTCATCGCTGGCGAATGGCACAGCGTTTTGTCAGTCTGAGCACCTGGCCTGCTGAGCTTAGGGCACTTGAGCAGGAGGAAGTGAGTCCTGCGTGCGCCCCTGGACTTGGATGTCAAGGCCAGTTTGAGTATGAACACCTGCATGCCTTTGGCCGTCTTGGCACTGCTCTTGAATTACTCCCCTGCCGCTCACACGCGCTGAGCTCAGCTGTCACGTCATATCAGTAAGAAAGTACAGTCTTAGGAGCCAGTAGGGGTCTGGCACATTCTATCTCTCAGAACCTTTTTTAATTAATTCACTAAAGTCTTAATCTCAGCAAACAAACAGCTCAGTAAATCTCTTCAACAAGTTTCCACGGTTTAGCTGACAGCAGAAAACAAACAGCTCTCCAAGTAGCGCTACAGCCTTTCCCACACACCCTAGAAACCCTATACAACTCCAGGCAGAGACAGGAAGAAAATCCAGACTTAAGGCCTCCAGCAAATCACGTGACCCTGAAAGCCTCCTGGCACATACTTTCCATTACACGATGGAATGGAAGCTGAGGCCCTAATCGCTTTTGACATCAATAGCTTGAGTAACTTGTAGAAATTCTTTTTCTGCTTGATCTCCATCAAGTGAGCTTAGCCTTTCTGTATTTAGACAAACTTCTCAGGATCAGATCTGACAAGAGGGGAGGTCCTACTTGCAGATTAGACACACTGCTCCCTCCTAAAACGGTTAAGTGAGCCACATTCCAAGGTCAAGAGGGCCCACGTTTGGTAAAGGACCGCAGGGGGGTTGTCACCCCTCTAGGCCTCATCAGTGAGATGGCCACCGTGCTATCGAGACCCCATCCTGAAGTTCCCTCTACGTGGAGAGACTCCCGGGTGGCGTCTTCACTCATCCAAACCAACATTTATTATTTTCCATACGAAAAGCAGTTGGGAAGACATCAACATAAATGATTCTAGCTGCGCCATTAAATTAATATGTACCATTTCTTAGGCTTTTAAAAATGCATAGCACTGCAATGAGATGAACTCCATGTCACTAAAGGATAAACAAGAACTTTATCATTTACAGAGGTCTGGCGTATTGCACGGCACAGACTATAAGTATATGAACCCTTCATGCTGTTTCTAATGCAGTGAACAAGCATGGCAGGTTGTTGAACCCAAAAGCATCCTGAACTAAAGCACACAAATGTCTGCTGACTGTCTCAACCAGCAGAACGAGGCTGTTTTCTGCTACACTGAGACAACAAGAACAAGAACCACACTATCTTTTTTCTTTTTTCTTTTTTTTTTGCAAGAAAGCAAAATATCCTAAATCTGATTAGAAACTATGTAAATTATTTATCAGTAAAATTTTAAAAATTGATCTGTGCTACACCGGGCCGAGCTAGGCGTAGAACCTTATAGCTCAAAGCAAGAAAGAGTCTGTTTTAGAAAGAAGTGAAGCAAAACCCAAAGCCATCACCCACGCTCATTTCTTCCCAGGTGATGTTTTGGGGAGTGCAGCTCCATTTGGGAAAATTACCACCACCCAAAATCTTATTCTGGTGCCGGAGGCTTGCAGACCCTAGGGCCTGCCACCCGGGTCTGAGGGCCTCTCACGATGTAATTTGCATGTAAATTAGTTTGGGCGAGAAAGAGGAAAAATCTATATTTTAAACACCATTTTTCTCCAAGTCACCTTATTTTCTGCACCCCTTCTGTGGCTCTGTCCACACAGTCTAAGTAAGGCCTATAGAACATGAAGTAGAAATGATCAGTTTAAAAAGAAAAAAAAAAAAGACTGTCCTGGCAAAGCCCAGCGGACTCCAGGCTGGAGGAGATGCCCGCCGCCCTCCCTGCCCCCGCGGCGGGGGCCTCCTGGGTGCGGGCTCCGCGGAGCAGCGCTGGGCAGACGCCAGCGATCCCGCCCGGTACCGCCAGCCTCGGGCAGCGCCCCGCACCGCCGGCACGTCAGACGCCCTCTTTTTCCCAGAAAACTTTCTAGACGGTAGGGACTATTTTCTTCCAATGTAACCTTCCACCAAACTGGAGGGAAAAGTTACCCGAGGCTGGAGCGGGTCTGGGGTACGGGGGGCGGGGGCGGGGGCGGGGGCGGGGGAGGGGACCCGCGAGAGCCGGGGTTGGGAAAAACAGTGCTCTCTGTATTCCGTGAAGAGCCAGAGTTATGATTATTGTGTTAATCGTTAAATGCGCACGGTGGTGCTGAACACTTAAGATATGTTAAAGGAAATTGATGGAGGGTTGATTCCGTTAGACAAATGGTTGTCTTTAGACTTGCAGGTCTTAGGTTGTCAAGCCCTGCCTCCAAGTCCTTAGTTTTCACCGATAGGGAAAGCCAGGTCTCCAAAGAATGGATTCTTGAATCCTTAAGACAAATGTCACATCTACACGCTGCCCTTTCAGGCATTGCTAAATTGTCTCCATATTGTGGGTGGGTACACCTGCAGAAATATTTAATGATTAAGAAACTATTGGATCTGCGTTTGTCAAAATGGATGAAAAATCTGTTTAAGGGGTGTTAGGAAGAGAGGGAGGAGAGAGATTAAAAAAAAGATTACATATTTAGATCAGTGCTTTTCATGAAACCTGGGTCGAGAAATCATGAAAATATGGAATGAGTGCTGTGTGTTTAGAATCAAGATGGAGAATACAATAATAACAATAATAATTTTTTTTTGCAGTGCTGACCTTGAACCAAGGTCCTTACACATTCCAGGCAAGTGTCCCACGACTGAACTATATCCCTAGCCCTAGGATGTATATCTGACTATACATTGCTGCTTGGAAAAAAAAAAGAAGCCTGAAAACAACCGCACCACACTGTGTACTTAATATTTTTAGGAGGCTTAGATTCGAAAGGTTTGAAAAGGCATCTAATTTATCTCTCTGCTTAGACAGTGTTTCATTTTAAGAATAGTACAGACTTAATTATCTTTCTTATCATCTTCCCATATCAACATTTGCTCTGAATATTTTGTGAATAATTTCTTTCTCTAAAGCTATTCTTTCAGTTAGGAATCTATAAACTGAAATAGGAAGGCATTTCTTCTAAGCTCTCCACTCTTCTATGGCTCCTCCTCTGTTCCTTGGACAATGGACTCATTCCCAGTGTGTTCAGATCATGTGATCCCGCTCCACCCAAGCAGTCTCAGAGAAGCGAAGCCTGGGCTGCTGGGATATCATGGGATCAAATACCCTGTGAATCTATTATTATTATTATTTTATTTTGTTTCTTTTCTTTTCTTTTTTCTTTCTTTCTTTTTTTTTTTTTTTTTTTTTTGAGGCAAGGTCTCAAACTTGCTTTGTAGCCAAGGATGATCTTGAACTCTTGATTCTTTTGTTTCTACCTCCCGAGTACTGGGATTATAGGTGTGTACCACACCATGCCTTATTTATGGATGCTGGCAATCAATTTAACACAGGGTTTTCTGTGAGCTAAGTAAGTACTCTGTTAACTAAGCTATATCTCTACCCCTATTTTTCAGATGTATTTTATCTTATGCATGTGTTTTGCCTGCATGCATGCACACACACACACACACACACACACACACACACCTGGTGCCCATGAACGATCAGAAGAGGTAGTTGGATCCCTGGAATTCGAGTTACAGACAGTTGTTAGCTATCATGTAGGTGCTGCTAGAAACTGAACCTGAGTCCTCTGGAAAAACAATCAGTGTTTTTAACCACTAAGCCATCTCTCCAACCCTCTACTCCTATTTTTTATTTTACTTATTATTATTATTGGTTGTTTTGAGATAGGGTTTTTCTATGTTGCCCTGGCTGTCCTGGATCTCGCTCTGTAGACCAGGCTGGACTCGAACTCACAGAGATCTGCCTGGCTTTGCCTCCTGCTCTGCTCCCGAGTGCTGGGACTAAATGCATGCGCCACCGCCGCCGCCTGGCCTTCTACTCCTATTTTTAAATGTTAATCTTCCTCCATTTCATCCCCACTTTGAGGTAGGATAGGAAAAACAGGGGAATTAAGGGACTGGGAAAGGGCAAGGAACCCTCACCCTGGAGCCTACTTGAAGTCTCTGGCCAACTGAGAATCAAGAACTCCAGCACAGTGAACAAAATTTGCTATGAAAGTTGCCTACATAGAAAAAACACTTCTTTTATACAGAGACCTCAAATAGAATGAAATAAAATAGGGGCTGGTGTAGCTAGAGTTTTCCTGCCTGGCCCACAGTCAGGACAAATCTTTGTCACCCGCCAGTCCTACAGCCACTCAAACCCAACCAAGTAAACACAGACACTTATATCACTTATAAACTGTATGACTGTGGCAGGCTTCTTGCTAACTGTTCTTAGGTCTTAAATTAACCCATTTCTATAAATCTATACCTTGCCACGTAGCTCGTGGCCTACCGGCGTCTTCACACGCAGCTTGTCATGGTGGCAGCTGGCAGTGTCTCTGACTCAACCTTCCACTTCCCAGAATTCTTCTCCTCCTTGTCCTGCCTATACTTCCTCCTGCCTGACTAGTGGCCAATCCGTGTTTTATTTACTAACCAATCAGAGCAACACATTTGCCATACAGAACATTCCACAGCAGGCTGGAGAGATGGCTCAGTCATGGAGAGCACTTCCACTTTCCTGGAGGACTAGAGTCCAGTTCCCAGCACCGTATCACACAGCTCACAACCTCCTGTAACTCCAGCTCCGGGGAAACTGGTGCTGTCTCTGGCCTCAGTGGACACCTGCACATCTAAGGCATACACTCACATAGAGCCTCATACAAACAAATACGAATGAGTAAAAAAAAATAATAAAATACATCTTTAAAAAAATGTCCAAATAGTAACAAACTGCTTAAGCACCAAACATCTGCGACCAGATGTGGGCTTTCTCATCTCCCAGCTACAAATGCAAACCTGCGGTTTTCTATGACTCTCATAAGAAACTCCAGTGACAGTAAAATTAAAATCATGTGTGTGCACATGAGTACCAGCTGTGACTTTAGAGGCCAGAAGCATTGGATTCCCTGGAACTGGAGTCACAGGTGGTTGTGAGGCATCCTATCTGGGTTTTGGGAACTGAACTCTGGTCCTCTGCAAGAGCAGTATGTGCTCTTAACTGCTGAGCCACCTTTCCAGCCCATGACCTATGGTTTTAACTTACCAGACTGCAACCCTATTCAACTCACCCAGGACCACACCATAGACCTCATTATAAAAAAATAAATCCATAATAAAATCGTGAGTATGGCCTCTGCTGAGACACGTAAGCATCCCTCTTTCTTTTGAAGCCCATGGTTGGATGGGTGTGTACTAGCCTTTCTCTGAGCGCCCTTCTGTCTATTAACCCCTCTACTCAAATCTACGTAAAGATCTCTCCTTAATAAATCCTGCTGCTGGAGTGGTCACCAGTGTCCTAGTGACCTGAATGGGATCCCTGGCGCCCACTCCACAGTGTTACACCCTCTGACCTCCATGATGCATATGGCATGTGCACACACACACTCAGAACAAGAATTTTAAAAAGAAATTAAACCTCGCAAACTCTGCTTTCCACTGCCTCGCCCTTGATTCTTTTCTGTGGTGCAGTCCCGGCTTCACCAGGTAGAGAGGTCCCCGAAATTAATTTCTCAGTTTTCTGCAGCCAGCGGCATAGAGAGGTGTCTCTGGCTCCTCCTGCCCTGTTGCTGACCCCTTCTAGAATGTCACGCCCCTGAATGAGGACTAGGGAGGTCTAAGGGGCTGGAATCTGACTCTGCCGCCACTCAGCCAGGGGGACTCAGTGTTGTGCTAAGTGGAGCTGTAGTTTGGGACGGAACTCTCTGTCGTCTTTACAACCATCCCTCCTGCGCACACGCAGACACACCCACGTGGCTCCCGCCCCTCTCGCTGGCTTGCCGTTTGGGTCAGAAGGCCCGTGTACACATGTGGGTCGGTTGGCAGCCACCTCTCGCCTTTGCCAGCAGTGGGCCAATGGCCTGCTCATAATATTAAACGGTAATGACCACACATAATATTCTTAGTGATCTGAGAGCTAAAATTCACTCAGTACTTCTCTGTACTCACATTGTCCATGCTTTAAGTCAGTGAGTTTGCCCGATGACTGTCTCCTGGGGAAACCGGCCTGGATAAGTGGAAGTGATAAACAGTGGTTCAGTCAGGGTTTCACTTCAGACCTCGGACTTTGCTGCCTTGGGTTAGACAGACAGATGGGGGCAGGAACCTTCGTCTGGTCCCTGGCTCTCACTTTACTTTTCTCTCACCCCCTCAATGAATACTAAGCCCGAGCTTTGCTCCCAAATACACTCCCTGAAACACAGCTTGGTATCTGTGAGAGTGTCCGGGGACCTCAAAGTCTTACCTTGTTAACTGGCTTTTGAAGCGTTTCAGGTGGACCCCACAGATCTCCTTGCCCACCGGGTGGAAGGGAATAATTGCATGCAAACCTGGACAGAGGGAGGGAAACTGCTCTCAAGAACACCCTGGGTAAAATGTTCAGAGTGGCAGGGCGGTGGTGGCGCGCGCCTTTAATCCCAGCACTTGGGAGGCAGAGGCAAGCAGATCTTTGTGAGTTCGAGGCCAGCCTGGTCTACAGAGGGAGATCCAGGAAAGGTGCAAAGCTACACAGAGAAACCTTGTCTCAAAAAAAAAAATGTTCAGAGTGCTGTACAGATAGGTGCCTTAGCAGGGGGTAGGGGTACTCACCAGTAACACCAACACATTAGGAGGCCAGAACTGGAGGGTCTCAAGTTCAAGGTCAGCCCATGCTATGTAGCAAGATCCTATCTCAAAAAAAAAAAAAAAAAAAAAGTGCCTTGGGAGAGAGAAAAGGCAAACTGGTGAACTGACGTACCTGATTTTACTTCGGCTTGTCCAGTGCTCTGTTTTGTCATAGGCCAAGGCTGCTATTCAGTTAGTTGGGAATCAACCTGAACAATAGATCTCGGAGCTTGAAATATGGGGTCACGGGGCAGTCACTGGTGTCTAAAGGGAAAAATAGGAGAATTCGAGAACAATTAGAAATGTAATTTGAACATTTCTGCTTTGTTGTTTCCTTTCTGAATGAATGACTTTATCCTTAGTTGGCTCATGGCATCCATCTGCCTGGGGAAATGACAGTATGTGACAGAGAGGGTGCACGCATTTGTGACACTCAAAATAGGGGTTCCTAGCAAGACTCACTTTGTGAGTGAGGTTAGTGGTTTGAAAGACTGCCTACTCTCTCTCTTTCTCTTTCTTCCGTCTTTCCTTTTTTTAAACAAAAACAAAAACAAAAACTCTCTCCAGTTGTGGGGAGTTAAACTCTGAGGACTTAACTCAGAGAGTCATCCCACAGAGTGGAGGAGGTTATGGATTCTTTGAATGCTTGCCAGGCCATAAAATCCACTGCCCGCTACTGAAAGAGCGTGAATGGAGAGAAGGAAGGAGGAAGCCCGTGTTTTCTGGCCTGGGGATTATAAGCAGGAGAAAGTAAGAGAAAAAGAGGAACAAGAGAGGACTACTTTTAAAACATCATATCAGTGTGTGTGTGTGTGTGTGTGTGTGTGTGTGTGTGTGTGTGTGTGTGTGTGTATACTATGGAGGCCAAAGTCGCTATTTTTTGTTTTCCCCAATTACGTGTGGAGACACAGGATCCTCAGGGCAAGCGGGCTAGGCAGACTTAGCAAGCTTGCTCTGAGTTTCAGTGGGAGTCCCTGCCCTCTCTCCTTGGGGATCAGACTCAGGTCACCACCATATTTTTACCTGTCAAACCATCTCACAGGCCCACAACCATTTTCACTAAAGAATTTCAGAGCTGGGGAGAACTCTGGAGAGTGAAGCACTTGCCTTGGATCCCCAGCAAGTGTGTAAATGCTGGGTGGGTGTGGCAGCCTGCCCGAAATTCCAGCATGTTTAGGACGAGCAGGCTGCCTAGCCGGACTCAGTGAGAGAACCTGCTTCAGTATACAAGATGGACACTGACGGAGGACGGCACCAGACATCAGACCTCCATACAGCATGCACAACATGTACGTGAGAACTCACGTACCTACATCCACACACATACAAACATGCATACACACACCCACACACATCACATACACACACGAGAAAGACTTTTGAACTCAGGATCTGAACTATTTATAAGAGTTACCCCTGAAGTGGAATCTACAAAGAATTAGAATGGAAAGCCTGACATCCATAAGTAAGATCAAATTTTGTCATATCCTGTCAAATACTTATTATGATGTACACTACTTTAAGTACTAATAATCAAAGCTACCACTAAGGAATAACTACTGTAACCTAGGTACTTGTCTGGGCACCTTATTTAATATACATCTATTTAAACTTTTTAAACATGTATGTGAAAAAAAATGTATGTTTTATATATATATATACATATATATATGTATATATATATATATGGTGTGTGTGTGTGTGTGTGTGTGTGTGTGTGTGGTCAGTTCTCTCCTTCCACTATGTTGAGTCCTCAGTATTGACCTTAGGTTGTGAGGTTGATGGCATGTGCCCTTATGCAGTATCAAATCCAGGACCTCATACATTTGAGCTAAGAACTAGACTGAGCTACTTTCCCAGACCTAAAATTCACCCTTTATGTCAATGTGCTAGTCAGTATAAGTAGGATATGCTGCATTAACAAGTTAATCTTGGAATCTCCATGGCATAAGACAATAAAGGGTTTGTTGTTATTCCAGGAAAGCCCAGTATGTTCTGGGTAAATTATTACTGCAGTTGTACTCCATGGGTTGACTACGGGATCTAGACTGCTTCCACACTGGAGGCCATAGTGTTTTGAATGAGAATGGCCCCCATAGGCCCATATGTTTGAATGTTTGGTCCCTGGTTAGTGGAACTGTTTGAGAAGGATTAGGAGGTGTGACCTTTTTGGAGGAGGTATGTCAATGGGGATGGGCTTTGAGGTTTCAAAAGCCCATGCCAGGCCCGGTCCCTCCCCAATGTAAAGCTCTCAGCTACTGTTCCAACACCATGCCTGTCTGCTTCCCACCAGGATGATCATGGACTGACTCTCTAAAACTGTAAGCAAGCCTCCGATTAAATGCTTTCTTTTATAAGAGTTGCCTTGGTCACGGTGTCTCGTCACTGCAATGAAACAGTGGCTAAGACAGTTCCTTCTCACTGATGGGAGGCAAGTCAAATTTGTTTGTTTAGTGAGACAGGATCTTGCTATAGCCCAGATTAGCCTAGAACTCTCTATTAGCTCAGGCTGGCCTCGAACCTGTGATCGTACTGCCTCAGCTTCCTGAACATTAAGATTACAGGTGTGGGGTTGGGGATTTAGCTCAGTGGTAAAGCGCTTGCCTAGCAAGCGCAAGGCCCTGGGTTCGGTCCTCAGCTCTGGAAAAAAAAAAGACAAAATAACAAAGATTACAGGTGTGCACCACCAGGCCGGTGGTTTTTATATTAACCTTTTATTTTATTTACTTATTTATTTATTTTGTTTTTTGAGACGGGGTTTCTCTGTTAGCCCTGGCTGTCTTGGAACTTGCTCTGTAGACCAGGCCAGTTTTGAACTCACAGAGATTGACTTACTCTGCCTCCTGAGTGCTGGGATTAAAGACATGCACCACTACTGCTTGGCTTGGATTAACTTTTAAATGCTCTGAATAAATTCATTCTTGAAGTTTTACTTCAGCTGCAAAAGAAGTGCTCAAATTTGCTTTCTGTTGCTGTGATAAACATCATGACCAAAAGCGACTTGGAAGGAAAGGGTTTTGTAGCATGAATCTTGAAAATTCTTATTAATAAAAACAAACCCAGAGTCAGGTATTGGGGTGAATGCTGGAAGATCAGAGAAGCAGAACAAGCCATAGCTACCTCACCTTGCCAATTCCTCAGCTGATTCTGTTTCCTCAGACTGGAAGCTTCTGAGTCCTCATCCAAATGGATCTCAGTTGAAACTGCTTCTCGAAAGCCTGAAGCTTAACCAGGCTCTAGTTCCTCGTCCTCAAGCCTTATATAGGCTTTCTGCCATCACTGCCTGGGATTAAAGGCTCACTTCCTGGGATTAAAGGCGTGAGTCACCATGCCTGGCTGTTTCCAGTGTGGCTTTAAACTCACAGAGATCCAGACGGATCTCTGCCTCTGGAATGCTAGGATTAAAGGTGTGAGTGCCACCATTTTCTGGCCTCTATATCTCGTGGCTGTTCTGTTCTCTGACCCCAGATAAGTTTATTAGGGTGCACAATATTTTGGGGAACACAATACCACCACAGGGTTTATTTCATATTACACTTCCACATAGCAGTCAGTCATTGAGGGAAGTCAGGGCAGGAACTCAAGGCAGGAACCTGGAGGCAGGAACTGAAGCAGAGACCCCAGAGGAACACTGCTTACTGGCTTCCTCCCTTATTATGTGCTTTCTTTCTTTCTTTCTTTCTTTCTTTCTTTCTTTCTTTCTTTCTTTCTTTCTTTCTTTTTCTTTCTTCCTTCCTTCCTTTCTTTCTTTTTTGGTTTTTTGAGACAGGGTTTCTCCGTGTAGTTTTGATGCCTGTCCTGGCTCTCACTCTGTAGACCAGGCTGGCCTCGAACTCACAGAGATCCACCTGCCTCTGCCTCCCGAGTGCTGGGATTAAAGGCATGCGCCACCACCGCCTGACATGCTCAGCTTTCTTATACACCCCCAAACCATCTGCCCAAGGGTAGCATTGCCTACAGTGGACTGAGCCCTCCTCTGTTAATCAGCAGTCCTGACAGTTTTCCCACAGACATGGCCACAAGCCAGTCCGACCTGAGCAGTCCCTAGGTTGACACTCCTCTTCTCAGGTGACTCTTGGTTGCATCAGGTTGACCATAGAAACGAGTCAGAGCAGGTTCTTGAAAATTCAGAGTGGACAGCATGAGTATTTGTTACCTCAGAATCAAGGCACTGGTCATTGTAGTAGGGCCAGGCTTTCCAAAAGAGCCATCATATGTCCAGGAGTATAGACTCTGAGAGACCTTCATCAATGCCAAAGACAGTCAGCCAATTCCACTCACTGAAGCAGCTGGGCTACCTGGTCATCCTTTGGGTCCTAGAGGCTCCTCGACATTCCAGATACTAAATAACATCCTATGTGAGCGATAGTAATAACAGTGAGAAACCATCACATTAGCAGAACGGTCTTCAGCGCTCTGGGTACACGTGCCATATGATTATCAAAAAAAAAAAAGTTTATAAAAAAAAAAAAAAAAAAAAACGTTTCTCGGCCGGGCGGTGGTGGCGCACGCCTTTAATCCCAGCACTTGGGAGGTAGAGGCAGGAGGATCACTGTGAGTTCGAGGCCAGCCTGGGCTACCAAGTGAGTTCCAGGAAAGGTGCAAAGCTACACAAGAGAAACCCTGTCTCGAAAAACCAAAAAAAAAAAAAAAAAAAAACAACAACAACAACAAAAAAACGTTTCTCTGGGAGGTCAAGAATGAAGTATCCTATCCAAACAACCTGGGGGGATCTTTCCTCAGGGTCAGCAGACCCACAAATGGGGCTGGAGTCTGAAAGTTCTGCAAATGCCTGTTCAAGTGTGCATTTTTTCTGGGAAAGATAGTTTATCCCCTTCATCAAGATGTTTGAGAGGTTCACAGTGCAGAAAAGGTTTTAATAAATCACTTTTCTTGACCCTTCGTGAGGTCTCCGCATGCTGGAAGTCCAGGTCTGTCAGGTGGTTGGATAGGAAAAAAGTTGGTATTTATGCCACAGTACAACTGTGTTCACACAAACTCAGCAACAAGAGCAACTTCCCGGATAGACGATGGTGGAATTGTTTTCCTTCTATAAAATTATTTCAAGCCATGTGTGCTGGTGGACTCCAAGCACTCAGGACACTGAGGCAGGAGGATCACCATGAGTACTGAGATACTGTTTTTTTTCTTTCTTTCTTTCTTTCTTTCTTTCTTTCTTTCTTTCTTTCTTTCTTTCTTTCTTTCTTCCTTCCTTCCTTCCTTCCTTCCTTCCTTCCTTCCTTCCTTCCTTCCTTCCTTCCTTCCTTCCTTCCTCTCTTTCTTTTTTAATATTTAAAAATCTTGGCTGGCAGATGTTTTCAGATTTTATTACCTTTTGTTTCAGGGGACAAAAAGGCATTCAAAATGGATTCTTTCACTGTGGTGGGCAATAGCTTCCTTTCCTTCTCTACTTTTGCAGTATATCCTCATAACAAGAGACCAGTGGGGCATTAGATCCCAGAACTCCCAGGGCCGAGCAGAAGGATCACTCCGAATTTTAGACCACTTTTGTCTTAATAGTTTGTTTGAAGGGAGCCAGCACTACATAGTGTGACCTTAATTCAAAGAGAGAGACAGATAGGCAGACAGAGACAGACAGACACACAGACACACACATACAAACAGACAGAAACAGAAAGATATCCAAAAGAAGATTGACCTCTGTATATACTACAAACCTCTGAACCTTGATCTGAAGGATTTCATCTCATCTACAGTGATTAATCTTCAAATCCTTCAAAATAATGAGTTGGTAAATTATTTACTTTTCTTGGTTGCTTTCTGGAAATTATTCATGAGTATAATAAAATGCAAATATTGCTAAATTGAAAAAGAATGTAATGTAGAAAAAGAGGAAAATTATTGTTTTTCTCAGCAGTCCATTATCATATGAGCGAGTCAGACATCAAGTATAATACAATTTATATTTCCATGAAGCTTTATAACATTAATTAAATTACTAGATAATCACACCTGGCCAACTCCATAGCAACAGCATAATTTTGCTTGTGGGTGTCCCTTAAATAACATTAAGATGAAGCTACACTAAGTCATTATCACCTATGAAATCAGGCAGTAATTCACAGTGAAGTCTTGATGACTGATGAAGTTGCTCTGGTGAATTTTTTTTTTGCAAAATACATTTTGAAGCTACAGACCTTTAATTGCTTCTTGCTAAAATCTAATGAGTAATTTCCTTTTCTTTCAAAACTCAATCTTTAAGTTTCTCGGGCTTTTCCTCAGCTTCTGAGCCCCTTGAATTCACGGAGGTAGCAAATACCATCTGCAGATGAAAGCTAGCCACAGCCTCTAAGCTCCTTATTCTGTGACTGCTCAAACCATCAAGTAAACCAACAAGTAAAAACCAGTTGCCTTTTACTTCCTGGTGATTTCCCTGTGGAGTTCAGCATTTCTCATCCTCTCTTCTGCTCTTTGTGCTGACTTCCCTCCCAGACTCAGTGCAGTAAGCTGTCAATCTTTTCAATTTAGGAGCAGCTCAGAGGATGAACATTTTCGTTGGGTTTGTTTTTCCTACTACATTTCCCAAAATGAAGCCTCTTGACTTTTCAGCTTCTACTGCCCTGAGGGTATTAGGGAGGGTAGGGGGTCCTCTCCACTCCCAACCACATGGCCCAACTCCTCCCGATCAACCTCACATTGAACCTCACTCAGGTACAAATGAGTGGGTCTGTGTGTTAGCAGGACACCACAGAGGTCTCCTCTGCCTTTGTGCCTTTGAAGACTTGTTGGGAGCATTTTGACACTTTCCAAGTGACAGGTGGCCTCAATGTTTAACCTGTGTCAGAAACCATAATTTAAGGAAGCAAATAAGTGGACAAGAAAACCCGACTTGCTATCTAATTGTGAAATGCTCCACTGGGGACTGCCATTAACCTTTAACTTCCATTCCTAGAAACCCAGATGGAAAGGCTTCAGTGCCTCTGACTTGGCTACTGAAGACTGAGGTAGATTTTTTTTATTATAGGGGTGTTATTACTAGGGTCTGATTTCTTCAATAAATCAAATTACATTGTTGTCCATACCCCTTTCCAGTGTGCTTCATGGGCACACGTGACTTGATTTCTAAGATTTGCTTAATGTCGTTTGCTCTCTCGCTTTCATTTCCCATCATTATCAAGATGGTTCAAAAGAAAGACAGACCACAGCTATCAGTCTTCTTCATCCCAGAAACCCACGTGTTAAGTGATGACACCCAAGTTTTCTTTTTTTTCTTGCCCAGCCTGGCCTCAAACTCACTGTATGCTGAGGATAACCTTGAACTCTTGATCCCCCTGCCTTCACCTCCCAAGTACTGGGACTGCAAGTCTGCGCCGCCGTGGCCAGCTTATCCAGTCCCTTTTGAAATGCTGCTCTAGTGCCCTGAAGTGGTACTTTGCAGCTTCCCTTGGCCACAAAATGCCTTTGCCTATCAGCTATCCGTCACTGAACCGCTCACTAATTCTGAGCACTGTGGTGTCCTACTCCATTCCATAATTGCTTGCTGATCTCTACCCTGTTTGCTCATCCATTCCTCCAAAGGTGCCTCCAGACTTAGGAAGGCTCCATTTTTACATTCAGCATGTTGTTCTTCCATTTTTTTTTTCTCTTAAGGAAGTCATAGTGCCATCATTCACACAATTTTGTTAGCTATCATGAGTCACAAGTGCCTCCCAGGGCACACACTAAATGACAGAAAAATAGGTTATGGAAAAGTAAAACACGAAACAAGAAAAAAACTAAGCCGGGCCCGGTGGCACACGCCTTTAATCCCAGTATTCAGAGGCAGGCGGATCTCTGTGAGTTCAAGGCCAGCCTGGTCTAGAGAATGAGATCCAGGACAGGCACCAAAACTACACAGAGAAACCCTGTCTCAAAAACAAAACAAAACAAAAACAAACAAACAAAAAAGCCCCAAAACTACAGAACTCACTCAGCCACAGAGGTTGTTTTCCCACTGCCATCCTGGTCCAGGCTACCATCATCTCTCACCAGGATGAATATAGTAATATCCTCATTGGTCTCCCTGTGGCTGTCTTTGCTCTGACCAGTTCCCCAGCTCCTCCCACAGACAGTCGGAGTGATCTTTAAAAGCAACAGATCCCTTCACTTGTGGGGTTGAAATCCTCCAGTGGTTTTGCTTTCATCAGGACTAAATCCTGAACTTTGCTTCGTTCTTTTCAGATTTTTGTCCACATGTTACTTTAACAAGGCTTTCTCCAACAGCTGCACATAAAACAGTCACTTTCAGAAACAGTGGAGGAGGAGTGGATGGGGGGGGCAGTGAAGGGGAGAGAGGAGGGAGTGGGGAGGGAAAACTGATTGGGATGTAAAAACAACAAAAAAATTAATGAACAAAACAAACAAAACCAGTCACTTCTCGACCATTCCCTGCACCAGACTTCCAGCCCAGAATCCTGCCCGTGGCCGTAATACTTAGCAAATCACATCCTATTTACTTAGGTAACACTTGGCCATTTGCATTTCTAGGAAGCAGATAAACATCCTGGTCACAAAAACCATCCACCTCTACCCGGTCATCTTGAGGCACCCAGTCTCAGAATTTAGTCATTCTGATATGGGGAAGCAAAGTTCACATGGTGAGTGTGTAAATTTGTAAATATTCTGACCAACAGTCCCAGTTGTACTCCAGTGCAACACTATGAACTTCCAGACATGTAAGGAAACTTTTGAGATGACCTCAGCACCAGTCACTATAGAAGACCAACGAGAACCATTCCTTCAGCCAATCACCTTCCTGAATTATGCGAGACAAGAAAGTCATTTTACACCAGTAAATTTTGGGGCTATTTGATATTTAATAATAACTGGTGGAAGAGTTTATTATGTATATGTTTCCTATCTCTACCCTGATAGAGTTTAAGTTTCACATATACAGGGATTTTTGTGGATCCCTACTTAGCCCTGGCTGTCCTGGAATTTGCTCTGTACACCAGGCTGTCCTTGAACTCATGGAGATCCACCTGCATCTGCCTGCTGAGTATTGGGACTAAAGGGGTACACCACCACCATCTGGTTTTCCTGCATTTTTATGTTTTAATTTAAAAAATAATTTATGATTATTTTATGGTTTTAACGATATCTATGTGGGGTGTGTGTGACTGGGGGGGGTATGCACATTAGTGTAGATGCCAATCAGGCCAGAAGAGGGCACTAGAGCCATTGGAGCTGGAGGAATAGGCAGTTGTGAGCAGGATGGGGTGCTGGGAACTGAACTCTGATCCTCTTGAAGGGTAGCAGCAGCTCTTATCCACTGAGGCATCTCTCCAGCCCCAGGGACTTTATTACTGTATTTCTAGCACCAAGAACAGTGCCTGGAACACGAAAAACAGGCAATGAATACTGAATGAGTTAATGGTACATACATGGCACATCTTCAGAGTGATGTGATAATGGCTTTGTGGTCAATAAAACATGGTACAATTGGCCGAGCTATCTTTCACTGGCTGCAAGTGACTGCCTGGTAGTTTGGAAAATATATACAAAGGAGAAAATATGGCTCTGGATCTACCCATCCCCTAACCAAGTACCTTGGCTTAGAATTTGATTTGGATCAAGTGTCAGTGTGTGGCTTAAAGATCATTCTCAAGACAGGCTGTGGTGGTGCACGCCTTTAATCCCAGCACTCATGAGGCAGAGCCAGGCGGATCTTTGTGAGTTCGAGGCCAGCCTGGGCTACAGAGCTAGATCCAGGAAAGGTGCAAAGGTACACAGAGAAACCCTGTCTCGAAAAACCAAAAAAAAAAAAAAAAAAAAAAAAAGATAATTCTCAAATATTCAAGGAAAATAATACAAATTTATCAGCTCAGGACACAATAAAGGACAAATTTTCTTAGTTACCAGAAGTTAGTTTTTGCTTGCGTGAAAAAGTGACAGTTAATCTTGAGTGGACTAATTAATTTGTTGGAACCAATCCAACAGGGCCATGGAATCTATTTGATAGTAAATTGGTTTTAAAAGTATTTCACTTGGCTAGCTGTGATGGCACATGCCATTAGCTCCAGCACTAGGGAAGCAGCGGATCTCTGTGAGTTCGAGGCCAGCCTGGTCTACACAGCACGTTTCAGGACAGCCAGGGCTCTGTAGAAAGACCTTATCCCAAAAAACCAACAACAACAACAAAACCCAAAACCAAGAAAGTATTTCATTTAGACAAGGCCACTGTCACAGAAGGCTGCTGGTACAAGTATGTCTTCAAGAAGAGCGTTATCCTGCTCTTGGTTGCATCGACAGTTGTTGGTGCCATTGGGACCCACCATCTTGCTTGTGGTAGGAAGTTCTCTTGGATTGGGAATAAACCTTGAGTGGAAAGTAAGTAGAGTCCAAATTCCTCTGGAAAGTCTAAGAGAGAAAATTGGGAAACCTTTTCTTTGGGAGCCCCATTTTTCTCAGCAAAATTTGGACACTAGCTTGTGAAGCTAATTATTCTTTTCTCCATGAAATCTTTTTTATTTTATTTATTTGCAGGACCAGACAAACTTGACTAGGAAAGAAGCCCGGACCAGGGTTAGGCTGAGCGATGACGCAGCGCACCCGCTAGCCAATGGGAAGAGCACGAGAAGGGGAGGGCGGAAGTGACGCGGGATATCCCTCCGCGGGGCGAGAGGGTCGGTGGGGGGAGTCGGCGTCTCTCTCCCCCGCGCCAGCTCCCGTACGCGGAGCCGCATTCCTCGGCCCCCCCACCCCCTCCCTCGGGGCCCCCCCCGCCCCCTCGGGAAAAAAAAAATCCACCCCAATCACTCGAACCCGAGGGAGGCTTCCTTTCACCCTCGGGGAGAGGAGCTTTCAACGGTTCCCTCTCCTCCGTCTCCCCCCTGAACCCCCCGTCCCCTCCCCTGCTCCCACCCCCGACTCCCGGCGCCGGGTGCAAGGTCCCTTTAAGGCGACGGCGCCTTCCTCGGGTCAGACTACCGGCGGCGACGACCACGGGAGGTGAGTGAGCGAGCGAGCCCCGGCGCTCCCCACCCCCTTTCTCCCGGGGGTTCCGTTATCTTTTCGCTGGGCGAGGCGTTCCGGAGCGAGACAATGAGACGGAGAGGGGCGGGCGGGGGGGGGGGGAGAGATGGGGCCGCGGGCGCGCGCCGGGGGGGTGGGGAGGGGCCGGGCGCGCGCCCGCGGCCGCCCGTCTCCCCCCCCCCCCCCATCCCCGAGTGGCGGCGCGGCCCACGGCGGCGGCAGCGGCGGCGGCGGCGTCCGGCCGTGGGGCGCGGCACGGCGCGGAGCGCGCGCGTGTCTGTCGTGTCTGTGTGTGTGTGTGTGAGTCTGTGTGCGCGCGCGCGTGCGTGTGCGCGTGCCCCGGCCGCGGAGCCGCGCGCCCCGGCCGACGGTGGCCCAGGCCCCGGGGATGCCCCGCCGCCCCCTTCCCCTCCCCTCCCTTGGCGGGGCCGCCAGCGCGCGCTCGCCCGCGCCCCACGGCCGCGCACCGCCGACGTCCACCAGCGGCACGCCGGGCCCCGAGCGTCTCGGAGGAGTGGGCGGCGCGGGCGGCGGTCGCCGGGGATGGGCCTGGGGACGCGCGGGGGTGCGGGGTGGGGGTGCGGGGTGGCCACGCGCGGGCGCCGCTGCGGGCGGCGCGGCGGCGGAGCCCCGGGTTCCCGCCGCCCCCACGCGCGGAGGCGTGAGCGCTGGTTTTGAGCGGGAGGAGGGAGGCCAGCGAGCGACGGCTCTGCCGGTCCCCTGTGTTATGTAATCCCGCCCCGGCTGCGAGGACATCCCAAGCCTCTCTGCAGCTCGGGTTGACGGAGTCTCCTCCCCTCGGCCCCCAAATTTATGCATGGATGGCGCCGTGATTTACAAAATGGTATGGGGCAGAATCTATTTTCTGGTGATTATGCCCTGCCGCTAGGCGCCATGTTTAGCCCAAGGACTATTTTCTGTATAGATTCCCAACACCTACTGGAAAGGAGTAATGTCATCGAGCCACCTGCTCTCCCTCGTTTCTGCCCGTGGTTCTGGTTTCCTCGCCCGGATTGTGGAATTCTTTCAAACTGTCAGTAACACTGCACGTTTCTAGTCTCACTTATTTTAAGCCTTCAGAAAAAGAGCTGACAGTCTTTTGGCCTTTGCGTTCTCGAGGAGGAAATGGAGATCGAATTGTAGTATCTTTCAGAACAGTGCAGACGGTAACCCCTTTCTCCACACTCTGCTCACCCTTTGTAGCACAGAACACTGCGAAAAATGGGGTTTTAAAGGAATTCCCCAGATGAACGGGGAAGGGAGGAGAGGGCTGCTGCTGCTTGGACAGTCATTTCCCGGACCCCTTCCTTCCTTGTTCTGGAAGTAGGAGCTTAGACGATGACTTATTGATCGTAGTTCTTGGTAACTTTAGAGTGCATAGAACAGTATTCGGGGATTATTAGATGTGGAGTTGAAGGGCTATGTGCCTGAAAATGTTCTTTTTCTTTTTCTGGGGGGGGGGCGCTAGTGTGGAGGGCCAATATCATCTTTACAACCATTAACCCTTAACTAAGATAATCGATACATTGAGAATTATTGGTTCTGTGGAAAGGCGATCAAAATATGTTAAAACAATTAGATTCTATTCCCTTTCCTATATTGTAGCGTATGTCAAATGAAGTAGCAAAATAGAGTGAACGGGCACTTCAGAGTTTGCCACTCCCATCTTGAATAGGGGTATAATTGAGGAAAGCAGTTTCCACATTGTGGTTAGCTGATCCCAGGAGATACCCCCTAGACCCTTTCAGGGGAGTTTTGAGGCCATAACTTTTCAGAATTATAAGTAAGGCCTTTTTTGTTTTTCTCCCGTGGCTTTTGCCCTGGTGATTCAAAAGAGATGTTAGGTAAAATCGAGGCATTAGCACCAGACAGTGGTGTGCTGACTTGAGACTGCCCTTGGTGGAGAACAGGCTGCTTATCACGAAACTGCCAATATTAATTAAATTTCAGCTTTGGAGTATATCTTTAACTTTAAAGAATTAATAAAAATGAAAAGCATGTATAAAGCGTGTGTATTGTCTATGGAAGTAGTTTTAAAGTATTTCACTAGCATGTATTAATTATACATGAATATATCTTTCATTATGACATTTTCATGCATGTATATAATGTATTTTGATCGTATTCACACCCCATTACCCTGTTGTCCCACTCCCACTCCTGCTGATTCCCGCCTCAAGCCCCTCCTACCTTCATATCTTTTTGGCTATGGGGGTGGGAGACCTAGTGAATTTAATTAATGTTGCTTACAGGAACATAGGCAACTTACATGAAGAAAATGTCTCTTCCTACCCCAGCAACCATTGCCTGACTAGAGCAGGATGGGGCTTCTTGAGCACTTTTCCCTTTCATGGTGGCATGCGGACATAGTCTTGTGCAGGTTCATGCAGGCAGTCACAGTTGCTGAGGTCAAGAGTGCATATCAGCGTTCCACAACACTCTTCACCTTTCTTCAGCTCTGAACATTCTTTCTGCTTCCTCTCTGTGATGCTCCCTGATCCTTGGAGTGGGCCATAGAGATGTTCCATGTAGAATTGAGCATTCTTCTGTAGCCTCTTGTTAGCACTTTGGCCAGTGGTGAGAGTCTGCGTAACGAAATGCAGATGAAACATTGCAGAGAGATGCTTCTCTGAGCAGAGCTGACAGAAGCACCGTGAGCATAAACATGCATGTTCAGAAGGCCGTGTGATGGGGATGCAGTGGCCGTTTAGCAGAATAGCAGCTGTAGCCTCCTCACTAGGACCTAGGACCTCAGCCACCAGCTTTTCGTGACGCTTAAAGTACTACATGTAAATTCCGGGGTGTGTGTGTGTGTGTGTATGTGTGCTCAAATTCAATCAGAAAATGGTCGATTGGCTTGTAACAGTCACGGCATTATTGTATGAAGGAAATGCCACCACTGTTTGGAGGAGGGGCTGTTGTCATGAGGAAAAGCTTTTGTGGGATTGAGTTGCTGCTGTAAGCCACTTGTTTGATGGAATTGTATTCTCACCTGGAAGGATGACTGACAGACGAGACTTGACACTTCAGCGTTCCTTTTGGAAGACAACGGAGTGAATTTTGTCAGTACTAGGAAAGCAACTGACATTTGTTTCCAGTGATAAAGGAAAATTAGAATTCTAAAGAACTTAACAGTCTGAGTTTTAACATCTTCCCAGGACTTGACAAACTTAAAAAAAATAATAGCCATAGTTAATAACTGTCAATTTAAAAATGTAGTTGAGGGGGTTAGAAGATGGCTCAGAGGTTAAGAGCACTGACTGCTCTTCCAGAGGACCCAGGTTCAAGTCCCAGCACCCACGTGGCAGTTCACACCTGTGTGTAACTCCAAGATCTGACACTCTCACACAGACAAACATGAAGGCTAAACACCAATTCACATGGAATAAAAATAATAATTTATAAAAAAAAATGTAGTTGGGTGTGATAGTGCATCTTGGTAATCCCAGTGAAAAGCTGAGGGAGAAGGATTGACTTGAGTTCAAGGCTGCCCTGGAGAGAGCCTCAAAACTAGAGGAGGAGTGGTAGAGGGACGGGGGAGAAATTGGGAGATTACATGGTACATGAAATCTTAAAAAAATACTGCATGATGAAAATGCCATTCGGAATGTGGGCATAACTCAGTAAGTCAGTGTTTTCCATATAATCAATGCACAGTGTGAAACAGTACAAGGCTGGCGGGCTGAGAGATGGCTCATCAGTTGAGTGTCCTGAAATCTTGAGGACCACAGTTGAAATCCTGGCATTCAACATAACAAGCTGGGTAACCTGTACATACCTGTAACCCAGCTTTGCTGGCAGTGGAAACAGAAGTATCTGCGGGACTATGTAGCTTTCCAGCCTGGTCAAGAAGATGCTAGCTCCAGGTTTTAGCTCCAGGTTTGGGGAGAGTGATAGCAGAGGACACCCAGCATTGTGTCCTGTGTTGTGTTCTGGCCTTTGCACAAATATAGAAGCACATGTATCTGTTCTCACAGATGTACAATAGAAATTTTTTTTTTAATGCAGAAGTAAAAAAAAAGCCTACCAAAATACAAGTTATAGCATGCTGAGCATTGAAATGAGGAACCAGCACATGCTAGGCAAATGCTGTATCATGGATGGAAGGATAAATGCCAAAGATAAGACTGGATATTACTGATAGGACTATGTGAGTTACACTGGTAAAATGGAGTGCATAAAAAATGGAGTGCATCATGTTACCAGTATAATTACTGCAAAATACAGAAACCAGCTAGTTTGCCAAGATGTTAATAATGGGTTAATGGAAGACTGTTTATCTCACAGTATATCTCTTGTGGCCTATAGAATCTACCTAGGATTCATTTCTTAAACAACCTCTCCATTTCTTATTTCTTGATTATTTTTTAGAGTCTGAGAAATGTGTGTATATATAAGCCTCATAATTGCATCTAGCCTTAGGGAAACTTAAAAAATTCAGCCAAAATTGTTACTAGCCAAAAAGATAATGGTGGTTGAAGGGACACTAGTCTGCTCAAGCATGTGGCTCTGGCAGGCCTTGCCCTTCTCCCCCATTCCCTCTGCCTTGCTAAAAACCATTAGATTATATTTCTAAAGCTAACCACCAAGGTTCATTCCCTTATTTGGCCACTTCCTCCTGAGACTACCAAAGTGCACCAGTCAGAAGCCACTTTTGGCTCACCTAATGAACATGCCCAATTAAAATTAAACTCTTCATCCTAACAAGGAGTTTCCCCTTTACCTTTATAAACTACCATTTGCCCATGTGCCACATCTGTCTCCTCTCTATCCAGAGGCAGTCCTTTGTTCCCCAGGGACAAATACTCCTGCCCCCTTTCCCTTGTTCCCTTCCCCTTCTCCCTCATCCTCTATTTCCTTTACCACTCCATCCTAGCCCATTCTAACACAGACCTCCCCTCCCCCTCTTAAAAATTACACCTGCAAGGTCGTTTGCTGCTGTTTTTCTGCGTGAGTCAGAAAGCAGCCACTTTAACTTGTCTTCCCAGATTAATAAAGGGTCTCTCTGTGAAAACAGGTATTTGGGTGTGGTTTCCGGGTCCAGGAGGAAGCCCCCACTGTGCTGGAGTCCCTTTCAGTAGTCTACTACCTTTTCCCCCTTTTTTAAGACAGTATTGCCCTGGGTAGTCTGGAACTCGATTTGTAGACCAGGCTGGCCTTGAACTCACAGAGATCCATTTGCCTATGTTGTGTGTCTCTGAAGTTCTGGGATTAAAGGCATGCTCTGTTATACCAAGCCTCACTCCAGTGTTTAAAGAAAAGTCTGTAACCAGAGGCAGAGCCTTTTTGTCCCGACCACCCAATCTCAAATACCTGGCAGCTGCTTCCCAAATTATCACACAGAGACTTATATTAATTACAAATGCTTGGTTGATGGCTCAGGCTTATTATTAACTAGCTCTTACGTTTAAATTAACCCATTTATATTATTCTATGTATTGCCACGTGGTCGTGGCTTTACTTTATAGGTCTTTGAAGTGTTTGAAGATTACCTATCTGAAATATATCTTTGTATACTTAGAAAACTAGCATCTTGTTTTTGGTGGCTGGCTCACATCTTTCTTGACTCGGTCCCTCTTCATCTGAGTCCTCAGTTTGATTGTACCATTTAACCTTATCTTGCCTTGCCATAGGCCAAAACAGCTTTACATATTCACAGTATCCAGAAGGATCATCCCACAGCATTTTCTCCTTTCTGTCTAATCAAAAAGGAAGGTTTTAACTTTAACTTTAGCATGGTAAAATTACATACAAAAAAACAGTTATTAAGAATTATAGTTACAGCCGGGCGGTGGTGGCGCACGCCTTTCATCCCAGCACTCGGGAGGCAGAGGCAGGCGGATCTCTGTGAGTTCGAGGCCAGCCTGGGCTACCAAGTGAGTCCCAGGAAAGGCGCAAAGCTACACAGAGAAACCCTGTCTCGAAAAAAAAACCAAAAAAAAAAAAAAAAAAAAAAAGAATTATAGTTACAATATCTAGTCTATTTATATTTGACAAAATCAAAGAAAACACTCAATTATCTAGGTGAGTCTGAAGTTTCATATCTAATTTATCTTTTGTCATAACTAAGGAAAAAGTTAATTATAACTGTCTAGACTTTAACTCCATCAAAGACAAGAGAAGGAAATAATGTTACCTGGGTAAGCAGGAACTGTAGGCAAGTGACTTCCAAAAAATGTGAGAAATGACAGAAACATCTGGCTGCCTGGATAGTCACCCAAAGTTTCTCTGTAATGTTGGGGCATCCAGCTCTGGCCTATAGGCCTAGTATATCTGACAGACTTTGCTGTAGAGCAGGAATTCTGAAGGACTGTCCTACCTTGTCTTGGCAAAGTTTTGCAGTCACTTTTCTTGTCTCCTGCTGGTCCAGTTTGCACAGTAACTGTCAACAATTGAGACAAGGGCAGTTTCTTTGTCCACATGGCTAACTTTTGCTATAAAGAAAACAAACTTCATATAGAGTTTCTTCGATGCTATATTTTCTGGAATATATTGGTGCTGTCAGGAGCAGACATGTTTCATTGTCATGAAAAGTCTTGTTATTAAAACATTTTAAATGCCATATTCGATAGGTCTTTGAAGTGTTTGAAGATTACCTATCTGAAATATATCTTTGTATACTTAGAAAACCTAATGGGCTGGAGAGATGGCTCAGAAGTTAAGAGCACTGACTGCTCTTCCAGAGGTCCTGAGTTCAATTCCCAGCAACCACATGGTGGCTCACAACCATCTATAATGAGATCTGGCACCCTCTTCTGTATACATAATAAATAAATCTTAAAAAAAAAAAAAAAAAAAGAAAGAAAGAAAACCTAACTAACATGACTATAGATTTTATTATAGATGACTATTAATCCGTATTTCTTAATTATACATTACATTTTTAATTGAGCTGCATAAACATAATATAGCATAACAGGAATAACTTGAATAACTTTAAATTTGTGTCAATAAACTAAAATCCATACCAATTAAAATATGTAAGATTAATAGTTTTTTGATTAGATTGAATGATCTACCCTTCTCCCCATCGTTTCTGTACTGTATCCTCTTTTTCCTTTTAGAAAGAGATTGATTATAACCAATAGTGCATGTAGAAAAGGTTGAATGAAAGTAACACTAAGGACCTATGACCTAAACAACAATGATTTGTAATATTTTAGCCTGTGCCAAATATGAAAAGTTGATAATTGCTATAAAAAGGCCAAAATATCTACTAAACCACATTAAAGTCATATTTGTGACATTTCCACTTATTAGTTCCAATTACTATTTATGTATTGGCTAAGAGTAAGTACTTTATCCTCTATAACAGTTATGCCATTACCCAATAAAATTAAAACATCCTGAATGTCTTCTAATGTGTAGTTTATATTAAAATATTTCAATTACCCCCAAAATGCCCTCTTTTTTTTTTTTTTTTTTTTTTTTTTTTTAAAAAATATGTGCATTGGTGTTTTGCATGCATGTATGTCTCTGTGAGGGTGCCAGGTCCCCTGGAGTTGGATTTATAGACAGTTGTGAGCTGCCATGTGGGTGCCTGGAATTGAACCCAGTTACTGTGGAAGAGCAGACAGTGCTGTCAACCTCTGAGCCATCTCTCCAGCCCCCCACCCCCACCCCCCATGTCTTTTTAAAAGTATGTGCCTACTAAGGCCTGAAGAGAGGGACAGGCTCCTCTGGGGTAGAGTTGTGAGTTGGAACTGAACTACATCCCCTGAAGAGCAGCTAGAATGCTTAATAGCTGATTCCTTCTCCACCTCCTGTTTGTTTGGTTTTTGAGGGTTAGGGAGAGCAGAGTCTCATGGAGTCTGGACTTGACTTAACTCTGTGTGCATTTGGCTTTGAACTTGTGATTCCCCTGCCTTCACCTTCCAGTTGCTAGGATTAGAGGCCTTTGCTATCATATGGTTCCAAATTTCCTTCCATAGCCATTTGATGAACCAAGACCCAGCAAAGGTTCATGTGTTTTACTTGCTTCTGTATTTTCAGTCTCTTCTAATGGGGTATTGTCGTCACCAGTATCATTTATTTGTGACGTTGACATTTTTAAATCTTAGTGTTTATAGAATGTCCCATACTCTGCATTTCTGATTATTTTCCTGTAGAATGTCCTACTTCTGGATTTATCTCATTGCCTCATAGTAGGGGAGGAATGGAGGGTGTTGCTGAAGGGCTTCTCTCCAGGTTCTCCAAGCCCCACAGTCCCACAATCCACATATAAAATAATCGCTCAGACGCTTATATTACTTATAAACTGTATGGCTGTGGCAGGCTTCTTGCTAACTGTTCTTATATCTTAAATTAACCCATTTTTATAAATCTATACCTTGCCACGTGGCTGGTGGCTTACAGGCGTCTTTACATGCTGCTTGTCATGGCAGTAGCTCTAGTGTCTCTCCCTCCTTCTTCCTGTTTCCCCAATTCTCCTCTCTCTTTGTCCCCCCTATACTTCCTGCCTGGTCACTGGCCATCAGTGTTTTATTTATATAGAGTGATATCCACAGCACTTCCCCTTTTTTTCTTTTTTTAAAAAGGAAGGTTTTAACTTTAACATAGTAAAATTACATATAACAAAACAATTATTGAGCAAGAATTACAGTTACAATATTAAAGATGTCCTATCTATCTTATATTTGTGAATTTAAGGTTTTATATCCAACTTATCTTTTATTATAACTGAGGAGATTACAACTATCTAGTTTTCAACCACATCAAAGACCTGAGAAGGAACATACTGGTACCTGAGAAATGGTAGATGGATGCAAGCAACTTTCTGGAATCTTGTAAGAGTAGACCAAGACAGCTGGCAGCCTGGACAGTCACCTAATGTTTCTCAGCATTGTTGGTGTATTCAAATTGGCTACAGGCCTAGAGTATCTGACAGACCATTTTCAGAAGCAGGAATTTTGAAAGACCATCTTACCCTGTCTTGGCCGAGTACAGTGGTCGCTTTCCTTGTGTCCTGCTTGTCCAGAAAGGACAGCATTGCATTTGTACTGTCAGCCGTCAAGGCAAGGGCAGTTCTTTGCCCAGTAGGCTATTTTGTGCCAAAAAGACAAACTTCCAAATGGAAATGTCTTAGAAGCCCAACATTCTCTTGGGATCAATTGGTGCAGCCAGGAGCAATTGTGTCTCACGTCAACAGAATTTTAAGTTATTTAAATGCCATATTCTCTAGGTCTATGAAGTGTTTGAAGATTACCTATCTATCTGAAATATATCTATGTATACCTAGAAGACTTAACTAACATGGCTACAAATATGATTATCATAGATGACTAATTATTAATCTATTTTTAATTATCCATTACAATTTTTAATGAGTTACATAAACATAATACCTCAAACAAGAATAGAAATATATATATACACAGTATAACAAAATTAACTTCAAGTTTGTATCAATAAACTAAAATTTATACCAATGTAAAACATTTTAAACATAAACTAAAATCTATACCAATGTAAAACCTTTTAAACAAGTTGTTCTTTAAAAGTAGGTTCATTAATCTACCCTTTTATCTTATCATCTCTATATCCTCCTATATATCTATATCAGAGGGAAAGGAAAAGATAAATCCAGAGTGTATATAGGCCTTTTTTTTTTTTTTAAAGATTTTATGTATTATTTTGAATTCTGTGTATATGTGTATGGTGTGTGGTTTTGTGCATTTGAGTGCAGATGCCCACGGAGGTCAAAGACATGGGATTGCTTTGGAGCTGGAGTTAGAGCAAATTAAACTTCCTAATGAGGGGTTGGGAACTGGACTTGGGTCCTGCAAGACCAATGTTTGCTCTTAATGCTGAGCTCTCTCCCCACCTATTTTTGTTAGGAGTAGTTTTAAAACTTTTTATTACATTTTATTTTGTGCATGTGCAGTATGCCAGAGGATACCTTGAGGAAGTCGATTCCCATCTTCCATCATGTGGGTCCTGAGGCTCACACTCGGGTCTTCAGAGTTGATGACAGGCACCTTTACTCACTGAGCCACCTCACTGGCTCAGCAGTAGTTTTATTTGATATCTTTGGTAATCTGTCAATATCCTGTTGGTCAAAAAAAAAAAAAAATTCCACAAAGTTGTTTTCTGTTCTCTACATGTGTAGCGTGCTTCACAGTACCCACATAAAGTAATAAGTAAAAATAAAAAAACAGAAAAATACTGGGCTGGAGGTGGCTCAGCAGTTTAGAGCACTGGTTCGTCCTCCCAAGGACCTGTGTTTGATTCTAGCCCCCACATTGTAGCTCACAACCATCTGTAACTTTAGTTTCAGGGGATCTGACGCCCTCTACTGGCCTTAATGGGTACCAGGCAAAACACTATGCACATAAAATTTTTAAAGTTTTTTTTCTTTTTCTTTTTTTTTCTTTTCTTTCTTCTTTTCTTTCTTTCTTTCTTTCTTTTTTTTTTTTTTTTTAAAAGACGGTTTCTTGGTGTAGCCTTAGCTGACCTGGAACTAGCTCTGTAGACCAGGCTAGCCTCAAACTCAGAGTTCCATCTGCCTCTCCAGAGTGCTGGTATCAAAGGCACATGCTACCATCACCCAGCTAAAAAGAATTTTTAAAAAAGGAAAAAACTAACAAAAACAACAGTTTTTTATAATTTATTTATTTTTATTTTATGTGCATTGGTGTTTTGACTGCATGCATGCATGCATGCTTGTGTGAGGCTGTCATGTCCCTGGAACCGGAGTTAGAGCCAGCTGGGAGTGGCCATGTGGGTGCTGGGAATTGAACCTGGGATTTGGAAGACGAAGCAGCTCTTTGTTTTGTTTGTTTGTTTTGGTTTTTGGTTTTTCAAGACAGGGTTTCTCTGTGTAAGAACCCTGGCTGTCCTGGATCTCTGCTCTATAGACCAAGCTGGCCTTGAACTCACAGAGATCCACCTGCCTCTGCCTCCTGAGTGCTGGGATTAAAGGCGTGCACCACCACCACCCCCTGGTGTTCACCACAAATATTTTAAAATAATTTTAAATGGCCTTATAATTACTTGTATTGAGTGTTGGTTTCATTATATTGTGCTTAACCCCCACCCCCTTTCTTTTGGTTGTTTGAAACAGGGTTTCTCTGAGTATCCCTGGCTGTCTTTCCACTCACTTTGTAGACAAGGCTGGTCCCAAGTGTTGGGATTAAAGGTGTGTGCTACCACCACCTAGCTGCTTTAATTTTCCTAACAGTGTATAAATTATGACAATAGGGAAACTGGTCTAGGTCTCTCATTGAGGGAAGGAAAGGGAATACACATAATTGTGATGGTCTTGTTTTTGTTTTAATTTTTTGTTTTCGAGACAGAGTTTCTCTGTGTAGTTTGGGTGCCTGTCCTGGATCTCACTCTATAGACCAGGCTGGACTCGAACTCAGAGATTCACCTGGCTCATCCTCCTGAGTGCTGGGATTAAAGGCGTGCACCCGGCTTGTGATGGTCTAAGAACAGAAAGAAGGTGGGGCCGTAGATCCCCAGAACCTGGGTATGGTCGTAAGGGAGCATCTCTAGTCCACAGCTAGCCAGTCTAGCTTAATTATTGGTCTCCAGGCCAGTGAGGAACCCTTTCTGGAAGGAGGTAGATAACATTCCCAAGAATGACACCCATATGTACTGAACAGAAACAGATGCACATATGCATAGATACATAATACATGCATGTATATATGTATATAATATTACACGATGTTTACAAAATACATACATATATTACATATTAGTGAGTAGTGTAAGTTACTCATTGGAAGGGCAAAGTAAGATTTTCAGAACATTTTTTTTTAAAGGTTCTAGAATACATATTGTAGACATAGAAATTTTCTTTGAGATAACATAGAAGCAAAATTGAGGATAGCTAACTAATACTAGTAAGATGGTTTATTTTCAAAATGAGTAGAGAGGCGTCTGGCATCTAGATTATGATCTTGCATTTTGCTTCTCACCAATATTGTTCCTTGGAGAAATGGCTGGTTCTAAGTCAGGGGCAGGAAATATGTGAAATGAAAGCCCTGGACCATCTTGTCAGATAGCAAGGATTTGTATCCTACAAGCACTGAGTTCCCTCTGAAGGACTCAGGATTCAGGAAGACATTCTCATTGATCAAAGTAGACCATTGAGTATTGTAGGATGAGCTGCACAGATCAGAACATTAAATATGATTGATTTGTGGCATCATAATGATAGCTATTGAGCAAGAACAAGCTTATTGGTCAGTTTGAGGAAACTAATAAAACAACCCATTTTGAAAGAAAGAAAATAAGCCGTATCTCATGGCTCAGGCCTGTTTCACTTATAGGGAGGCTGATGCAGGAGGATCCCAGGACTTCCTAAGTTGCAGCCTGATCAACTTAGACCCTGTCCGCATCTATGTTCCTCTATACCGATCCCCAGTAAAATGTTAGTTTGAAAGGTTGTAAATGTAAGTGGAATGATAGTTTAAACATATTTGTACTTTTTTTTTTTTTTGAGATAGGGTTTCTGTGTGTAGCCCTGGCTGTCCTGAACTCCCTCTGTAGATGAGCCTGTCCTTGAACTCGGAGATCCACCTGCCTCTGCCTAGACTGCCCCCACTGCCTGGTAGTAGTTGTATATTTTTAATGCTGTATATTTGATAACACTTCTTTTTAAATAAAAGATAGTGCCAGGTGTAGTGTTACACACTTTTAATCCCAGCACTTCCGGTGTAGAGTCAGGTGGAGCTCTGAGTTCAAGGCTAGCTTGGTTGGTCTAATATAGTGAGTTGCAGGACAGCAGCCAGGACTGCGTAATGAGGCCCTCTCTAAAGAACAAACAAAACAGTGCAAAAGTATATACCATGGATCATTGAGAGGAATGCTTATTTTTCTTGAGTATCCTTATTAAGTACAACATTTTATCATATTGCTGAAGTTTTTTGGTGCAGATGTATGTGCTTGTTTGTATATGTGCATGTGTGGAGGACAACCTTAGCTGTCTTCCCAAAGGGGCTTTTTTTTTTTGTTTTTCGAGACAGGGTTTCTTTGTGTAGCTTTGCGCCTTTCCTGGAACTCACTCGGTAGCCCAGGCTGGCCTTGAACTCACGGAGATCCGCCTGGCTCTGCCTCCTGAGTGCTGGGATTACAGGCGTGCGCCACCACCGCCCGGCGGCTTTTTTTTTTTTTTTTTTTTTTTTTTTTAAAGAATTAACTACATGTATGTGTGTGTGTGTATGTGTGTGTAGGTGTGTGCACATGAGTGCAGGTACCCACAGAGGGTAGAAGCATTGGATCTCCTGGAGTTACTGTTGGTTACTGTTGGTTGTGTGCCACCTGACATGGGTACTGAAAACTGAGCTTGAGTGCTCTGGGAACATTCTGCATTTGGTTTTTCGAGACAGGGTTTTCTGTGTAGCTTTGCGTCTTTCCTGAACTCTTGGTAGCCAGGCTGGCCTCGAATCACAGATCCGCCTGCTCTGCCCCGAGTGCTGGATTAAGCGTGCGCACCAACCTGACTGATTACAGATCCACATGTTTTGTTTTTTAAGACAAGGCCTCTCACTGGCTTAGGATTCACCTGAGAGGCTAGGCTTAGCCCTGGGGGAATCCTCTTGTTTCCCCTCCCCACTAGCTGACCTCATCTTAGTTAGCACCCAGTCCTGAAGATAAACGGATTGCTATAGGAAGGATGCTAATTTTAAAGTTCAGCAAGTATTTGGTTTAGTTTGGTCTCATTTTTCCCCCTAAACGATATTATACATGCTGAAGTGAAAGAAATTGGTCACACTCTGAGATGCCAGTCTAGGTCAGAATCCAAGGTTTTGAAAGTCTTGGACTTCCTGTCTTTCAGATGTATTTTGGGGACACGTATAAAGTGTCCGCCCAGTCAGCAGCACTGCTCACTGGGTCGCACAGCCTCGCTGTCAGTGCTGTGTTCCTTCTGCAGAAGGAAGGAAGGAAACTGCCTCTGATGACTTGAATTTTCTCTACATTTTGAACATTTTAAGTGTATTGGCTACTTGGCAGTACTTACAAGTGAGGGAAAGAAATTATTTTTCTTGTTCCTAAGGAGTTAGAACATAAACGTCTTGCTTTCCCATTCATTTTTCAGTTTTAGAATTAGCCTTTTTCATGGGAGGAACAACATAATTTAATCAGCTAGAAAAATTGTGTCATTTAGATTCATTATTTCACAAAACCAAAAATCATTTATCCCAGTTATTTAGATTATCTTAAGAGATGGTACAGTCTGTAATCCTAGGGTGTGGAGGCTGAGGCAGGAGGATTGCAGATTTCAGGCCATCCCTGAACTACAGGTAAGATCATGTTTGGACTAGAGGAAGAGACAGCAAGAGAGGAGGAAGATTATAAATACTTGATATAAAAGATCAGCATTTTGGAATATGCTGTTAAGATATTCACAGGCATAGTATGAAGATCACAATTTCCAGATACCTCTGCTCAGTGAAAACTGTATCTTGTGTGGTATATGTGTGGAGAGGTTGTTTTTAGTTGGTTACCACTGCAGTAGTGTCCTTTTAACATCTGCAGAGGCTTCTGTCCAGGCTGTACTTGTCTTTCTGGGTTCTTGATTGCAAGAAGGTTGTACAATATAAAGCAAAGAACAGCAACATAAAATGTACCTCCCAAACCAGAACTATATTGGTAAATAAAAAGGCATGTGTTTTGTAAACTTCGGCTCAAATGTATATTTTTCTTGTTTTTTACCTTTATTTACTCTGAGAGAGTGAGTGAGTGAGAGAATGTGAAGTATGTGTGTGTGTGTGTGTGTGTGTGTGTGTGTGTGTGTGTGTGTGTGTGTCGGGGAATTGTGCCCATGTAGCAGCATGTTTGTGGAAGTCAGGACAGCTTGTGGAGTTTGTTCTCCTTCCACCATGTGGATGCTGGGACTGAAGTTAATTGTCAGGCTTGGTTGTGGAGTGTCTTTACCCATCCAGCTATCTCACCAGCTCTGTGGTTGTTTTCTAATTTCTGGAATTCAGTTTCTGGCTAGCATTGTTTAATATCTGTATATGTTAAGCAGAATGAGAATTTAAGTAATTCTTTAGATATTTTGCTCTTTTCCTTTCCCTTTGTGGTTTCGGTTTGAAAAGGCATGCATAATTAAAATAGATAATTAGAGGTCCTCTAGAATCAAGTTAAGCAATTTACGAGTTAAAACAGGTTCCCAAACTGGGTTCCTGGTTGTCCCTGACTCTTTGAGACATTGTGGGATATTTTACATTTTCAAAGGAGACAGTGCCATCTATTGGACATTGCTCAAAGTACAGCGGTCAAGTTGATACATTAATACACAGAATGATGTGGTTGGCTATTCTGTTTGGTTGTTACAGGCTTGTAGATTTGGTACAGAAAGTACTAAGATGCTAAGGACCCTGATAACCTTTGCAACAAAGGCTTTGTGTGAACATTGAGGATAGTATTAGTTTCATTTCAAAACAAAGAAACTGACCCCTTCTCAGCTCATACTGGAGGGCACAACAGCAGCAGCCTAGTTGAAAAGCTTTGTTTCTGAAAGAGGCATATAATATAGGCAGTGTTTGCAAATTAAAAGTAGACTCCAGGATCCTGGAAACTGTGTGCAGAATTCCTAGCCGGGCAGTACTAGACTAGAGTATGGCAAATAGAGTTCTTTCCTTAGGTGCAAATGTTAAAAGAAGAATCAGTACCCACAGTCATAGTTTCCTTTCTGCTGTTAAGATAAACATACCTGGAGATAAAGCACCTGGGGCTGGAGAGATGCCCGGTAGGTAGTTAGAGCACTTGCTGCTCTTGCAGCAGACTTGGGTTTGGTTCCCAGCATTCAGGTAGTGGTTCAGTCACCCATAACTCCAGTTCCAGAAAATCTGACATTCTCTTCTGACCTCTGTGGGCACCAGACAAACATGGGTGCTCATGCAGACAAAAACACGCCTACATACAAAGTAAATCCTTTTTTGTTTGTTTGTTTTTCGACACAGGGTTTCTCTGTGTTGCCCTGGCTGTCCTGGAACTAACTATATAGACCAGGCTGGCCTCAGACTCATAGAGATCTTCCTGCCTTGGCCTCCCAAGTGCTAGGATTAAAGGCATGCGCCACCACCGATCAGCCAAAGTAAATAAATCTTTTTAAACAGCAGCTTAGGTGGGAAAGGTTTATTTCAGCCTATAATTCATTCCAGGTATAGCATATTGTCATTGTAGGGAAGTCAAGGCAGGAACTTAAACAGCTAGTCACATCATGTCCACAGCCAAGAACAGAGAAGAAATGGATGAACACAGGCTCACCTGCTTACTTGTGCTCTGGTCAGTTTTTCTTTTCTTTTCTTTTTTTTAAAGATTTATTTATTTAGTGTGCATTGGTGCTTTGCCTTATATTTGAGGGTGCCAGATCCTCTGGATCTGGAGTTTTAGACATTTGTGAGCTGCCATGTGGGTGCTGCTGGGAGTTGGTCCTCTGGAAGAGCAGCCAGTGCTCTTAACCACTGTTAGCTCAGTTTTTCTACAGTTATGTAGTTCAGCACACCCTGTCTAGGAAATGATGATGCCCACAGTGAGCTGGGTCTTCCCACATCAGTTAATTTAAAGGGGATAGGGAGATGGCTTAGTGGTTGAGAGCACTGGCTATTCTTCCAGAGGTCTAGGGTTCAGTTCCCAGCACCCACGTGGAGGCTCACAACCATTTGTAACTCTAGTTCTAGGGGATCTGACACCTGGCCCCCAAGGGCACAAGGCACACAAATGGTACATAGACATACATAGAGGCAAAATACTCTTATACATAAAATGAAATAATTAAAACAAAAGTTTCCCAGGACATGACACAAGCCAACCCAATATAGGTTAATGACAAAACTATCAAGTCAAAGTTGGGCATAAAGGCGCATGCCTTTAATCCCAACAGTTGGGAGGCAAGGGCAGATGGAGCTCTTGAATTCAAACCAGCTTGGTCTACAGAGTGAGTTCTAGGACATCCAGGACTACATGGAGAGACCCTGTCTCAGCAAAACCAAAACAAACAAAGAAAAAGAAACTAACTTGAGTCAGACACAAACTTGGGAGGCAGAAATAGTCATCTTTCTCTGAGTTTAAGGTTAGCCTGGTCTACATAGCGATTTCCAGGGCTACGTAGTGAGGCTCTATCTCAAAAACAAACAAACAAACAAAAAAAACCCCTAGGCATTACAGTCGTGTGTGCCACCACCACCCAGCTATATTAAAATGTATTTAATTAAATTAACAATCACAACATTACGCTTCATTGTGGCATTTTCTAATAATTTGTGTGTATATATATGTATCTATTCATGAGAAGGGGCAGCAGATAGGTAGGTAGGTAGGTAGGTAGATGGTGTGTGTGTGTATATGTGTGTGTGTGTGTGTGTGTTTAGGCCAGAAGTTGAAGTTAGGTATTTCCCTCAGTTGCTTCCCACCTTACTTTTTGAGTCAGGGTCTTCACTGAACCTGGAGCTGCTGTTGTTTTGGCTAGTCTAGACTGGCCGGCCAGTGAGGCCTCAGGATCTGCCCATCTCCTTTCTTCTCCAGTGCTTTAATTAAAAGTATCTCACCACCATACTTGGTGTTTGGGGGACTGAACTCAGGTCCTTCTCCATCTTCCTAGCTCCTCCCTGCTTATCCCCTTCAGTGTCCCCCTCCCCCATAGCCTAGCCTCCTTTTAGCTTTCTGTCACTTATAGCATGCTATTTTTAGCACATACTTTTAATTCCCTATTTGGGAGGCTGAAGCAGGTAGCTTTCTGTGAGTTCAGGCAATAGCAAGTTCAAGGCCAATTGAGACTAGTTAGTGAGATCTTATCTCCAAAAAAAAAAAAAAGTGTTGGGTTTTCAGATGGTTCAGCTGATAAAAGTGCCTGCTGCCAAGCTTGACAACTTGAGTTTGATTCCTGGAACCCACATGGTGGGGAAGAATCAATTCCTGAAAGTTGGCCTCTAACCTCCACATATATGCTATGGCACACATGCCTGTATACACATACATACAGACATACATACACACATACACACATACACACATACACACATACACACATACATACATGCATACACACACACATATGTAGTGTGATACTAAAAAGATCAGTAGTAATAGAAAACAGTTCCATCCCTACCCTTGCATCCACTGCACTCACCCCACCCTTGCATCCACTGCACTTACCTCATCCTGACCTCCGTGGTATTATGCCTTTAACTTTTTTATAAGCCCAATTACTGAAGAATTTGCTGTAGAAAGGATTCTAATTTTCAAGGATAAAAATTGTCAATTGTCACTCTGACTCAGTGGTAGCATAGAGAGGGTAGGTTACTAATCAAGTCACAAACATGATTGCAGCTGTAGATGGTGGTTCACACTATGCCAGCAATTGGCAAGCGGGGCAGGGTGATTGCCCTGAGTTGAGGACCAGTGTAGGCAACTTAGTAAGAGCCAGCCTAGCCTATTTTATAGTATACCCTTTTTCAAACAAATATTTTACACTTGGTATAAAACTGTTTCTCCAATTCTAGATCAATATCTTAGTAACTTTTTTTTCTTGTAGCATGGCGGACACCGACCTGTTTATGGAATGTGAGGAGGAGGAACTGGAGCCATGGCAGAAAATCAGTGATGTCATTGAGGACTCTGTAGTTGAAGATTACAATTCAGTGGATAAAACTACTCCAGGTAACTAAAGTCCTTTTGTTCTTAGATTGTTGTTCACATTAATTATTTTGAAGTGTTAAGGATGTGTGATATAGAGAAAGAATTTAAGAGTCCAGAGAGAGGGCAGGGGGTGTCGCTCAGTTATGTAGTGTTTGCCTAGGCCCTGTCTCCAGCAACACATAAGTCAGGGATGGTGGGACATACCTGTAATCTTAGCAGTGGAGGTGGAGGCAGGAGAATTACACACAAGATCATTTTCAGCTGTACAACAGGTTTGAAACCAGCCTGAAATGCATGGGACCTTGTCTCAAAAAAAGAAACCAGAGAAAGCCGTGGTGGCTCACAGCTGTAATTCTAACTCTTAGGAGACTGAGACAGAGTGCCTCAAGCCGGAGGAGGTCCATAGTAAGTTCCAGGCTGACCAGAGACGGTAGAGTGAGACCCTGCCGAGAGAGACAGAAATGGAGAATAGGAGTGTCTAAGACTGCTTTTTTATGCATCGGCATTAACCTTCTTTTCCATACTTTAGCTGATGAGTATCTGCTTCTTTATAAAATGTGTAAACTGTTTAATTCATTTCAGAAACTGAGATGGGATTAACTTTGTCAAATGTCCTCTTACCAAACCTCCATGAACAAAGATGTAAAGTGGCATGTGTCAGAGCTGATTTGTGTCCCTAGTCACAGTGCACTTGTTGTTTTCTTGAACTTGGTTTGCTTTGTGAGTTGAGAAAAGATTCTTTGTGTCCGTCTTAGTGGCCAGTTTATTAATTAAGATTTGTTACCTATTTTATCAGTGATATGGGGGTAAAATTCTAGATTGCCCTCAATTCACAAAGTAGGCATTTTCTCCTGAATTATGCCAGTTTGGGGTTTTGTTTTGTTTTGTTTTGTTTGTCTTTCCTTTCCTTGAGACCTGAAGGTAGCATTGATGTAGGATGAAAGAGGACACAGTACAAGTTTTACAGGTGGCTTGTTATGGAGGACTATAAATTCTAGTAGTGGTGATGGTAAATCCAGGAGTCCTAAAGACACAGTCGTGTTGTAGAGAGCAAACCGTTGGAAGTCCTGCTTCAGAGGTCTGTGACCTAACTTTGCTGAGACTTTTTTTTAACAAGTATGGGTACTTTGCCTGTATGTATGCCTGCACCACATGCATACGTGGTGTACACAGAGGTCAGAAGAGTCCCCTGGAATGAAGTTAACGGACAGTTGTGAACTGTCATGTAGTGTCTGGGGATTGAACCTGGGTCCTCTGGAAGAGCAGCCACTCCAGCCCTGCAGTAACCTAACTTAATTAACCAAGAAATGTAAGACAAAGAACGTATGATTGTTAGTTTTACTTGGCAAATTGACACAATCTAGAATTGACAGAGACTCGGTCAGGTTGGCCTGCGGACATATCTGTTGAGGATTATCTTGGTTACATTAATTGTGGTCAGAAGGCCTAGCCACCCATTGTGGGTGGCATCATTCCTTAGGAAGAGGATTCTGAATCGTTGAGGAGTGGAGTAAATGAGCAGAGCACTAGCATGCATGCATTCATTTTTTGTTCTCTGTTCTTGACTCAGTATAATGATGAGCAGCTTCAGTTCTTGCCACCTTAAGTTTCCTTCAATGATGGACTGTAATCTGAAATTGAGTCACATAAGCCCATTTTCCCTTCCGTTACTTCTGTCAGGGTATTTTATCATAGTAGGAGAAGACATGAAGACCAAAGAGATTATGTCTAAATGGTAGGCTGAGAGGCATTTAGGATGAAAAATCCTATCAGTAGTTGGAATTTTGAAGTAAGTAGGAAACTTTCTGACTGTTGAAACAAGGTAAAGAGAGAAGAGTAGAAGCAGAATCCTTTAGTGTCTTCTGTCCCTGTCTCCAAGTGACTGTGCCTTCCCTTCCCCACAGTGTCTGTGAGCCAGCAGCCAATCTCAGCTCCAGTGCCCATTGCTGCCCATGCGTCTGTTGCTGGGCACCTCTCTACATCCACTACTGTTAGTAGCAGTGGGGCCCAGAACAGCGACAGTACAAAGAAGACTCTTGTCACACTAATTGCCAACAACAATGGTAAGTGGGATGATTGGGAAAGTCTTCTGGGATAGAGGCATGAGAGAATTAAAAAGACCGCCCTCGCTGTCCCTGGTGGTCCCGTGGCTGTGCTAGCTGGAGAAGTCTTTAGGAACTGTTGTTTGGTGTGGAAGGAACGCCGTAGGTGCTGTGTTCCTTCAGTCAGTGCTGGGTTGATGCCGTGGCTGGAGTCAGGTCAGCGGATTCTTGCTTGATGATTGCTGGAGTAGAACAGATGAACTCAACTGTTGTCGGTTGGTTTTGTTTACCCACTCATACACACACTTGAAATCAGAGTCCTGGTCATTTGGTTAGGAGTTTTCCCGGGGCAGCTTCATGGTCTCTGTTCTCTCTGGGAGGTTTCTTTGATTGTTGGCCCCTTGGTATTAAAAAGAAGAGTTGCTTTCTGCTAGGATGAAATGGTGAAGGAATATCATTTTCAGGGTGTTTTATTGATCAGAGAAACTAAATTTAGTTACTTCATTTTTTGTTTTGTGTTTTTTTTTTTTTTTTTTGAAACAGGGTCTCATTTAGCCCAGGCTGGCCAGTAACTCACTTTTAAAAAAGAAAATATACATTATGTGTATGGATGTTTTGCATGCATGTATGTCTATGTACCACTTGGATGACTGATGCTAAGGATGTTGGGGCCCCTGGAACTGGAATTATAGATGGTTGTGAACTGCCATGTGGGTGCACACATTGGGAATTGAATAAAGGCCTCATACTAGGGTAAACACTCTACCACTGAGCTATATTCCCATCTCCAGCCGCCTTTTAAGTGTTTATTTTGGGGTAGAGTTTAGCTAAACTACCCAGGCTGGTCATAAACTTGGTTCCTTCTGCTTTGTCTGCCTATGTAGTCATTTTATTTCCTTTAGAAATAATTGTATTGCTATAAAAATAATATGTGGGGCTGGAGATGTAGCTCAGCTAGAATGCGTTTGTAGTATGGCAAAGCCCTGAGTTAGGTCCCCAGCACCACATAAACTGGATGTGGTAGTACACCTCTGTAGTCAGAGCACTCCACAGGTTGGCAGGAACGCCCAAGTTGAAGGTCATCATTGTTTACATCATTGAATTTGAAACTAGCCTAGGCTTCATGGGACCCTGTCATAGGAAAGGAAGAGGCAGGGGCTTGGGAAATGGCTCATTCATTACAGTGCTTGCCACAGAAGCACAAGGACTTGAGTTAGGTTCCCAGGAACCATGTAAAGTCCTGGGTATCGAGAAGATGAAAAGAGGTAGATCCTTGGGGCTCATTGTCCAGCCTACCCTCTCATCCAGCTCCAGGCCAGTGAAAGACCTTGTCTTAAAATGAAGCCAGGGGGCTAGAGAGATGACTCAGAGGTTAAGAGCACTGCTGCTCTTTCGGAAGCCCTGAGTTCAATTCTCAGCAACCACATGGTGGCTCACAACCACCTGTAATGAAATCTGGTGCCCACTTCTGTTATTCACCAAACATGCAGACAGAACATTGTGTACATAATAAATAAATAAATAAATAAATAAATAACTCTTAAAGCCAAAACCCAAGCAAGGCAAACAGCACCTGAGGCTAGCCACTGTCCCCCACATGCACACACAAATAAAAATAAGTGATTGTAGAAAATGTTAGAACAGGGCAAGATGTGATCATAGTAATCAGGATTGTGAGTTCAAGGCCAGTCTGTTAAATAACAAGATCTTGTCTTAAAGAAAAATGCAGTAGGAAAGAAGAAAAATAGAGAAAATCTAGGTAGCAAAGTCAAAAGGGAGAAACAAAATTAACTGTCCTATCACTTGGAAATGATTATTTATAATTCTTCATTTATGCAAGTAGTTACTTCTTTTTTGTTTGTTTGTTTGTTTGTTTGTTTTTCGAGACAGGGTTTCTCCTTGTAGTTTCAGTGCCTGTCTCGGATCTTGCTCTGTAGACCAGGCTGGCCTCGAACTCACAGAGATCCGCTTGGCTTTGCCTCTGGAGTGCCTTGCACCACCACCGCCCAGCACAAGTAGCTACTTCTGTACACTTTTGTATACTATGTGTAACAATGTATTTTTTACAAAAATAGAATCATGCAGACTACATTTTCCCTACTTCTTTCTTATGGTATGTAGTGGCTATCTTACATCTTAATACTTATAACTTTGCTTTATTGTTGTTTTTGATAGGGTCTTACCATGTAAATCTGGCTAGGAACTCACTCTGTAGACTAGACAGATCTCTCTGCTCTGCCTCCCAGGTACTGGGATTAAAAATGTGTGCACCGATGCCTGGTTGTTTTGTTTTTCTAATTAATTAATTAGCTTATTTAGTTTATATGCATTAGTGTTTTGGCTGCACAAATGTCTGTACACCATGTGTATTGCCTGGAGCCATTGTAGGTCATAAGAAGGCATTGGATCCCCTCCAACAGGAGTACAGATGGTTGCAGTGGGAATCAAACCCACATCCTCTACAAGAGCAACAAATGCTCTTAACTGTTGATCCAACTTTCTCTTTAGCTCTCTGTTTTGATTTTGAGGGAGGGTTTCATATAGCCCAGGCTAGCCTTGAATTCCTGATCTTTGTGCCTCTTTCTCTCAAGTGCTAGATTTATAAGTGTGTACACATGCACACATTTTTGTTTTGTTTTTGCACCTGGTCTTGTTTTCCAGGTTGGCTTCAAACTTGCTATAGCAGCAGGGTGACCTTGAACTCCTTACTCCTGATGCTGGGATTGCAGGCATGTAACACAAGCCTGACTTGTATAGCGCTAGCATTTGAACCAGAGGCCTCATGCATGCTGGGCAGGCACTCTGCCAACTGAGCTACATCTCCAGCCCTTTCTAACATTCTGGGTTTTTTTGGTTTTTGGTTTTTGTTTTTTTGTTTGTTTGTTTGTTTTGTTTTGGTTGTTCGAGACAGGGTTTCTCTATGTAGCTTTGTGCCTTTCCTGGATCTCGCTCTGTAGACCAGGTTGAACTCACAGAGAGATCCGCCTGCCTCTGCCTCCCAAGTGCTGGCCCCTGCCCGGCCTCACATTCTGTTTTGGTTTTGGTTTTTTTGAGATAGGGTTTCTCTGTATAGCCCTGGCTGTCCTGGAACTCACTATGTAGACCAGGCTGGTCTTGAATTCAGGGTTTCACTTGGCTCTGCCTCCCAAGCATTGGGGTTAAAGGCGTGTGCCACCGCCACCCAGCTTACTCAATCCCTTTCTAACATTTCTGAAGACTATATTTTCCATTATTTGACTAATGTATTAACAATAGAGTATAAAAGGTACATTGAGTCAGGCGGTGGTGGCACATGCCTTTAATCCCAGCACTAAGGAGGCAGAGCCAGGTAGATCTCTGTGAGTTAGAGGCTAGCCTGGTGGTCTACAGATCGAGATCCAGGACAGGCACCAAAAAAACACAGAGAAACCTTGTCTCGAAAAACAAACAAAACAACAACAACAAAACAAAAAAACAACAAAAAAGGCACATTGACATTTCACCTCTGAAGAGCTGCAGTGAGCGCTGGATAAAATGCGTGCATATATTACCTGTAATCCCAGCACTCAGGAGGCTGAAGCAGGAGTGTTGGCTGGGTTTGAGGCCAGCCTGGGCTATGACAAGGCTATCTCAGATAACACCTCCTCTAGCAAGGCCACACGTCCCAGTCCTTCTCCAGCTGTTCATGACTAGCCCAAGCAGTCAACGTGAGCTTAGAGGGGCCATTCTCACCCAACCACCACAGTTGATATTTCCTAATGAAGAATGTTATTTGGTTTTTTAAACATTCTCATCATTCTTTATTGTTGCAGTTATCAACTTTATAAACCATCACCTGAAATTTTAAGAAGTGAGTTTACTAGACACATATCAGTAAACACTCAAATACTCTGTAACACAGCAATATTCTACTATCATACCAACTTTACAGTTATTTAATAGGCATTATTACCTAACATCGTTAAGGATATAAAAATACTGATTTAGGTCTTGTGAATAAAAATATATATTTATATTCTTTTGGCCCATATTATACCTTTCAGAGTACTGTACATAACAGATCAAGGCATGTATTTCTCTCTTGATCTGCCTGCTATTTATATGACTACACACACACACACACACACACACACACACACACACACACACACACACGGACAGACTCTTTAGATGCTCAGGTTGCCTTAGCAGTGGTTCTCAACCTGTGGGTCATGACCCCATAGTGGTCCATATCAGATAGTTACATTACAGTTCAAAACAGTGGAAAAATTACAGTTATGAAGTAGCAACGAAATTACTCTGTAGTTGGGGGTGACCACGACCTGATGTTATTTTGCTACCTAGACCCTTTCTCAAACAACAATAAAGAAATGTAGGGCCTGTGAGATGACTTGGTGGGTAACGGGCACTTGCTGCCAAGCCTGAGGACCTGAGACCTGCCTCCCACAAGCTGTCCTCTGATCTCTACACATAGGACATGGGACACATACTCACGCCTATATTTACAATAAATAAATGTAAAAAAAAATGTGCAGGGATTAATAACAAATTACCTTCTTACAAATAAATTTTACCTAAACTATGGAGAGTCTTCTCTTTGTTTGCTCTGCTGGTTGGGGAGAATTGTGTGGTCACTTAAGTTGTTAGTGTGAAGATGGGAACTGGTGTCTTTCAGCCTCAGTTAAGACAGGGTGAGGTTAGTGAACTGCCCCAACCCACCTGTTTCCTGTTAGCTGTGGAGTTGGGTGAGGCTTACGTTTGGGGACACTAAGCCTGAGGTAAGTAGTGGCAGCTGAGTAATATTGGCATCTGAGACACCATTTCTTAACTGAGACAGTGATTGCTGTTTGTTATAGAATACGAGTTTAGCAATGCTCTATAACATGGCTTTCTTCTTGTTTTCCCTGCCTTTTACCCATTAGCTGGTAATACTTTGGTCCAGCAAGGTGGACAGCCACTCATTCTGACCCAGAATCCAGCACCAGGCCTGGGAACAATGGTTACTCAACCAGTATTGAGACCTGTCCAGGTCATGCAGAATGCCAACCATGTGACTAACTCCCCTGTGGCCTCACAACCTATATTCATCACTACCCAGGTGAGTAGGACTTTGAATTCTGGGACTTGTAAAGGAAATAAAGACTGTGGCCTCCAGAGGCTCTGTCATCACCGTTAGAAATGGTTCTGAGTCTTGTTTGTGGGACTGAGGTTCTCTTTACTTCTCTTCCTTGTGGAATGCCCAGTGTAGCACCTTTCCTGCATATTTCCTGTCCATACACCTTAGAAGTCTGTTGAGTTGATTAAAGTTTGGACAGAAATCACTGGGAAAGTTAGAATTAGAAAGCCTTAACATGCTGCCAGTCAGTGGTGGTGCATTCCTTTAATCCCGGCACTCTGGAGGCAGAGGCAGGCAGTTCTGTGAGTTCAAGGCCAGCCTGGTCTACAAAGCAAGTTCCAGGACAGCCAAAGCTGTTACACAGAGAAACCCTGTCTTGAAAAAATAAAAAGAAAAGAAAAAAGGGGGCCAGGGGAAGGCCTTCAAAAAGGACTGGAAAGATGGCTTACCAATCAAGAGCATTTGTTGCTCTTGCAGAGGACCCAGGTTCAATTCCCAGCACCCACATGTCAGCTCCTAACTGTTAGAGAACTTCACTTCCAGAGGGCCTGCTGCCTTCTTCTGACCTCAGTAGATACCTAGCACCCCGTGGTGGACATACATCCATGCTAGCAAAACAGCTCCTACACATCACATAATCTTAATCTTTTAAGCTCTCACACTTGCTTTGAAAGTGTTCCTTTTGCCTGAGCTGCTTCTACCCCTAGGGAAATTCACTGACTTTGAAGATACATGTATAAAGTAAGTGGTCTTTGAAGAAGGAAGGCTTACTTTACAGGGTAGTGATTGCAGGTTTTGAAAGCCCAAATCTGAGTGGAATTTAAAGGCACGTGCTTCTCTCTGCTTAAGGCTTCCTAACTTCTATAACCTCTTAATAATTTACCAGAGGTTTGTGACCTTGAAAGTGGGCGTTGGGAGCAGCATATAAAACAGGGATTTATATGTTAGAACCTAGATTAAATACTGTTAGTGATTTTGGTTTTTCTCTTCAAAGTACCAGTCTGTGGATACATAGTTTTGTTGTTTTTTTGTTACTAATAGTTTGCTAAACAGGCTGGGTGTGTTGGTGCATACCTGTAAACCTGGCTCTTAGGAGAATAAAGCAGAATTGTCATAAATTCAAGGCTAGCCTGAGCTACATAGCAAGTTTGAGGCTAACCTGGGCTACTTAAACCCTGTCTCAAAATAAAACAAAGATGTTTGTAAACACAATTAGGAGTTTGGAGGCAGCCTAAGCTGCCAAGCAGACTCATCTCAAAAAGCAAAAATAAAAACAAAAAAACACTTCACAAAAATCTAACATGAGAGAATTTCCTAAATTTTCCATTTCAGTCATTTGAAAGCTGTAACTCTAGAACGAGAACTATTAGGTAAGAATAGGGGGCTATCATTCATACTGCAGTCAGTATCGGGGTAGTTGCTCTCGGTGTTAAAGGTCATTTTGCTTTTTAATACAGGGATTTCCTGTAAGGAATGTTCGGCCTGTACAAAATGCAATGAACCAGGTTGGGATTGTGCTGAATGTACAGCAGGGACAGACAGTTAGACCAATTACACTGGTCCCAGGTAAGGAGATGTTTATCCATGGAATAACCTGCATCCAGGTATTTGGGGGTTCTTTTTGTTGTCTCAAAATAGTCTAGATCATTTGAAAGCATCTTTAAAGAAAAATTTAAAATATGATCTCAACAATTTAAGCCCGCTGGGTGGTGGTGGTGGTAGTGCACACTTTAATCTCAGCAGAGGCAGGCAAATCTCAGTGAGTTCGAGGCCAGCCTGGTCTACAGAGTGAGTTCCAGGACAGCCAGGGCTGTTGCACAGAGAAACCTTGTCTTGAAAAACCAAAAAAAAAAAAAAAAAAAAAAGTTTCTAGCCTTTGGCCAGGGTAGTAAATTTATTTTTATATTTAGCTTTTCACAACCCTTTATGAGTTAAAATAAGGCTTTATCTAGTATTATCAATAGCTGCTGATTAAGTTTATTAACCTGAAAGAATATTGTTAATGCAAAGTCACAAATTACATGTATTCATTTATGTGGTAGGATCATAAATTGAATTTTCCTTTAATTTGAAAGCATAGGTTTGGATATGCAGCCAAGCATGATGGCACACTCCTAGAATCCAATGTTCAGGAGATTGAAGCAGGAGGATTACTATGAATTCAAGGCCAGTCTTGTCTCAAAAAACAAACAAACCAAGGCAGGGGGTTGGGGGATTTTAGATGTAAATTAAGTAAATGATAAAATCCTTTGAGGATAATACTACCAATGACCATATAATGGAATATTAAAGAATCCTGGGGTTGGGGGTATAACCAAGGGTAGTGCATTCTTAGTATTGCTTGAGGCTTTGGGTTCAACTTCTAGTACCAAAAAGAATCTTAAGTCATATTTCTTATGTGTCAGGTTTTCTACAGTTCAAGTCAAAAAGAGAATAACTTATGTAATCATATAGACAGAAACCTCAGGACCAGTAGGTGGTGGCTCAGGGCTGAAAGGATTGCCAAACCTGAGAACCTGTTCACTCCCTAGAAGCCACATGGTGGAAGGAAAGAGCTGGTTCCCACAAGGTGTGCTCTGACCCCACATGCACAGCATGGTATGCACGCCACCCACACGTTTGTGTACATGCACAAAGTATAAAAATAATGAGGGGCCTCTGTAATTTGCCTTTCTAACGAATTTTTGGTCTTTTGATCTCAGAGCCCACAGGGCTTTTTTAGACCATAAGTCTGATCAGATTTCTCTATAACATTCAAGGTGTTCCATAAATATTTCTCAGTGGAATTGTCTACAATTGTTCTAGAAAAACATTCCCCTTTGGGACATTCTAGAAGAGAAGTTGCCTGTCCTATTTGAGTATAGAAGAAGATGGAAAATTCTTTTAGAATCTGAAAAGGGATTTGAAGGACTAAGTTTGGCCTTTGGCCTATATCTATCCGTTCTTTCTCCTCCTAATACAGAGGTCAAACTAGTATTCTTGAGGTAAAAAAGGTTAGTATGGAAGATGTCTGCAGAGGAGTTGATGGGAACTATCTTCTAAATACTGTTTTAAGCTCCTTAGGATAAATCCTTTTGTCCTGTGGACAGCTTCTGCTTTCTTAGCTGTTAAGATCAACACTATTCCTGGTAACCTCTGATGGTCGCTCAGTCAGTTTAGGGAAATAACTTCTTCCTGTTCTTGTATTTCTAGGAAAGGCAAGAAAATATGTTATAGGTGAGCTCACTGATGAAGGTTTGGGACTTTCTTTGTCTCTCTTTTAAAAGCCCCAGGTACACAGTTTGTTAAGCCGGCAGTTGGTGTCCCACAAGTGTTCTCTCAGATGACCCCCGTGAGGCCAGGCTCCACAGTGCCTGTGCGGCCCACCACCAACACCTTCACCACCGTCATCCCAGCTACTCTGACCATCCGAAGCACTGTCCCCCAGTCCCAGTCCCAGCAGACCAAGTCCACTCCCAGCACGTCCACCGCTCCCACGGCCACCCAGCCAGCCTCCCTGGGGCAGCTGGCTGTACAGCCCCTGGGCCAGTCCAGCCAGACCTCGAATCCCAAACTAGGTGAGACTGGGCTGAGGCGATGGCAGGACAGCATGGGGCAGCGGGGGGAGGGGGCAGACGGTTTCACTTGGTCAACGTAGCTCCCTCCTTCCCCTCTCCACCTGCAGTGAGCATTGCCAGCTTTGTCACTGTGAAGCGGCCTGGAGTTACAGGTGAAAATAGCAACGAAGTGGCCAAACTGGTGAACACTCTTAACACTGTCCCGTCCCTGGGCCAGAGTCCTGGGCCATTGGTGGTGTCCAACAGCAGTTCTGCTCAAAGAGCCGGTGGACCCGAATCTTCAATGAAAGGTAATGTGAGAAACTGAACCTCCAGTCAGTCATTCAGAAAACACTGATAAAGTGTTTATTGCATTGAAACTATTCTGAAGTGGAGAAATAAATAGGATGTAGGTGCTTTGATTTGGTCTTACAGAAATGCTAATGTAAGAAGGTACCAGTTGTGAAAATTTAACTTGCAGCCACTTTGGGGATTGATAAATGAAGTGGATGGGTTGATCAAAAGATGTCTTTGTGGAAGAGGTGGATTTTGGGGGGGGGAGGGTGTTCTTTTTTTAAGATTTATTTATTTTATCTATGTAGGGGGTTTGTCTTCATGTACATCTACACCCTAGAAGAGGACATTGAATTTCACAGGACTACAGTATAGACAGTTGTGAGTCACCATGTGGTTGCTGGGAATTGAACTGAGGATCTCTGGAAGACCAGCCAGTGTTCCTAACCACTGAGCCATCTCTCCAACTCCTCTGGGTTGAATTTTTAAAGTTGAGATGGTTGTAGAGAGGTTTTCAGAAAGAGAGATTATGAATGTGAGGGTTTTCTGTGATCCAGAGCAGGGACTGGTAACTTTCTGGGAGTATTCCTAGGCTTTATGTACAGCATGTGCAGAAGCAGCTACCAATACTAGACAAATGAATGAGAGCTGGGCTGTGTTCCACTAAAGTTATTAGTGGGATCTGAGTTTGGAATTTTGTATGCTTTTCATGTGCCCCAAATTTTTCTTTTGCTTTTATTTCAACTATTTAATAAAGTTGAAGCCTTTTAAATGCATTGAAAAAAAAAAAAAAAAAAAACTAGATAGTTTTAAAAAATTGAAAGTAGCCGGGCGGTGGTGGCACACGCCTTTAATCCCAGCACTCGGGAGGCAGAGCCAGGGGGATCTCTGTGAGTTCGAGGCCAGCCTGGGCCACAGAGCGAGAGATCCAGGAAAGGCGCAAAGCTACATAGAGAAACCCTGTCTCAAAAAACCAAAAAAAAAAAAATTGAAATTCTTACTCTCTATGCAATGTAAAAATGAACTCAAAACCAGGTATGGTGGCGCACGCCTTTAATCCCAATGCTTGGGAGGCAGAGGCAGGTGGATCTCTGTGAGTTTGAGGCCAGCCTGGTCTATAGAGTGAGTTCCAAGAAAGCTAGGGCTATGTAGTGAGAAGTCTCAACAATAACAAAATAAAAACCTCAAGGTAAATCAAAGACCTAAGCAAACACAGATGCTGTGAAACTCTGGACATGAAGTTGTGCATGTCTGTACTCAGCACTCAGGAGACTGAGGAAGGAGACTTTCTCTGAGTTTAAGGCCAGCTTGGGTTACACAGTGAGACTCTGTCTCCAGAATCAAAAACAAACAAGAAAACTGGGGGCGGGGTCAAGGAGACGACTCAGGCTGTAAAGTGCTGGCTGTGTGAACATGAGGACCAGAGCTTGGATTCCAGCGCCCAAGTAAAATCGAGCCTGTGCCAGTCGGTCTAGCTGAAAGGGTGTGGTGACGGCCTGGTTCAGTTGAAGACCTTGTCTTTAAAATAGTTTGGAGAGGTAGTGGGAGAGGTCTGAAGTTCTGACCTCTACAAGTGAGCACACACACATATATAATACATACATGTATAAACCATATAGAAAAAGGAAAACGTTGACACAGTTATACATGCCTATAAACAGACCCAGCTACTTATGAGACCAAAAAAAGGATTGCTTTGTACACAGTATAATCAAGGCGCTAGGCAATGTTAAGATCCTGTCTAAAAATAAATAACCAAATACAGTGGCTCAGCCTGTGATCTCGCACTCAGGAGGTTGATACATGAAGATTGTTGTAGCACATGGGAGGTTCTGCCGTAAAACAACTGACCAAAACCAAAAACTCCTAGGAAAAAAGCATGGGGTGGTGGCGGGGGCAGCTTGATAATATTAGATTTAACAACCATATCTTGGATGCCAAAAGCACAGGCAAGAATAAAAATTGCTCGATTTGAAATTTTAAACTTAGATGCATTAGAGAACATTAGCAGCACAGTGAAAAGGAACCTATAGAATAGGGAAAATGCATTGTGCTGAGAGATTACAATACGTAAATAATTCCTGCACTCTGCAACAGTACCAAACCCAACCAGTGGAAGGGGAGGTGAAGCAGGCTGGTGAGATGGCTCAGCAGGTAAAGCTGCCGCCACCAAGCCTGATGGCGTCCTGAGCTCTGTCCCGGGAGCTACATGATGGAGAGAGTGAGCCATCAGGTAGTCCCTTGGCCTCTGCATACCTGCTGTGGCATGTGTGCAGATACACAAAGTACATGTAAAAAAAATGTGTTTTTGTTGTTGTGCCTGTTATGGTGGCCAATGCTTTTAGTTCCAGCATTTGGGATGCGAGGCAGGCAGATCTCTGAGTTTGAGGCCAGCTTGGTCTACATAAACAGTAAGTTCCAGAACAGCCAGGGCTTCATAGAGAGAGACCTTGTCTGAAAAAGCAAAATATAAAATATTTTTTTAACTATTATTTTTTCTTTTTAATGAGGCAAAGAGGGCTTGTGGAGAAGTAGCAGTGATAGGATGCTTCCCCAGTGTGTATGAGGCCCCGGATTCCATCCCTTCGGGAGTTGGGGAAAGAGACATATCTCCACAATCATGAAACGTCTGATCAACAGAAGATAGCCAGCAGTATCCATTTAGGGAAACATAAAAGTCATGGTGAGGCCAGGGACGGTAGCTCACACCTTTAATCCCAGCACTTGGGAGGCAGAGGCAGGCGGATCTCTGTGAGTTCGAGGCCAGCCTGGTCTACAGAGTGAGATCTAGGACAGCCAGGGCTACACAGAGAAACCCTGTCTCAAAAAACCAAACAGAACAAATCATGGTGAAATGTCATCTGTATCCATTAGGACAGTAACTCAAAAAGCAAACAAACAACACAACTAAACCAACCAAACTAGAAAGTTAGCCCCAGCTCGGAAAGACACACACTGTTTGTTCTCTGTGGATCCCGGTTCTGTTTTTTCTGTGTGTGTTCTTACGTAGGCATAAGTGCACAGAGGCCAGGAATCTAGAAGGGGGCAAATGGTCGGGAGAGAGGGGAGTAGGGATGAGTAGAGCACATGGGACAGGAAGGGGCAGAATCAGCCAAGACAAAATGTACGTGAAAATGCCATAAGGAGCTCACTGTGTGCTAATTGAAAAAGATGTGTGTAACTGAGAAGAAGATCCCTTCAGAGAGGGTTTAAGATTATGAGAAAATACCACTTTGATCTAGCCAAGTGATTTTGCTTTCCTTCTGCCTGTGGACTGAAGTTGAGTAATTCATTGTCAACCATAATCAAAAGAAGCCGTTCTTGGTTTTTTGTTGTTTCTGTAATGTTACTTTATTTTTTGTGTATGGACGGTTTGCCTTCTTGTATGTATGGGCACCACATGCATGCCTGGTGCCCAGAGAAACCAGAAGAGGCTGTCAGAAGGTTGTGAGCCACTGTGTGAGTGCTAAAGACACCAGGGTTCCCTGGCAGAGCAGCCAGTGCTCTTAATAACTGCGCCATCTCTCCAAATTATCTCTTTTGATAATTTGGTAATTATCAAAAGAAACAAAGTGGTGCAGACACGATAAGATGGCGGCTCAGCGTGCAAAGATTCTTACCACTGAGCCTGACAACCTGAGTTTGATCTCTGCGACCCACACTGAAGGACAGAACTGGCTTCTGTAGGTTCTGTGACCACACGTGTTCACACACACAGAATAAATTCAACATTTAGGTGAGGATGTAGAGAAAGTGGAGTCCTCATGGACTATTGGCAGGGATATAGCACTGGACAGATATCATGAAAAATAGTATGATGTTTCTCCAAAGAAAAATTTTAATTACCATATGCTTTAGGAGTTCTGTTTTTGAGCATGTATTGAAAAGAATTGAAAGCAAGGACTAGAACAGGAAGTTGTACGCCTGTGCTCATAGCAGCATCATTCACAATAGGCAAAAGGTGAGAACAGCCTAAATTACCATCAAAGCATAAATAGATAAACAAAATGTGTCTGTTTGCACAAAGCTATGTTATTTAGGTTTAAAAAGGAAGTCATTTTTTTTTCTTTTCAAAAGTGCTTTTTGTTTTAAGATTCTGTTTCAATTACATTTCTTCCTTCCCTTTCCTCCCTCCCATATATCCCATTCCACTCTTATACAAATTTATGGCCTCTTTTTCATCAGCTGTTATTGCATGCATATATATTTGTATATACATACATATTCCTAAATATAACCTTTGAGTCCATATGACGTTACTTGTATGTGTAGGAAGACATTTTGACATGGTACAGCATGGAGAACTTCAAGGGAATTTTAGGCCATGTGAAATACTGTCAAAGTTTGAGCCAGCAGGGTTTCATAAGGAGACCCTGGTACAGAAAGGCCAGGAGTAGTACACATCCATTATCCTAGACCCTGGGATGTGGAGGCAGGAGGATCAGGAACTCAGAGACAGCCTCCACTATAGCATGCTTTTAAGGCTGGTATGGACCACAAGAGGCACTGTTCCAGCAAAATTGTCCCCCAAAATAGTTTGAGTTCTATAAGTTAAGAAGAGTTCTGGAGGCTGGAGATAAGGCTCAGTGGTTAAGAGCACTGGTGCTCATTCAGAGGACCTGGGTTTAATTCTCAGCACCCATGTAGCAGCTCACAACTGTCTATAACACCAGTTCCAGGGGATGCAATGCCCTCATAGAGACATGAATGCAGACAAAACACAAGTGCACATAAGTAAATTTATTTTAAAGTTGTGGAAATTATACAACTTAAAGCTAGTTACAATGCTGAGTATGTATGAATGTATATCATAGTGTCACAACTCATTACTCTTGTTTTCTTTGAAAACAGTCTCCTTATGTAGGCCAAATAGAACTAGATATATAGACCTAGCTAGCCTGGAACTTGGGGTTCTTCTGCCTCCACCTCCCAAGTGCTGGATTATAGGTGTACATCACCATGCGCAGCTCCATCCCAGTTTTAAAAAAGGAAAATGTCTGTCAGGCATATGGCACATCCTGTTATTCCAGCACATGGGGGTGGAGGCAGGTTAATCATGACTTCAAGGTTAACCTGAATGACACAAAGATGCTGTCTGAAAACAAGCCAAAAAAAACCATAAATGGGAGAGAAAAAAAGAACTTCACCTAATTAGAGGTGGTGGTAAAAAGGCATTCCTAGCTCATGAGTCAAAATAGAAACTGACTGCTGGCTGAAATGGTCTCTGGGTTTCAGTGTGCCAGTCCTGGCCTAGAGTTTGAGCAGTTAAAAAAATGTGTCTCTCATGCTTGCTCCTTACTCTTGGCTTTCTCCTCAGGGACTGTGTAGTCTTGCCCCAGTATGCTGTATTAATCTTTATCAATTCTTCTCCATTCTTCCAGTGACCTCTTCCATCCCAGTGTTTGACCTCCAGGACGGTGGACGGAAAATATGTCCACGGTGTAATGCTCAGTTCCGTGTTACTGAAGCTTTGAGAGGTCACATGTGTGTAAGTGACACCACCCATGATAAGGATCCAGCTTCAGTGGCCACTTCTACCTCCTCTGATACTGGGATCATAAAAAGCAGATGCTTAAACTGGCTTGGAAACTTTTGAAAGCTGTTTTTTCTTTGGTATAGTGTAGAAAAGGGTTATGTGAACCAAAAATATGATAGACTACATTTAAAGACTGCCAATAGGTGATGGAACACTTCCTGTCTTAGCATGGTTGATTTGATCTCCCAGGACAGCAAGTATGTCACGCAAGACCCCAGACAATGGTCATGTCCTCAGCTCAGTTTTAACTCTGTCCCTGGCCCCTGCTTCATGTAGAGTCTTGTTACTTTCTGGTGTCAGTCCAGATGAAGGCTGGGACTTCCTTCTCTATAGAGCTCAGAGTCAGGTGGTGCTAGCACAAGCTCTAGACAGGCGGGGGGAGGTGGGGGAGGAAGGCGCAGGTTCGAGGCTGTGTGGACACACAGAAGGTGAACCCTGGGACCACTGAAGCAAGCTGGGGGAAGACCACCGGAGCCCCACTCAGCTGTGCTGACGATGCCTGCAGGCCCAGCTGTGCAGAGACCCCAGTGTCCACAAATGTGCCCCTTACCGTAGCCTACGTGAACAAACCATTCCCAGGACTGTTGGGGACATTATGTATTTAGCTCATCCTAGTCTCAGGTAAGTGGGATGATGGTGTCCTCTCTTTTACAGTACTGCTGCCCTGAAATGGTTGAGTACCAGAAGAAAGGCAAGTCCCACGATGCAGAGCCCAGTGTTCCCTTGGCGGCAAAGCCCTCCTCCCCTGAGAAGACGGCTCCTGTTGCTTCCACACCCTCCTCCACACCTATTCCTGCTCTCTCACCACCTACCAAAGTACCAGAGCCAAATGAGAATGCTGGAGATGGCATCCAGACCAAACTTATTATGCTAGTTGATGACTTTTACTATGGACGGGATGGGGGCAAGGTAGCCCAACTCACAAGCTTTCCTAAGGTTGCCACGTCTTTCCGATGCCCTCATTGTACCAAAAGGCTGAAAAACAACATTCGGTAAGCATGAAACCGCCTTGGAGGTTACCCTGCATAAAAAAAGACAAGTCATCTTACGTTGTTCAGTTTTTCTTTTTGGAAACATTAACTGTGATGCTGTCTTGTTAGAATTTATAGTGTGCAATACTGTTGAATTAATTTTATTATAGTAATAAAGGATACCTTTGAGCTTGAGTAAGGAAGACCAGTCTCTTTGCACAGAACCTACTTTTAGTTTTAAGAACCTGTTTGTTATCTGGGGACTGGAGAGATGACTCAGCAGTTAGGAGCACTGGCTGCTCTTCCAGAGGACCTGGGTTCAATTGCCAGTAATCATATGTCTGTAACTCCAAGATCTGACATACATGCACGTAAAACACCAATCACATAAAATAAAAATAATTATTAAAATAAAAACAAAAAATACATTATCTGGAGCTAGAGAAAGGACTCAGAAGTTAAAAATGTGTTCTGCTCTTGCAGAGGACCTGTGTTCAAGTCCCAGCACTCAACCTCAGGTGGCTCATGATTATCTGTAACTCCAGCTCCAGGGGATCTCATGCCTCTGGCCTCCTTAATCACTTGTACCAATGAGTACATGCCCGCATACTTAGACATACATACATGCACAGAATTTGGAAAGAACATCTTTCCAGGCTCAGAAAATGACCATCCTAAATAGAGGAAGTTGGAGAGGGGAGCAAATAATGTTAGCTTATAATTCTGTCATTCTATCTCACAGACTACTGGTTGTTTCTGTGCTTTCTCTTTGTGCTGTGCTACAGGTTCATGAACCACATGAAACACCACGTGGAACTTGACCAGCAGAACGGGGAGGTGGACGGGCATACTATCTGCCAGCACTGTTACCGCCAGTTCTCCACGCCCTTCCAGCTTCAGTGCCACTTGGAAAACGTTCATAGTCCCTACGAGTCCACTAGTAAGTGTGGAAACTCACACTCCCGCGGAGGGGTGGGAGCTGCCTTTCCTTCACCTGCACTATCGAAGAGCTCATTATATGCAGATAATGGTGTTAGAGGAAGTACTTGCCCCTCTTTTCTTTCAAGCCTGATTTTAAAGTACTTTGCTATTAAATGAGTGAAATAGGCGGCGAGCTAGAATGCTGCAGTCCTGATTTACAAAACAGGAAGACCAAACAAGCATTAACTCGAGTAATGAAATCACTTGCTTAAAACATACATTTCTAGCTAGAGGTGGTGACGGCGCACCTTTAATCCCAGCAGATCTCTGTGAGTTGGAGACCAGCCTGGTCTACAGAGTTCCAGGACAGCCAAGGCTACACAGAGAAACCCTGTCTCGAAAAAAAGCATATATTTCTGTTGAATGGACATTTTAAGATGTGAGCCCAGTATTCAAGACTATATAATATAGGTTGTTGTTGATTTTAAAGACAGAGTTTCTCTGTATAGCCCTGGCTGTCTTGGAACTCACTCACTAGACCAGGCTGACTTTGAACTCCGAGATCTGGCCTGCCTCTGCCTCCCAAGTGCTGGGATTGAAAGTGTGTACTGCCACCACCCAGCTTCAGGATTTTAATTTTAAGAGTGCGTGCATGTATGTATGTATGTATGTATGTATGTATGTGTGTGTGTATATACATGCTCCTGGGCAGGGCCTTACAGAAGCCAAAAGCATCAGATTTCCCTGGAGCTAGAGTTAGAGATGATTGTGAGCTGCCCATTGTGGATGCTGGGAACCGAGCTCCAATTCTCTACTGAAGCAGTACACACTTAAACCACTGAGCGTTTCTCACTTCCTGTTCAGATTATTTCTGGTATCTTTTAAAGAACTGACAATTTTGTTGAAAATGCAAAAATTATGTTAAGTATAGGAGCTTATATAATTATAGTGTGTGAGAATAAGAGTATTATATGTTAGGTTTACGGGCTCATGCTATACTACCAGCACTTAGAAGGAGAGGTAGGAAGATCACTGAGTTCAGAGCAAACCTGGACTACATAAGACCCTATCTCTAAACAACAAGATCCTATTACAAACCTGCCTGACGTGATAGCAGTGATGGGTAAGATAACTCTGAGAGGGGGAAGAGCTTGTGGTCAGGTTTCACAAAAAGTGGTGGTTAAACTTTCAGAGTTTTAAATACAGAAAGGACTTAGAAAAAAAAAAGGTTCAAGGGGTAGACCATTGTTTGATACTTAAAACTTTATAAAAATACTTAAAATTCTATAAAATACTTACAACTCTTAAAAGTCTATAATTTCCATATTTACAGAAACCTGAAAAGCCAGTGATCAAAGAAAAACACAAATATGTCCCCTTTTCTAGCCATACTTTGTTGTTTGTTTTTTGTGTGTGGGTTTTTTTTTTGGTGGGTTTTTTTGTTTTTTGTTTTTTTCCGAGACAGGGTTTCTCTGTATAGCTTTGCGCCTTTCCTGGAACTCACTTGGTAGCCCAGGCTGGCCTCGAACTCACAGAGTTCGCCTATCTCTGCCTCCCGAGCGCTGGGATTAAAGGTGTGCGCCACCACCGCCCGGCATTTTTTGGTTTTTCAGGACAGGGTTTCTCTGTGGTGTTTTGGTGCCTGTCCTGGATCTCGCTCTGTAGACCAGGCTGGTCTTGAACTCACAGAGATCCGCCTGGCTCTGCCTCCCAAGTGCTGCAATTAAAGGTAGGCACCACCACCGCCCGGCTAGCCATACTTTGTAATTCAAAATATGAAGTAATTAAAAATTTTATAAAAAATTTATAATTATATTCTTAGAATGAAGCTTGACAAGTTGACTAATTTTAGAATATAATTATCTTGAATCTGTTAATATGGAAAGAGAAATGACATTTATGACAAGGTAAGAGCGTCTGTCCAGCCAAGTGTGGTGACACACACCATTAATACCTGACTTGGGAGGCAGAGGCAGAATGGTCTATGAGTTCCAGGCCATGCAGGACTGTGTAATGAGACCCTGTCAGCCTTTTCAGAACAAATTCTTCCTGGTACTTCCTGGACAGTCAGTAGATATTTATGAATTATTTATAAATGAGAACCTTGTCCTTAGGCATAAGCATATGTAGTATTTTCAAAGAACTCATTCAGCAGTGTAGGATGCACACTGTAGATGTGTGGAATCATGAACAGTAAGTCGTAAGTCATAAGGCTTTCTACTAGGTTCCTGTCTATCATAATAGAGGTGACAGTTCCTAGGTTACAACAGTGGGTATTGAGTTAGAAAGAGAAGTAAGAGATAGGAAATGGTGAACAGAGAATGTGACTTTAAGTTAGAAGTCAAGAGGAAATGTCCAATTTAAAATGCAAATAGTTCACAGTCTAGAATAGAGCTTTGTTTATTAAAAAGACTGAGTTAGAGACATAGGGACATGAGTTGTCAATAGCAACACAAATGTTAGAGGAGAACCATTTTACAGATGTGTTGGTGATTGCACGTGGAGATGCAGTCAGGAGAATTGTAAGGGCTGTGATCTTCCATCCAGGTGCATGTCTAGATGATTTTTCTTCTTACAGCCAAGTGCAAGATCTGCGAGTGGGCGTTTGAAAGCGAGCCACTGTTTCTCCAGCATATGAAGGACACTCACAAGCCTGGAGAGATGCCTTACGTTTGTCAGGTACTGCCTTTTCCTCCAGAGCGTTCACGGCATTTTGTTTTTAACCGATTGTGAAGAAGTCCACTAAAAGTCCCCACTGGACACATTCCGTGTAGGTACTCTGAAGACATACGGGAAGAGACTAACATAGTTCCTGTAGTTAGGACTTCCCGGAAGATAACAGGGGAGAGGGGCCTCCTGTGCATATGAGAGAGAGTGTGTCTCCCAAGCTTCCGCTCTTAAGATAGAGAGTGCTTTATTCCTTAGAAAATCTGGGTTGTTGGCAGACTCTGCTGTCCATTACTGTTCTTATGGATCTCCCCCACGTAGATCTCCGTCACAAAACCAGAACAGTAATACCCCATGCATTTAACTCCCCCCCCCCACACACACACATGGTTGTTGTTACTCTTTATGGCCCGTTACTCACTCTTACCCTTACTCTCCTTCCTGCATGACCAGGTGTGTCAGTACCGCTCCTCCCTCTACTCCGAGGTCGACGTCCATTTCCGGATGATCCATGAAGACACTCGGCACTTGCTCTGCCCGTACTGCCTGAAAGTCTTCAAAAATGGCAATGCGTTCCAGCAGCACTACATGAGGCACCAGGTATCGGGCACCAAGCAGTCCTGTATTCGAGTTTGAATTTTTGGATTCTAGGGTCAGGGCTAAGATAGATTAATTAATAATCAATGTTGATAAAGAAGATAGTACTGTGAGCAAACATCATTCAGTTCCTGTCACTTGCCACACACTAGGTTAGATGTTAAGAGATTTTAGTGCTAAAGGAACAGTACATGAAACCATTATGAGGGCTGTGTTAACAGGGCAAGAGACAGAGAAGCATCTACCTATTCTGGGAGCTGAGGGGATATCCAGGAAGAAGTGGTATTTAAGGTCTGAAGGATGAATAATGTTGTAGAATAAAATAGAACAGAGAAGTAATGGACCTGAGGCACAAGGTCAGCCTGTGGCAGTGTAAGGAAGTGAGAGGCGTTCAGAGTAGATTGTAGGATACAAGGCAGGCAGGTGCTGGAGCTAGGTGGGGACTAGTTGTGGGTGCTCTCCTGGCTGGGAAAAGGAGTTCAAGCCCTGGCTGATAGGTTCTACTTATTTTATTCAAGATTTTACCCCGGCTGCATTAAGTAAACTGAGGAAGTTCAGAGTGGAGGAAAGACCAGCCAAGGCTTTGGAATCCTTTAGGGAGGAGATGACAGTGGATGCGGACTTGGGAAGTGAAGGAAGGAGTAGGGTTAGGAGTGTTGCTGAGATAACACGGTCTTTGGGATTTAGAGGTGGTAAGTGAGGTAGCGGGAGAGTGACCATGGTTCCTAACACACGTGCTGCCCTGTCTTCGGCGTTGCAGCCATGCCGCTGTCTGGCTGAGGCCCTGTGGCCTGGGCTGCATAGAAGAAGCAGTGTCAAAGATGTTAAATGGCACCTAGTCTTCATCGACAGTCGGGTGCATAGCAGGACTGTTTACCGAGAAGTACTGGAGAAAGCAAGTGTTGAGAGAATATTGAGATTGAGGTATTTTGGCTTAGCACGGTCTGTTGACATTACAGTATAACTGGTAGATAATAGACCTGATGTCTGGGTTGTTACGAGAGTCCTTTGAGAAGTGTTACATACATGCATTTAGTTTTAAGCTTTTTTTCTTTCTTTTTTGAGACTTTGTCTCACTATGTAGCCTTAGCTGGCCTCAGACTCAAAGAGATTCACCTGCCTCTGCCTCCTGGCTGCTTAGATTAAAGGTGTGCACCATAAGACCTAGCTGATTTTATTTTTTTTTTATGTGTCTATGCCTGAGTTACAGGTGTAAGCCCCCATGTGGGTGCTGGGAACTGAAGCAGCATCCTAGAAGAGCAGCCAGTAGTACTCTTAACCACTGAACCGTCCTACCACCCCAGCTGATTTTAAACTTTTCAAGTTTCAAAAGTCCTCCAGATGTGTCAAGGATAAGGCTGAGAGTCCTTAAAGTTTCTTTCTATCCATAGAACGACCACTGTCGTCCTAGTAGGCGTTTTGTTGCCAAGGAGACTGAAGTGTTCTGAAGAAAAAAGGTTGTGATCAAAATGCTCAGGCCACAGGAATGTTAAGCTAGAAAGAAACCAGAGACAGACCCTTTATTAAGCAACATTAAGAGACTGTTGGGTTGATTGGTAGGGTTCCAGCAGGAGAAACAAAGGACTTGAGAAAGTAAATGGAGACAACCTAAGGATGTTCATTTACACAGAGGAGGACAGAGGGTGGGTGATCCAGGCAAGGAGTGGCTGAGGGGAAAACTGGTTGTGTTGCTGGTTCTGTTGTATTTTATTTACAATATGGAATAGTTATAACCTTGTTTTAAAATGCTATAGAAAGCCTAGTGTGGTGGCTCACACTGTAATCTCAGCCCTCAGGAGGCTGAGGTAGTAGAATGGCCATTGATTTGAGGCCTGCCTAGACTGCTGAGTAAGTTCCAGACTAGCCTAAGATACACAATGAGATTCTGTCTTAAAAAAAAAAAAAGTAAACGTAAGTCAGGCGGTGGTGGCACACGCCTTTAATCCCAGCACTTGAGAGGCAGAGGCAGGCGGATCTCTGAGTTCGAGGCCAGCCTGGGCTACCAAATGAGTTCCAGGAAAGGTGCAAAGCTACACAGAGAAACCCTGTCTCAGGGAAAAACCAAAAAAAAAAAAAAAAAAAAAAAGTAAATAATGCTACAAAAAAGAACCTACTAGAGGAGAGTGAAGGTTTGTGAGAGACATAAAAATGGAAAACCAGGTGTGGGTGCTGTGTGCTCCATGTTACATGTGCACACACACATGCAGCCCTCACAAAGTCCCTCCTTCACTCATTTTCGCCCAGTGTTACATGTATGTGCTATCCACGCAAAGAAAGTCATAGATAGGAGTCCTGTTTTCTCAGACCAAGTCCTCAAAATAGTCTCTGAAATACACACACACACACACACACACACACACACACACACACACACACACACAACACACACACACACACACACATATATATAAAGAGCCTCTCCCTACTCTACCCCCTCCCCCCATTCTACACCCACTCCACAACCCCGAGAAAGAGGGATGCAGAGCGACAGTACGGAGGGAGTACTATCTTTTGTACTCAGCTGGAGAGTGCCGTGGTGATGGGGTGCTTGCTCGGCATAAGGAAGGCTTCAGCTTCTTGCTTGTATCCCTGGCACCACCAGAAGGAGAAAAACAAAAGAAGGCTTTGCTTTGGGGTTGCTTCTCTGCAGTTGGTGAAAAAGTGCTGGTGGACCTGGTGTTAGCTGTCTGTGAAAATGAACCAAGAACCTGGACTGTGAAGGAAGGGAACAGAAGGAGAAGTCTGAGTTGTTCTGTCCTTTGCTTGACAGCTTTACCATGTCTATTTTTGTGTGTTTCTAAAATCAAAAAGAATGTCCAGGTGATAGGCGTGAGCAAGCGTGTTGCTGGCCCACATGCTCCCAGTCGAGAGTGGCTGAGGACCTGTGCACCCTGGCCTTCACTTTCTGGGGATGTGAGGTGGTGGTGCTCAGGGATAGGTTTCCTGGTCTTGAGTAGTTCTCTTCTTACTCATTAAATTCTCAGCAGAAAGAAGGGAAGAGACTAACGTTGACGTGTCAGGGATTCTTTCTGTTTTGTTTTTTCTCCACTTCAGAAGAGAAACGTTTATCACTGCAACAAATGCCGGCTACAGTTTCTCTTTGCCAAGGACAAAATTGAACACAAGCTCCAGCACCATAAAACCTTCCGTAAACCTAAGCAACTGGAAGGCTTAAAGCCAGGCACCAAGGTAAAGGGTTTGCCTGAAGTTCCTTACAGACCCGGGGAGGGTAAGCATAGAGATGGACAGACCCTGAGAGTTGCTGTGAGTGCCATTTCATTGTTCTTCCCTTGGTTCTCAGGTGACAATCCGGGCTTCTCGGGGGCAGCCACGAACTATCGCTGTGTCTTCAAACGATACATCTTCTAGCGCCTTACAGGAGGCAGCGCCACTGACCTCCTCCACCGACCCCTGCCCTGTCTTCCTTTACCCCCTGTCCAACGCAACATCCAGAAGAGAGCTGTGAGGAAAATGTCAGTGCCTTCTTCTAAATGCTAGGCGGGTGGGAGCTGTGGGCAGAGCCTTTCCCAATAGCCAAGGGAATCAGATGCCATCTGCAGCAGGGGCAGTGGTCAAAAAAATCTTAGGCTTTGATGGTTTCTGAAGCAGTAATGAAATTTTCGTTTTTAACAGGAGCGTCATGGGCCGACAGACATGTCTGGAGTGCAGCTTTGAGATCCCAGATTTCCCTAATCATTTCCCTACCTATGTGCATTGTTCTCTCTGTCGCTACAGCACCTGCTGCTCTCGAGCTTATGCCAATCACATGATCAAGTAAGTCGAGAGCAAACCAGGACCTCTAGAGTCCAAAACTCTCTTCATCCCTCCCATTTCTACTTGGTTTCTTTCTTCAACTCTTAAAGCTGTTTGTCCATCTCTTCCAGGGAGATAAAAGAGCAAACCCATATTCATTTGGCCTTGTTAGTCTGTGCTCCAAATAACCTTCTAGGGTCTTGCTACTGAAAGTGCAGTCTAGGCATTGGATGGGAGCTTGTTAGAAATGCTGATTCTTAGCCCCATCCTAGACCTGAATTAAAACGTGAATTGTAATTGATCCTCAGGTTATTTTGTATTTATATTGAAGTTTGAGAAGCCTGATGGTTAAACTGGTCTGGATTGAGAAGGCATCTTTTTGGTTGGACATTGTCATTGGCTGGTAACTCTGCTTCTTTGTCTTTTTCAGCAATCATGTGCCACGGAAGAGCCCCAAGTATTTGGCTTTATTTAAAAATTCTGTAAGGTAATAAACATTTCTCCGTACTCTAGTTGTTGAAGCTAATGTCATGCCCTTGTTTTGTGGAGTGGTTATGTGCATCACTCCCTTAAGCCTCAGAGTTGAACTGCGTAGTGTCTCTGCCGTATGTGTCTAATACACTCTTGTCCTCTCGCTCTCTTTCTCTTTTTCTCTCTTAGTGGAATCAAGCTGGCCTGCACTTCCTGTACCTTTGCTACCTCTGTGGGAGATGCCATGGCCAAGCATTTAGTGTTCAACCCCTCCCACAGATCCAGCAGCATCTTACCACGGGGTAAGTGAGAGAAGCTGGGATAAACTGGGATTGGGAGAAGGGATGTCACACTTTATGAGCCAGGAGCATCTTTCTCTGGCCTCACCCATTCACTGTTTAGACACACACAACACTCGGACTGTAAACACTCTAACCTGAAGTTAGAGAAGACTGGGGACGTCGCCCCATGAAGAGTCTATCAGTGGGTAGCATGTTGAAATCTCAAGGTGTTATCTATGGAATGTTGGGGCTTTTTTCTTCCCAGTGAGCTAACTTTTTTTTAATCTCATTTTCCCAGGGCTCAGTTGGATGTCTCATTCCAGGTAACATCTATTTATGATTTAATGTGTACTTTGTATGATAACACTGTTATTTAAATTCCTAAGTTTAACTGCTGTTCCCGCTCTCTGATTCCCTTCTCCACTCATTTAGGCCTGGCCAGACTCCTGAGCGAGTGTACGACCGGAACTTGAAGACTATGTATCTTCCACCTCCCTTCCTCCCTAACAAAGCTGCCACTGTGAAACCCGGAGGAGCCACCCCAGCAGAGCCTCAAGAACTTGCAGTTCCTGTGGCCCCGGCCCTTCCGTCACCCGTCTCGACGGCAACCCCACCAGCAACCCCTACTCACCCACAGTCCTCATCCCTGCTGCCCTTGGCCACAGAGGGGCCTGAGCGTCTGAACGTAGAGCAGGAAGAGGGAAGAAGCCCCGTCACCCAGGAACCCGAACCAGCAGGTGGTGGAGGCGGCGGCGGCAGTGGGGTCGGCAAGAAGGAGCAGCTGTCTGTGAAGAAGCTGCGGGTGGTGCTGTTTGCCCTCTGCTGCAACACGGAACTGGCGGCCGAGCACTTCCGGAACCCCCAGCGGCGGATTCGCCGCTGGCTTCGACGCTTCCAGGCCTCTCAGGGAGAGAATTTAGAGGGCAAATATCTCAGCTTTGAGGCGGAAGAGAAACTGGCTGAATGGGTGCTGATCCAGCGAGAGCAACAGCTCCCTGTAAATGAGGAGACCTTGTTTCAGAAGGCCACCAAAATAGGACGCTCTTTGGAGGGGGGTTTTAAGATATCCTATGAGTGGGCTGTGCGCTTCATGCTGCGGCACCACCTCACTCCCCATGCCCGGCGAGCCGTAGCCCACGCATTACCGAAGGATGTAGCAGAAAATGCAGGACTCTTCATTGAGTTTGTACAGCGGCAGATTCACAATCAGGACTTACCTTTGTCTATGATTGTGGCTATTGATGAGGTCTCCTTGTTCCTGGACACAGAAGTACTGAGCAGTGATGACCGAAAGGAGAATGCTCTCCAGACAGTGGGCACAGGGGAGCCTTGGTGTGATGTAGTACTGGCTATCCTGGCAGATGGCACTGTCCTTCCTACCCTGGTTTTCTACCGCGGACAAATAAATGGCCCGCTAATGTGCCGGACTCTATATTGCTAGAGGCCAAAGAGAGTGGCTACAGTGATGATGAGATCATGGAGCTCTGGTCAGCCCGTGTGTGGAAGAAGCACGCAGCTTGTCAGCACAGCAAAGGCATGCTGGTGATGGACTGCCATCGCACTCACTTGTCAGAAGAGGTCCTGGCCCTGCTCAGTGCCTCCAGCACTTTGCCTGCAGTGGTCCCTGCAGGCTGTAGCTCTAAAATCCAGCCATTAGACGTGTGCATCAAACGAACTGTTAAGAACTTCCTGCACAAAAAGTGGAAGGAGCAGGCTCGGGAAATGGCAGACGCTGCCTGTGATTCAGATGTCCTGCTTCAGCTGGTGCTGGGCTGGCTGAGTGAGGTGCTGGGTGTCATTGGGGACTCCCCAGAGCTAGTTCAGCGGTCCTTCCTGGTGGCTAGTGTCCTGCCAGGCCCTGATGGCAACATTAACTCACCTATACGCAACGCTGACATGCAGGAGGAGCTCATCGCCTCCCTAGAGGAGCAGCTGAAGCTGAGTGGAGAGCGGGCTGAGGAGCCCTCGGCTTCCACACCCCGACCCAGATCATCTCCTGAAGAGACAGTGGAGCCCGAAAGCCTTCACCAGCTCTTTGAGGGGGAAAGTGAGACGGAGTCCTTTTATGGCTTTGAGGAAGCTGACCTAGATCTGATGGAGATTTAGGTGCTGGGGTCGTGAGAGCACACGGTGTTGGGTAGGAAAGCTGAGGGGGAGGGTAGAGGGACTTAGAGAGGGGGTACCAGTGGGGTACTTGGTTTATATTTTTAATTTTATGCCACCACTCCCCCGACATTGATACTTCCTGTGAATTTGTGGGTTATTAGGACAGCCAGTAGTGATCACTTCTGAGCTGAGGAGCTGGCCCGTTGGTTACTCACTTCTGCTAAAAACAGGTTCTCGTGACTTTTTTTCCTTCTTCTTTAATTTAAATCACTGTGTTTGCTATTTTTCTGACAAAATCTAGGAAAACAATCCTTTGTGGACAGATATTAAATTGTTTTGTTTCCCCTTTTACCTCAATTGTATCATAGTATTTCTGGGTTTTGTTTGTTTTATTCTATGGCCAATGTCTTTGGGCATGATACTATCTAATCATTGTTAATGTGAGAATTCTTCTGCAGATTGGAAAGAAAAAAATATGTAGCTCACAAGCTGGTTTATTACATGTGTGGATACATTTTTTTCATTGTGGTCTTAACACTTTTATATAAAAATGGAAATGAAAAAAGAATCCCACTGAACTCTTTCCTTCTCCCTTCCCTTCTCCAGAGGTGTTGGTTTCTACAGCAACTCTTGATATAAAATCGTGGCTTTAAAGATGCATGAAACCTCCTTGAATCATCCAGAATGGATAGATTTTTCTTTCCTCACCACCCTCCACCAAAACACAACAGAAACCATCTTTTTTGCACTTGTGACCCTGACCCCTTTCCTGATTTCCACACCGTCCTTTACTCTGCACAAAGGAGCACATGTATCCCTAGCAAGTAAGAGGTCCTAGGTGAGGTGATCAATCAGTGTTCAGGTGGAGGCCATCCCTAGTCTTGTCTTCCATCAGCCAGTCCCCGGCAGGGGTGGCGGGCAGAACCCGTGCTTTGTTGAACTTCGTCCTGTTCAGCACGTCCTGACAGCACACCTGCTCAAGACATCACAGGTACTAACTGGCATATGTTAAGTGTTGAACAAGACACAGACCGCTTGAACTCCTGCTAACCTGTGGTTTCCACATTTCTCTCAATGTTTCAGAAGAAACTGATGTGGAAAAAAAAAAAGCATAGAGGTGTGCACAGAGAAAGACACGAATCTTTATTTTTCACTGCCAACTTCAAGGAAAGTTTTTCTACAATTTGCATGAGGGATTTTTTTTTTTTTTTAAAGAAAAAGATGTATTCATGGTGATAAACCAAAATGTACTGTACCATAGAAGAAAAGAACAAAAAACCAAGTCTACCTTTCCCGCAGCCACACCAGTCTTGTCCATCCTGAGGCTTTTGGCAATGTTTCCTCCTGTGAGCCAAGGAGGCAACCTGCACAAGCTTGTAAGTGGTTCATCTTTAAAATGTACATAAGTGGAGCCTTTAATAAAATGAGAGGAAATGGATTTATAAACCTTTTTCTATGTGTCCCTGTTTAATAGGCTTTCATAGACTGGGAGATGTTTGAGATGACAACCTGGTGGTCCAGGTTTAGGTGTGTGGTCTTTGTTACCACCTGTTCCTCTCCCTGCAGTTTGGTTTTTTTTTTTACTCCCAGCACACTAGAACCTAGTAAACAGGACCGATCCCACAAGTCTGAACCCATGGCGTTGGAAATCTAAATGGAGGATCCACCTAGGCTTCTCTTCCCCAGCTTTTTGCTCAATGCCATTTTATTGATGGACTATATATACTTCAAAGCCAACCTTCTGCCTTTGAGAAAGCTGGAGAACTCTAAGTGGCCACTTCAATCCACAACCGAACGAATTCTCTTTGGTCGTCTCTGCAGCAGCCACACCCTTAGCAGAGCTGGGTTCGTGGCCTCTGCACATTGACTTTGAATGGGTGATTATTTTTTTTATTTTTTATTTTTATTTTTTTAAGATCATGGTAACAGTGGGTCGGCTGGGTTTTGGCAAGCAAATTGTCTTTGTGGACTCTGCCTGCATGGCTTAGTGGTAGAAGGAAATTTTTTTTTGTTTTTTTTTTTTATAATTCAGTTTAATCAATAAACATGTATTTATTGACAACTTTCTGTGTTGAGATTAAGTATGTCCAAGTTCTAGATTGAAGGCTCAGGATTTCCTTTGTGTGAACCTATCTGCTGCTGTCTATACCACTCTCAAAGGGTCTAGAGAGCGTCGTTCAGAAGACCTACAATTTTAATTTTTAAAAATCAAGGGATAGAACATGGCTAATTCCCAACCACTTAAAATACATTTTTATGTAGGCACCACATCCTATTACAACATGCACATGAAGGTCAAGACAACTCTTGACTCTGCTGCCATCTTGTGGGATCTGGGCATTAAACTCAGGTCTTCAGGCCTATGTCCTAGGACCGTGTGTGCATTCATGTGTGGATGCAGGCACAAGTGTGGAGTATGATGAAAACTCTGGGTGTCCTCACTCTCCACCCTAATTGAGACAGCTTTTCTGCTTCCTGGGCCAGGCTCCCTGGCTCTCAAGCTTACAGGCCCCTCCTGCCTCTGCCCCCCATCTCCCTTTAGGACCTGAGAGTACAGATTTGAGCTGTTCCACCCAGCTTCCCATAGGTTTAGGGGACTCAGATTAGGTCTTCACACAAGAACAACTGCTTCAGCAACCGAGCCGTGTTCCCAGCTCCACTGAGGACTTTGATTTAAATGCTTGTGTTTACTTGTATGTGTGTGGGTATGTGTACACGAGTGCAGGTGCTCACAGGATGCAGTCAGTGGTTCTCCCTTGGAGCTGGAGTTAGAGCAGGTGTGAGCCACATCCATGGGTGCTGGGACTCAAACTCAGGTCAGGTCTTCTGCGAGAGTACTACTACCTGCTCTTACACTGAGTCACCTCTCCGGCCCCCATTTAGGATTTTTTAATAAACACAAATGCTCTTCAAAGTACCAAGTGCTAGAATTGTAGACAAACATTAGTTAAATGTGCGTAGCATCTCCTGACTGCCTATCTGGTGGCTGAGTGCCACCATACACAGTTGCTCTGCCACATACCACATGCCTGTCGGTGAAATTGCATTTTAACCAGTCACATTTGCAGACATCAACCACCACCATGCCCCTGTCCCCAAATCTACATTTTAGAATATAGTGCATGGGAGAAAATGAAGAGAATATTGTATATGTGTAAGCTAACTGTGTTACCAAAGAACCAGTTTACCCTGTAAGAAGCTAGCTCTAGGACGATCCCAAGTGAATACTGTCTGGGGTCTGCTTTATTGTCATGCAGAGAATCCTTGCTTGCTAAAAGAGCCTGAATGCCCCCTCACCACGAGTGCTTATAATCATCCCTCTCTCGGGAGGCTGAGGTCCACCTCAGACACAGTGAAGGACTAAGGAAATGGCTGGCACCCAAGCACGAGTTCAGCCCTGAGCACCCAAGTGCTGTGGCGTGCACATTTAAAATCCCAGTGCTAGGGAGGTGAAGACAGGATCCCGGGGCCTGCTGGCCAGTCAGCCTAGTTGAATTGATAAGCTCAGGTTCCTAAGAATTATGTCAAAAACAACTAAGGTGGAGGATGACTGAGGAAGACTTCTGACATCAACCTCTAAGCATGCACACAGGAGCTAAATGAATCTCTGTCCAGGAAAGGGGACTGAGCTCTTGGTGGGACCCTCTTAGAATAAAAACAGCCACCAGGTATGGTGGTACAAGCTTTTAACTCCAGCATTTGGGAGGCAGAGTCAGGCAGATTTCTGAGTTCTAGGCCAGCCTGGGCTACATAGTGAGATCCCATTAAAACAAACAACAAACACTTCAAAGACTGATTTATTTTACAAAAGTCTACCTTTCAGCCAACTAATTCAAATACAGAAGGGTACAGCTTCAGCTCCAGACAGTTCTTCTGTATTTCATTCAAAGCCACTAAAAAGAAAGAAAATATTTTAGGGAAAAAAAGGAAGCACAAAAGCATCAGCTTCTGAAGGAGCTCTCCCCCGAAGAACCATCATTCCAGAAGAGCCCAGCTTTGTGTAAGTCAAAGGCTTTCCAACTCGCCCACACACTGTTTTCCTACTGTCACTTGAAATTACCTGATCATGTGGGCAATATCCCAGTTGGTCTCTGCTGAGAGTGGCCCTTCTATCTCGACACCTTTTTCAGTTATGGTGGCAATTTGAAACTGAAAGAAAACAAGACATGCAATGAAAATACCCAGTCTGGACAAAGTTCAATCAAGAGGGTCACCCCTCATTTGAAAATAGAAGAAACAGAATTTGTGGTTTTTAAGACAGCGCCTCACTATGTAGCTCTGGCTGTCCTGGAATCCACTCTGTAGACCAAGATGGTCTCAAACTCAGAGTTCGGCCTGCTCTTCCTCCTGAAGGCTGGGATTAAAGGTGTGTGATAGGCCTGGGCTACCAAGTGAGTTCCAGGAAAGGTGCAAAGCTACACAGAGAAACCCTGTCTTGAAAAACCAAAACAAACAAACAAACAAACAAACAAAAAGGTGTGTGATAGTATGCCTGGCCCCAGATTTTGTACTTTTCTGCCCACTTCTCACCCGGTTGTATGAACGGGCATCTCTGTAGTACAGCACTCGCATGCAGCGTTCTACAAGCTCTCGGGCCTCAGTCTGACTCAGCACTGGTTGTTTCTCTAGAACTTCTCGAAGTAGAGGCTAAAGAGGTGGGCAAAATGTGGGAGAAATTAGACACTGGCATAACAGTAGGCAACCCGCTCCAACCGATGTAAACAATCGCCAAGGTGAATGACAGACGCCTTCCCATTGTCTCAACAGAACTAAGTGCTGGCTTTGTTTCATTTGCTATTCACTTATTTTGTATATATGTACGCATATGCATGTGTGAGTCAGAAAATAGTTTGCAGGAGTTGTCTCCACGATGGGGGGCCTGGGCTGACTGTCAGCAAGTGCCTTTTGCCATGAGCCATTTTTTTCTTGTTTTTCAGATGGAGTCTTGCTATATAGCCCAAGCTGGTCTGGAATACATTGGCCTCCTGGCCTCGGCCTTCTGTGCATTAGGATTACAGATGCGTACCACCATGCCCAGCTAAGATCCTCTTAAAGGGGAAGTCCTAGGACTTCTACCCTGCAACAAGGCTGTCATTCCCATTCACCACATCTTGTCACTGGATGGTCATGTAAACACATTCTTCTCAGACAGAGAAAACCAGACGCCCAACATTAGGATCCCAGCCTGTCTCATCTCTTTTCCCTATGGCCAGACCCACTACTTACCTGAGCCAAGTACGCACCATAACCAGTGGCTAGTGACGGGGCTTCATAAGCTACACCAAGCATGTCCACATAACCAAGGAAGCTAGAGGGACAAAAGTCAAAGAACTCATTTAATCTTACATTTCTCGGCCAAAGAATGGGACCATGAGGTCTGAATTAAAAGAATTCCCTGGGAATAGAGTTGTGGGTGGGGGAAGCAGCATGGCTCAGTGGTTAAAGACACTTGCCACCATGCCTAATGACCCAAGTTCGATCCCCTAGAACCCACATGGTAGAAGAGACTCCTTACACACACACACACACACACACACTGTAGCACAAAAGCACCCATACAAAAATAAGTGTAAATAACATTCTTTTAAAAGGCTGAAGAAAGCCAGTGTGTGTGCACGTGTGTGTGTGTCGCATGCCTTTAATTCCAGTGCTCTGAAGTTAGAGGCAAGCCTGGTCTACAAAACGAGTTCCAGGACAGCCAGAGCTGTTTCTTCGAGACGGAGAAACCTGTCTCGAAAAAACAAAAAAGGTCACTCAGTAGGCGCTAGGTCAGGTGGTCAAGGAAGTTATCAAATACCTTTCTCCATCAGCATAGCCTCCAATGACCATGGTGTTCCACAGAGGATTCATCTTGGAGCGGCGGCTGTACATGGCCCTTGTCAACCATGAGTGAATAGCTCTAGGGCTATAGCTGTGTCCATCTCCCAAGAGCTCTTCATCAATCCTTAAAAACAATTGGTTGAAAAAGTAATGATAACGGAAGTCAAGTTCCCCACCCACCCTTGATCTACACCCAATTTTACACGCCCCCAGGAACAAAAGGCATTCAAAACACATTCATATGTTTGACTCTCAACAATGCCCCAAAGCCTCAAGTCTCTGCTCCGCTTGGAGGCGACTTACACCATCTGGCCGAGAACTTGCTTCAGATACTGGAAGTCAGCGTAGTCTCCCGAAGCCCCCAGCATGGTGCTGTCGTTGACTCGCATAATACGAGAGATGTTGCGGAAACGAGCCAGGGAGCCGTAGGAGCCCAGCATGTCTGCAGCAATAACCACTCCGCCGTCGAACTTCACCCCGAGGACCGACGTCCCAGTCACCATGGGGTTCCTGAAGAATGAAAAGGGTCCCTGAGCGCAGCGGCCGGGGCTCCGGGTGCTGCCGCCCGCGCGCCGCGGATCCCCAAGTCCCGGCCTGCCGCCCATTCCTGGCGCGGTTAACGCGCAACTCACTGGGTCCGGGTGATGGGACCCTGGCAAAGCGCGGACGCCGGATCCATGAGGGCGCAGGGAGTGGACGGGACCCGGTAAAACTGCCCCGGAGCAGGACCCCCGGCCCAGTGGCCAGCCCGTGACTCCCAAAACGCTTCCATCTTAGTCACCGCAGCCGAAGAAATGAAAGCGCTCGCGTCACAGGAAGCGGAAGTGGTCCTTTGTTGTCACACTTCTCTTCTTCCTGCCAGCCGCTTGCAGGTACAATGACTGCCAGGTTCCGGGTTGATGAGGCCGTCTAAGGAGTTCTGGTCCAGAGTAACTACTGAGACTGACAGTTAGAAATGCACAGCGTCTCATCCCTGTGTCCCACTGCAGTAGGGGTGACTAGATCTGAGCATTCCGACAATTTAGGAGGAGCAGGCTGTGTAGGACAAGCACCGGGAGCGGTTGTCATGGCCTCTTCGGACCAGTATCCAAAACTTGGCTTGTCGAATCCTTGAACCCAATCTCTCACAGCTTTGCTTCTCAAAGCAGGCCCATGTAGCAGGCATTATTCAACCCACTTTATAAATAAAATACAGTGTTTGAGATACAGTGATTTACCCCTTGACAGTCGGTAAAGGTAGAAAAAAATTCGATCTCAGCACCCACGTGATGGCGCAAAACCATCTGTAACTCCAGATCCAAATGATCCAGTATTCTCTTCTGAGGTCCAGGGCACCAGGCACTGAGAGAGAGAGAGAGAGAGAGAGAGAGAGAGAGAGAGAGAGAGAGAGAGAGAGAGAGAGAGAGAGAGAGAGAGAGAGAGAGAGAGAGAAATTGGGACAGAAGGATTGCCTCCAGTACGGGACCATTCTGGACTACATTCTGAATCGAGGCTAACCTGAGCAACTGAGAGACCCTGTACAAAAAAGGGGGTGGGGGTAAAAGTACACTACTGCACCCAATTTTTTTTTCTTTAATTTTTTTTTTTTTTAGTCGGGAGGTGTTAGGATCAAGTGTAAGCTCTCAGCTACTGCTCCAGTGCCATGTCTGTCAGTCTGCCGCCATGCTCCCCAACATGATGGTCATGGACTCTAACAATCTGCCAGGGGGTAGTGTCACATACCTTTAATCCCAGCACTGGGGAGTCAGAGGCAGGTAGATCTCTATGAGTTTGAGGCCAGCCTGGTTTACAAAGCGAATCCCAGGACAGCCAGGCTACACAGAGAAACCCTGTCTCATAAAACAAAAACAAAACAAAGAACAGCAGCAACAAACATCTGGAACTGTGAGCCCCAATGAACATATTCTCTTATAAGTTGCCTTGACCATGTGTCTCGTCACAGCAATAGAAAAGTGACTCAGCAGGAGGATTTCTGTGAGTTTGAGGCCAGTCTGGTCTACAAATAAAGTTCCAGGACAGCCAGGGTTGTCACACAGAGAAACCCTGTCTCAAAAAACAAATCAAAACAAAACAGAAAGAGGAGAGAGAGAGAGAGGGGGGGGGAGAGGAGAGGGGAGGGGAGGGAGGGAGGGGAGAGGGAGGGAGAGGGAGGGAGGGAGGGAGAGAGAAGGGAAGGAGGGAGGGAGGAAGAGAAAAGAAAAGTAGTTCAGATACTGGGGGAGGAAGGGATTCCCTCCCCCAGTGGTGTAACCATGGTAATGTGCCCATGCACCTGTAAGTAACCCCTCGCCCATGCTCCTGTAAGCAACTCTAATTAAATTCATTCTGCTACATACAATCACACAAAGACACGAAGGTAGAAGGGGACTAAGTGACATTACAGATGGCTGTGAGTCACCACATGGGTGCTGGAGATTCAACCCGGGGCTTCATGAATGCTAGGCAAGCACGCTACCAACTGAACTATATCCGCAGCCTCTCAAACTCCTTTTTATTTTATTTTTAGTACCTTAGCTTTCCTTATGATGAAGGAAAGCTTTTTTCATACATCTCTAGTTTTGACTGACCCTCCCCTAATTGTCTCCCCATCTCCCTGCACCCCTTAAACCTTTACACCCCAGAATTTCCTCTTCCACTTCCCTCTATGCTTCCCTCGTTTATATTCTTTTCCAATGTTTTATTTACTTAGTGTGCACTCATGCTGTGTGTACTATCGGGATAGGAGGGGAGCTCATGGCACAGCAAACGTGGAGGTCAAAGGACAACTATGTGGTGTCCCTTCTCTCTTTCTGCCATGTGTGTTCTGGAAACTGAACCCGGGTCATCATGCTTGTGTGGCAAGTTCTTTACCTTCTGAGCCATCTCACTGGCCCTGTATTCTTTTTTTTTTTTGGGGGGGGGGTGTTTCGAGACAGGGTTTCTCTGTGTAGCTTTGTGCCTTTCCTGGAACTCGCTTTGGAGACCAGGCTGGCCTCGAACTCACAGAGATCCGCCTGCTCTGCCTCCCGAGTGCTGGGATTAAAGGCGTGTGCCACCACCGCCCGGCTGCCCTGTATTCTTAGGTGCTACCACCTCCAGTACAAACGCGTCATGGCTAAGATGATTTGATTTGCAATATTTCAACTTCGTAATGGTGCAAAATTAACTTTGAACTTTGAATTTTTATATTATCCCAGAATAGGATATTCTTGTGATGCTGGACAGTGGTGGTGAGCCACTCTCCTAGTCAGCCTCCCTGCCTATACCCTGCAGCAAACACCCAAACTGTGAGACTCAGTAGGTTGTGTGTATTAAATGCACTTCCAACCTCTAATGTGTTGATACAAATGTAAACTATTTTTATATTCCTGTTTAAGATAATTTGTATATTGATACAAATACAGAACTATATTTGTTATAATGTACATATATTTCTACTCTTATATGAAATATTTGTATATTGATACAAATGTAAATTTATATCTGTCATACTGTATGTATGTTCTACTTTTGTTTAGCATATTCTGTATATTTAAATATATTTAATATTATTGTCATATTGCGTATCGCACTATACATTCCTGCCTCTGTTATAAATATCTTGTGTATTGTCACAATTTTGAAGTCGTCGCCCTTTACCATACATTTGCTTATAGACTGTTTACCTTGTTTACATTAAGCCTTAGTCCTTAAGTTATTTCTGTAGATAAGACTTATAGATTTATAGTCACCTATGCCTGTCATCTCTATAGTTACGTTAGTTAGGTTATCCAGATTTACAGATACATAGTTCGGATGGACAGGTAATCTTCAAACACTTCATAGACCTAGAGAATATGGCATTTAAAGAACTTAGAATTCTGTTGACGTTAGACACAATTTCTCCTGGCAGCACCAATTTGATCCCGAGAGAATGTTGAGCTTCTAAGACATTTCCAGTTGGAAGTTTGTCTTCTTGGCACAAAATGGCCTACTGGGCAAAGAACTGTCCTTGCCTCAACTGCTGATGATATGAGTGCTGTCCTTCTGGACAAGCGGACACAAGAAAAAGTGACTTCTGACCTCTGCCAAGACAGGGTAAGATGATCTTTCAGACTTCCTGCTTCTGAAAATGGTCTGTTAGATACTCTAGGCCTGTAACCAGTTTGAATGCACCAACCATGCTGAGAAACATTAGGTGACTGTCCAGGCTGCCAGTTGTCCTTGCAAGATTCCCGAAAGTTGCTTGCATCCATCTTCCATTTCTCAGGTACCATTATATTCCTTCTCAGGTCTTTGATGGGATTGAAGACTAGCAGTTATAGTTACAACTTAGTATGTATGTATGCATGTATGTATGTATGTATGTATATATGTGTGTGTATGTATATGTATATTATCTTAGATATAACATATTAAGTATTAGATTCAGGTTCTTTAGGATAGGACACCTTTTGGAATGATGTTTGTAACATGCCATTTACTTACACTCTAGACTTCTCTGGATTTTAGTATGTGTTTCTTGCTTGATATTGTTCACAATGATTATAGTTCCATCTTATCTAGGTCATTAACCCTCTTTACCCCTGGACAATATTTGATAACCTTTCCTTGTATATAGTCTTGTATTAGGTTAGAACCTTCTTATTTAGACAAAAGGGGAGATGTAGTGGGTAGCCATTTCAACCTTGATCTGGAAGTTCCAACCCCCATTGAGGCTTTGGTGACTGTCACACCTACAAGGCGGGGCCAAGAGAGGACCTTGAAGACCTGAGATCCGGATGCACCATCTCTCTTGTTTCCTGGACCCTGGACGCTGGGGGTAGACTGAGCAGAGTTCTCCAGAGAACACCGCCAGACTGCACTACACCTTTCCCAGACCCTGCAACCTACCTATTCCTTCATTTGTAAGTTACGCCACTAAATAAATCTCCCTTTTAACTACGTGGAGTGGCCTTAATAATTTCACCAATACTAATGGTTTCTCTTATGCTGTGTATGTTGGGATGTGTCCATTATAAATCAAGGAGCATCCAGGGTTATGTCGGCCATGGATTGGCATCTCTTGCTTGTTTTGATTTTTCATTTTGATCCTATTTCTCTTTAACTTTGCAAGTCTTGTGGCTTGCTATTGTTTGCCATAAATTATGAATGGCGTAGAAGGGTCTGGGTTATGTTCTTCCACTAGAGATAGGGATTCGAGCTGTGAGGACCACTCTGAGTGACCAGTGTTGCATGAATCTTAAAGGGTCTTATTAATAAAAACAAACCCAGGGCCAGTTATTGGGGTGAATGCTGGAAGATCAGAGAAGCAGAACAAGCCACAGCCACCTCACCTCACCAATTCCTCAGCTGATCCTGTTTCCTCAGACTGGATGGCTCTCAGCTGAACTGTGCTGCTCAAAAGCCTAAAAGCTTAACCAGCTCTAGTTCCTCATCCTCATGCCTTATATACCTTTCTGCTTCCTGCCATCACTTCCTGGGATTAAAGTTACCATGCCTGGCTGTTTCCAGTGTGGCCTTGAACTCACAGAGATCCAGGCGGATCTCTGCCTCTGGAATGCTAGGATTAAAGGCGTGTGTGTCACTATTTTCTGGACTCTGTATCTAGTGGCTGTTCTGTTCTCTGACCCCAGATAAGTTTATTAGGGTGCACAATATTTTGGGGAACACAATACCACCACAGACCAGTTCACTCTTTTTTTTTCTCTTTGTTTTTCTTTTTTTTTTTAAAAAAAAAAAAATTATTTATTATGTATACAGAAGAGGGCGCCAGATCTCATTACAGATGGTTGTGAGCCACCATGTGGTTGCTGGGAATTGAACTCAGGATCTCTGGAAGAGCAGTCGGTGCTCTTAACCTCTGAGCCATCTCTCCAGCCCATGAGCCATCTCTCCAGCCCCAGTTCACTCTTCTTGATCCCTATTCTTCAGGCATGTTTCTCACAACTTTTGACTGAAAACCAAACAGGCCCCCATCTTACTGAACTGAGGAGGTGGTGCTCGTTCTTCAGGCACCTGCTCCTCCACCCAGCCTCGAGATCTGGCTGAGGAGGAACCACTGGAATTGTTGATAGCCTGCCTCAATGGGTCTTCGTTTCCTAACCAACAGCCCCAGCCTGTAGGAGCTTCCAAATGCCTGCTGGAAGCTTGAGTGCCACTCAGCAGACTCTGCCGCCTCATGCACATTCCCAGCGTTACCAACGTTCTGGGCAAAACTAGTTAGTTTAATCCTGGTACAACCAGGAAAACCTTTGGTGATTTTTTTCTCCAACCAGAGACATTCTGCCTCAGTTAAGTCTGATCTGCAGCCTATCCTTAGCACATCCCAGAAGAGATGGACTCTTCTGGAATTTTAGTTCATCTATCTAGCCCTCGTTTCTTCTACAGCCTTTTGTGTGCTAGGATTACAGACAAGTTGCCACACCCACATTGTTTCAGGATATTTGATCACACTGTGAACCCTGAGATTTTGTTAATTAAGTAAAATCAACCTGGGGTAAAGAGGTGACCCAGCAACTAGTTGACAGGAAGTAGCCATAGGGAGTAAGAGGGAGTCGGGAAAACTGTGAGATATAAGGATGTAGTAGGGAGGGAATTTCACTTTGGCAGGCCTTTTTGGTTTTGGGATGGCGGAAGAGAAGCTCTCTTTTCTAGGATGTCGGCTAAGGAGGAACAGCAGCTGGCTGCTCCTGTTCTCTGAGCTAACAGGTTTTCACCCCAGCCTCTGTCCTGAGTCTTTATTGATAAAATCATAAGATTGAGATCGAGTTTAAAAACAATACCCCATGGCATTTACACATGTTGTGGGAATCCAAACAGGTTCTCAGATTTGCACAAGTGCTTTGACCTACTCAACCATCTCCCCTGTCCTAAAAAATGTGAGCTTTGTAGTTTATCCATCTGCTTTTTAAAAAAAAATAACAGGTGGGTTGACTGACTATGATTTCCTATAGCATATCTAGTGTGCCAATCTCCTGTGAAATGTATTCTTTGACTTACACTCTTGCAAGGCCAGTTTCCTTTACAAGAACTGGAGAATTCATTCCTTTAAAAAGAACATTTTAGACAGGGTCTCCAGTAGCTCAGGCTGGCCTTGATTGAACTAGAACTAGATATGTAGCAAGGGTGACCTTGAACTCCTGATCCTCATGCCTCTACGGAATGAGATACATGTGGTATAACACAGGCTATACCCTGCTTATTGAAGCTCTTAGGGGGTGCTGGCGTTACCTAGTGCAGCTGGTAGCTACCATGTTCAACTTTCTTCTCCTGTGACAGGCCCCCATGCCTTCCTCTCATAAGGACACTTCTGATTGCAGTTAAAGCTACCCAAATAATCAGAACAATATCCTCATGTAAAATACTGCATTCAGCCACATCTACAAAATCCTCTCCCAGTCGAGTATAGTGGTTCATGCCTGTCATCCCAGCACTGGGGAGGCTGGTGGGTTTGCGAGAGCTTGAGGCCAACCTAGGTTACACACCGAGTTCCAGGCCGGTTTAGGTTGCAAAGTAAAACCTTATCTAAAAAAAGAAAAAAAAAAAAGTAAATGCATAGGTTTCAGGCTTGAAAAGCTGTTAGCAACTGCCACATCTGGAGTCAGACATGCAGGATTTTGGATTAAAAACAAAAACAAGCCGGGCCGTGGTGGTGCACGCCTTTAATCCCAGCACTCAGGAGGCAGAGCCAGGCGGATCTCTGTGAGTTCGAGGCCAGCTGGCTATCAAGTGAGTCCCAGGAAAGGCACAAAGCTACACAGAGAAACCCTGTCTCGAAACGCCCCCCCCCAAAAAAAGCCAACATTTGAAATGGAAAATAAAACACACGCAAAAAATTGCCCCAAACAAATCATTGACTGAATCATTTTAAGGCAATTGATCTTCAGTGCGTGCGTGTGCGTGTGCATGTGTGTGTGCGTGTGCGTGTGTGTGTGTGTTCATGCATGTGTGGATGTCTATGCAAATAAAAGCTAGAGGAGTCTTCAATGTGATTCCTCAAGCACTGTCCACTTGTTTTTTTTTTTTGTTTGTTTGTTTATTTTTTGTTTTTTTTTTGAGACAGAAAGCTGCTTTCCCAAGCTTTTAAAAGACGATGGCTTGGGCTGGAGAGATGGCTCAGAGGTTAAGAGCACTGACTGCTCTTCCATAGGTCCTGAGTTCAATTCCCAGCACCCACATGGTGGCTCACAACCATCTGTAATGAGATCTGGTGCCCTCTTCTGCATACATAATAAATAAATTAATTAATTAAAAAAAAGAAGATGATGGCTCAAGATAGGTTTCTAGCGTTTCAGTGACCACTGCCCTTGTCTTTCTGTAATATTTCAAAACTCATAACCAGTTCCTCACCAGTTCATCTCTGTCCGGTTCCCTCCTACCCAGATAGCTTCCCTCGGCTCTGCTGTCCTTGTTCTGGGTTTTCTTCTTCTTGCTCGGGGGCTCTGCCTCAGACAGGAACGCCAGTCAACCCAAGAGTTCCTGGACCCGAGGGCTGGAGAGGGCTCAGTAAGCAAAGGTGCCCGTCGGGCAAACCTGCCCGTCTGTGACGGATCCCCAGCTTCGGCAAAAGGCCGGATGCAGTGGTGTGCGTCCAGATTCCAGTGTGCCTGTGTTGGGGTGAAAGGGGAAGGCAGGAGTGGCAAAGATAACTGACAACAGGTAACAACACAGGGCTCGGGATTAACTGGCCGTGGCGGCTCATGGCTATAATTCCAGATCTTGAGGGGCTGAAGCAGCAGGGGCCACAGTGAGTTACAAAGTGAGTTTGAGGCTAGCCTGGGGTAAAGATAAAAAGAATACGTGGGTCCTAGACATGATGATATCTTGTCACGTTAATTTTGAAGTTTTTTTTGTTTTGTTTTGTTTTTTGATTTTTTGAGACAGGGTTTTTCTGTGTAGTTTTGCGCCTTTCCTGGATCTCACTTGGTAGCCCAGGCTGGCCTCGAACTCACAGAGATCCGCCTGGCTCTGCCTCCCGAGTGCTGGGATTAAAGGCGTGTGCCACCACTGCCCGGCTGAAGTTTATTTTTAATGTGTGTGTGTGTGTGTGTGTGTGTGTGTGTGTGTGTGTGTGGTGTGTGCCCACAGAGGTGGTCTTGGAGCTGAGTTACACCTGTCTGTGGGCTGCCTGATGGGCCTCTGACACAGCTCTTAGTGGGTGTGCCATCTCTCCAGCCTTTTTTAGAGAATGCTGTTTATGAGATTTGATTCTGCTACCCTAGCTCTGTTTTCATGATGAAGTTTGACGCAATGTTTAGAAATCTGTGTTGGGAGCTGGAGAGATGGCTTCAGGATGAAGAGTGTGCAGCTCTTGCCGAGGACCCAAGTTCAGCTCCCAGCTCCCGGATGGAGGCTTGCATCCTGTACCTCCACCTCAGAGGATTTCACGCCCTCCTCTGGCCTCCAGAGGCACCTGCACTCGTGTGCATACACACACACACACACACACACACACACACACACACACACACACACGGACACGGACACGGACACACACACACGGACACACACGGACACATACATGAAAATAAAATAAATCTCTTTAAAAATCTCTGTCCAGCAGGCAGGGAGCCTCAGCAGGTCAGAGTACTGATGACCTGAGTTTGGCTCCTGGACCCCACAAGGTGGCAGAAGAGTCCTGAGAATTGTCCTCAGACCTCCACAGGCACATTGTGGCACACACACACACACACACACACACACACACACACACACACACCTGTGATAAATAAGTAAATAACCCAGGTAGTCATCATTGTCCCAGAAACCTGTCATTTATCTTTACAGTTTACAAATACATAATTACGTAGTATGCCAACGAAAATAAATTCACCCATTTGTGAATATTATTGTGGGTAAATTTCAAGTGAACAAAATTAATTTAAATTTTTATTTTTTCTATCTATCTATCTATCTATCTATCTATCTATCTATCTATCTATCTATTTTTCGAGACAGGGTTTCTCTGTGTAGCCCTAGCTGTCCTGGAACTTGCTCTGTAGACCAGGCTGGCCTCGAACTCACAGAGCTCTGCATGCCTCTGCCTCCCGAGTGCTGGGATTAAAGGCACGCGCCACCACCACCCGGCTTAATTTAATTTTTAAACTTTTTGTTGTTTGATCTATTTTGTGTGGTGTTCTGGGGGAAGTGTTGTGCACATGACACCCTGTGGAGGCCAGCAGACAAACTTCAGGAGTCCAGTCTCTCCTTCCACCATGTGGGTCCCAGGAACCAAACTCAGGTGGCCAGGCTCAGTAGCAGACATCTTTATTTGCTGAGCCATTTCACTGGCCCCCAAATTAATTAAAATGTTTAAAAGCAAAACATGACCTCTAGCCCAATATCCAGCGACAACTTGTTTGTTTTTTTTTTTGTTTGTTTGTTTGTTTGTTTGCTTTTGACACATCCTCACTAAGAGCCCTGACTAAGCATGGAACTCACCGCGTGGCTTGGGTTGACCTTAACCTTGCAGCAATCCTCCTACGATGGTGGTGACTATGGGGGTGTGTGGGTGTGTGTGTGTAGCACACCACCAGCTTCGTTCAGGGTGTTTAAAACCATCTTTTCCCTTTATTAGTGCTGTTTATGGCTCCATATTTCTGTATTTTAGTGACGTGTTTTTACTTTAAAGATACAACGCAAGTCAGGCACTACGAATAAGTTTTCAGAATGAAAGCCATTAGTGCCCCAGCAAGGTGAACGGTAGGAGCCACAACTCGGTGTGAGACCCTCCACCCTCCCACTCAGTGCTCTACGCAGCAAAGTTACTCTTTTTACAAAAATAGCGCTTTATACATATTCCTCAGTAGACACATCTCAGGTAATGTCTCCATGTCAATTATTGTTAATAGTTCTATCATACTCCACAGAATTAATATGTGTTGAGTGATTTTCCTTTTAAAAGTTGTCTCACCTAGCCAGAGCATTTAGGCAAGAAGAAGCAGCAGCAAGGACACCCAAAGCAGACATCGTTTTCTGTAGCCAACCCTGTCAGTGCATCACAGTAATCCCAGCATTTGAGAGGTGAGGGCAGGAGGACCAGACATTGAAGGCTAGCCTCAGCCACATAGTTTTAGGCCAGCCTGGGCCACACGAGATAGTGTCATAAAACAAAGGTGTTTTAAATAGCTTAATACCTAGGATAGAAAATCAATCTAGGGGCATATTGATGCAAAAATTAATGAAAGATAAATATATTGTTGTTGTTATTATATTGTAAACCATTCCTCAATCATTTTAAAATAAAGTTCTGTCACTTGCTACAACATGGATGAGCCTAGAGAAGTCACAGAGAAAGAAAACTATGTTGTTAAGTGAACTAAGCCAGGCACAAAAGACAAATATCCCAGTTCTCACTCCTGTATAGAAGCTAAAAAGTTCATGTCATGGAAACAGAGAAGTTACCAGAAGCTGGGGCGTGGGTGACGGGGAGGTATTGGTGAATGGATGCAGAATTCAAGCTGCTTGATGGGTCCTGCACTACAGAGGTAAATTCCATAGCATTTATAGTTCTTAGTCATGCTTCCCCAGTCCTCGGAGGCTGGGTTTGCTGTCTTTCTGTTTGCAGTGTTGCTGTGATTTGCCTTTTGTGGCTGTTTCTGTCACGTTGACAGCCAAAGCTAACTGTAACACCGACCAAACACCGGGCATTCCTAGAACTCCCTCATCCAAGCAGACCACCTGGATTCCCGAGTCACATTCATTCCTTCTTGTGACCGGACCCTGAGAGCCTCTCCCTTCTTTGAATTTGCCCATGTAGGTGTCTCATTTATTTAATTATTTTTAAAGATTTATTTATTATGTATACAGCATTCTGTCTGCATGTACACCTGCAGGCCAGAAGAGGGCGCCAGATCTCATTGCAGATGGTTGTGGCTGGGAATTGAACTCAGGACCTCTGACAGAACACTCAATGCTCTTAACCTGAGAGATGACTCAGAGCCCTTAGGTGTCTCATTTAAATGGAACCATGTCATATTTGTCCTTTTTTACACTTTTTAATTGTGTGTGTGTGTGTGTGTGTGTGTGTGTGCGTGCGCGCGCGCGCGCGCGCGCGCGCTTGTGTTGGGGGCAGAGAAGAAAGGAAAGGGAGGAAGGGGAAGGAAAACAATGTAAAAGATGCTAGCAAATTTAAATAAATATTAAATAAAAATCTTAAAAAGGAGCGACCGACGGAGCTGGTGAGATAGCCCCGCAGATGAGGACGTTGCTGCCAGGGCTTAAGGGCTTGAGTTCAAGCTCCGGCAGCCACCTGGTGGAAGGAGAGCACCGACTTTCATATGGTTGTAATCTCCACACGCGCACCGTGACACACATGCACACACACAGATGTGTGCACAAACACAGTGAGTGAATAAATGTAACAATATTAAAAAGAGTGACAATGAGCCACATGAGTGAAGACACTTAAGGGTCCCAATTATTGCTTGGAGCTTCCTTTTGTGGCGTTCAAGAGAAGGAAGAATTTGGTTGCTAGGGAGCATAGCACAGGTGGTTAACTGATTATTTACTTTCTTAGATTCATTTATTTTATGAGTATTTTGCCACATGCATGCCCTGGGAGGGCTCCTGGTGCCCTTGGAGGTCAGAAGAAGATATCAGATCCCCTGGAACTGGAGTTATTTAGAGGGTCATGAGTTACCACAAAGGTGCTGGGAACTGAACCTGGGTCCTCTTTCAAGGCACAGATGTTTTGATTGGCAGGCATGCTTACTGTGCACAATGCATTTGAATTTTAATAATATGCACACCCAATTATGCATAAGGATAAACTAGTAAACAAAGGTTTTTTTTTCCTAGGAGTTCATTCAGACGACAGTTGGCTTTACTGTACACGTACTCTGTGGTGGTTTGAATGAGAAATGTCCCCCTCGTGTATTTGAACACTTGGTTCCAAGTTCCTGGCACTGTTTGGGGAGGTCCTGGAACCTTAGGAGGCGCAGCCTTGCTGGAAGAAGCACATCATTTGGGGAAGGCACTGAGAGTGTGGGCTCCATTCCACTCCCAGCTCCCGCTTCTTCCGCTTTCTGCAGGTGGTTGAAGATGTGATCTCTCGCTTCTTGATCCCAAGTCTGCTGCTGCGCCGCCTGTGCCGTTATGGACTCTCTCTCTAGAACCACAATGGAGAATAAACTTCCTTCCCTGCGTCGCTTTAGGGGGTGGTGTTTTATCAGCAACAAAAGGGAACTCACATATTCCCTAAACCAGTCTGGGCCCAATTCCCACCCTTATACTCACACGTAACTACAGTACGGTTAAACAGACCCTGGGAAGGAGAACTTGGCCCCTTGTTCAGATGTGTGTGTGTATGTGTGTGTGTGTGTGTGTGTGTGTGTGTGTGTGTTTTCGCGCGCGCGCAGCTCAATGTAGGCGAGGGCCCCAGGTTGCTAACAGCTTGTTTGTTGCATTGTTTGGAGAGGGTGTGTGTGCACAGTACATACAGGTAAGGTTCTTAGGTTTCCCGTGTATTGTTGGCCCAGGCCACATGGAGCCCCAGGCTGCCACGTTATTCCTATACTTACCTGCTCCACCAGGTGGCGCTCGCCTGTGATCTCAGCACCCGGGAGGTAGAAGCAGGAAAATCAGAAATTCAAAGCCAGCTTTGGTTACTAGTGAGCTTGAGGTCAGCCTTAGCTACAGGGAACCCTGTCTTAAAAATCAAACAAACAGGGGGTCATTAGCCGAGGAGGCTACCTTTGCGCACCCTGCCCGGCGTGCGGAAGTGAGCCACCGGCTCCCAGCCGCCTCTGCACAGAGACGGTCGCTCACCTGGTGTGCTGCCCCAAGCAGGGAGAGCCCAGGTGTGGAGACTTCTGGACACAGGGTGCCCTCCGCCGCCCCCTAGAGCACCCCTAATTACTGGCCGGTGCTATCTAGTCCCAGCTTAAAAAGATGTACTCGTGTAAAAGAAAGTTTCCGGAAGAAAACATGCTAGGGTGTAAGTAGAGACTTGACGAACAAGTTACAAATAACAGCCATTTTCTCCAGCGAGCCGGTGTCAGTTTTTCTGTCCAATTCCGTTTTATGCGAATTGTTAGTTGCAGCACGCAGCGGAATAAAAGGAGTCCCCGTGACCTCTCTGAATTGCTGGGGTGGGGCTACCCGGGTAACAATCTTACCCTTGCCTGCTGGGCATGGTGGCCCACGCCTTTAATCCCTGCACTCTAACGGGTTCTAGGGCTACCAAGTGTGACCCTATCTAAAACAATAAAGACACGATAGGTGTTGTCAATAAAGTCAACACGATAGGTAGCCTCACGACTGCAAATTGACTGTGTTGCTGAAGGGTGATCAGCTGCCTGGGTAATCATTCTAAAAAAAAAAAATAAAAATAAAAAACAGAGGAAGAGGGGAGGGGGAGGGGAGGAGGAGGGGAGGAGGAGAGGAGGAGGAGGAGGAGGAGGAGAGAAAACTATGACCACAAAACACAGGGGTGGATGTGGTGGCACTTTTCTTCAATCCCAGCATTTGGAGAGAGAGAGGAAGGTGGATCTCTGGTCTGTGTAGTTTTCCAGGTCACCCAGAGGTACATTGTTACACGAATCCTAATTGGTCTCATAATAAAAACCCAGAGCCAGGTATTGAGGTAAATGCTGACAGATCAGAGGAAACAAGTCACACCCACTTCTCACCTCACCAACTCCTCAGCCAATCCTGTCTTCACGAATCCTCAGACTGAATGCCTCTGAGTCCTCAGCCTAATGGTGTGTGTGCTTCCCAAACACTGGTAGCAAAGGCATGAGATCTCAAATGCTGGGATTAAAGATGTGTGCCACCACTGCCTGGCTCTGTTTCTTTTAGGCTGGATTAATCTTGTGTAGTCTAGGGTGGCCTTGAACTCACAAAAATCCAGTCGGATCTCTGCCTCTGCCTTCCCAGTGCTAGAATAAAAGGTGTGTGCCACCACTGCCTGACCTCTGTGGCTAACTCTGTGGCTGGCTCTGTCTTCTGATCTTTAGGCAAGCTTTATTTCTTAGATTACAAATATATCACCATAATACACAATGAGACCCTGTCTAAGAAAAAGACAGAAAGAGAACAAAACCAACTTTCCCTTTGAGATGTGTGTAATTCAGGAGTGAGGAGCTAGGTTGCTACCCAGACTCACGTGGTCCCACGAAACTTCCGGAGTCAGTGGCTCAGTCCTGGGATGTTGTCTCACCAACTCAAGAATGAATTTCACAGACAAGAAGAATGAGTTTAGTAAGGAATTGTTATTATAGAGGAAGCGTCAAGATTGACTGCAGAAAGCAGAGCTATGGGAATCAGCTCTCTGGAGGGCCACAAGAGGGGGACCACAGAGTTGCCTTGTAGGGGCTGTTGTGGGACTTATGGCAGGAACTGGAAAAGACTGGTTAATTCCCCAAGCATCTTACAGCTTGAGCCAGTACCAGCCCACATGCGCTGTGCCTGTCCCCTGACCCAGCCAGGGGGATCAACCATGTGCTGTTCACATGCTCCTTGCTCAACTAAGGGACTGGGTGGGTGGGTGAAGCCCTCACTCTGTCCATCTCTGGCTTCTGCTTTTGTTAGCATCCTGGCCCTTAGCTGATGGGTGTGGCTACTGACCTCATGGGTGCTGCTGACTGTGCAAGCTAGTTTCTCTATCATCTTGACACAGGTGGAGTCACTGAGACAAAGAAACCTCAATGGAGAAAATGCCCCCCCCACCCCCAGATTGGCCTGTGGGCACGGCTATGGTGCGTCTTCTGGACCGATGGTTGATGTGGGACGGCCCAGCTCACTGTGGGTGGTACCGCCCCTGAGCTAGTGGTCCTGGGTGCTATAAGAAAGCAGGCTGAAGGGACGCTTGGCTCAGTCTGGGAGGAAGGGACTGGACCTGCCTGGACTGAGTCTACCAGGTTGATCGCAGCCCTCAGGGGAGGCTTTGCTCTGGAGGAGGTGGGAATGGGGGTGGGCTGGGGGAAGGGGGAGGGAGGGGGGGAGGGGGGAGAACAGGGGAACCCGTGGCTGATATGTAGAACTGAATGGTATTGTAAAATGAAATAAAAGGAAAAAAAAAAAAAAAAAAAGAAAGCAGGCTGAGCAAGTTTGAGGAGCAAGCCAGTAAGCAGCACTCCTCCATGGCCTCTGCATCAGTTCCTGCCTCTAGGTTCCTGCCCTGTTTAAGCTCCCGCTCATACTTCGCTTAGCAGTGAAGTGTGGCCTGGAAGTGTAAGCTCAACTAAATCCTTTCATCCCTAAGCTGCTTTTGGTCATGGTCTTTTATCACAGCAATAGAAACCCTAAGGCACTAGTCTTAGGCCTTGGCAGGGTAACCTGGGCTATTAATTAGTACCAACTAGTAACCTGGGCTATTAATTAGACCTCATTCTCTTTGTTCACACATTTACATGCCTCTAAGAGGTAGCTGCAGTTTTCTTTGGGTTCCCATATGTAGCTTTCTGTCCACCAGGCCCTGTAATGGTTAGTTTTGATTGTCAACTTGACATATTCTTGGGAAGGGTCTCAGTGAGGGTCTGTCTGGGATTTTGGCCTGTGGATATGCCTGTGAGAGATTCTCCTTAGTTAACAGAGGTGGGGAAACCCACTCTGAATGTGGGTGGTGCTAAGGAGAGCTGATAAAGTCCTGAGTGGGTGTGTATTGTTAACACGAACATGGACAAACGTGGACATGTCAAGGAACCCAACTCTGCAAAGACAGAGGAACAGCAAGGCTATATTCACCCAGGTCAAGCTCAGCAGGGAAATGGCAAGGCCCTTCTCTGCTCTGAGCGTGGACGTTGTCACTGAGTGCAGAAAGTGTCAACCACAGCTTCCTTCTCTTGGATGCCATCTCATTAAGCTGTACATGACAAACCCACCTCACTCAACTGTACCAAGTCCTGGGACCCTGACTAGGTGCAGAGCGGAAGTGAAGAAAGGAAAGACACACACAGAAAAGCTGAGATCAGTGTGTATGTGTGTGTGCACTCCAATGCAACAATCTGCAACTGCAGCCATGTTTATTAAAAACAGCATGGGGGGCCGAGGTTGGCTAGCTCCGGCAGGAAGTCTCTGTAGGTGAGCAGTCCTGGGCTGTGACCATCCTGAAAGGCCACTACAGTGCAGTTTTTGCACACGCTGTTCAATCCTGGAACTTGGACGCCCCCGCCACCACATAGACGCATTGCCGTCTGTCTGAGGTCACCAGGGGAAGGCTTTGCCCCGCCCATGGGGCTGAAGCTTTGGACTCCTTGGCATGGTCACGCCTGTGTCAGCAATACATGTTCACTCAGGACTCCATTTACCCAGGGATCCCTACACAGCTGTGCTGACAAGTTTTATGTCAACTTGGCCCAAGCTATCATTATTTGAAAGGAGGGAACCTTACCTGAGAAAATGCTTCCATAAGCTGTAGGGCATTTTCTTAATTAGTGATTGATGTGGAAGGGCCCAGCCCACTGTGGGTGGTGCTATGCCTGGGCTGGTGGTCCAGGGTTCTCTAAGAAAGCAGGCTGAACAAGCCTTGGGGATCAAGGTAGTACTCCAGGGCCTCTGCATCAGCTCCCACCTCAGGTTCCCGCCCTCCTTGAGTTCCTGTCCTGACTTCCTTCAGTGCTGGACTACACTGTGGAAGTGTAAATCCTTTCCTCCCCAGCTTGCTCTTGGTCATGGAGTTTCGTCACAGCACTAGAAACCCCGATGCGGACAACAGCAGTAGGCGTACTGAGGTTCCGGACTGCTGCTGCGTCTCCGCCAGAGCTCAGGGCCCACCCAGTCCCAGCTTTTCTGCATTCCTGTGAAGGCAGGCACTATTTCTTCGGCTTGGATCTTGGAGTGTGTAAGAGTGGAGCGGGGGAGCCGAACACTACACACACACACACACACACACCCCTCATTTCCGTCTGCTCCTGACGGTGTGACGTGACCAGTTGTCTCAACTCTCGGCTGCCTTGACTTCCTCGCGGACCGGAGCTAAAGTGGACTCTTCACACCTAAGTCGCTTTCTGTCCACGTGTTTTATCATGGCAGCAGAAAGGAAGCCAGGCCAGGCTGTCTGGAGGGGGCCGACCCTGGGGCAGGGGAAGCCTGCTGGAAGCTGTCCTTACCACAGTCCAGAGGCTCAGACAGCAGCATTAGAGGCGAGTCCGGGTGACAGGGCAGCAGCGCTTTGTGTAAGTTCCTCAAGGAAGGACTCACAGGGGGGAACCGTATCCAGCCTTGTGTATCAGCTTGGTGATCCCACACTCAGCTGCGGCCCTTTCACTTTTCACCCCCGGTGTTCACGATTTTACCACTTCCCCCTTACCAGTTTTTATAATGTCTGTTCTCAATACACGAATATCCTTAGCCCATAATGCCCCTGGTGTTTGGGGAGGGGGGTCCTGATTTTTGAGGCAGATTCTCACTAAGTCTCATTGTGTAACCCAAGCTGGCCTTGAACTCATGGTGATCCTGCTGCCTCAGTGCTGGGAATAACAAAAGTGAAACACCACACCTAGCTTCAAAATCATGAGTTATTTTTAAATTGATTTATGTATGTGTATGTCTGCGTGTGTACACACGTGCATTTGGATAACCACAGGCTGGAAGAGGGGAAGAGAGAGCTAGAGTTACAGGTGACTGTGAGCTGACCAATGCGAGTTCTGGGGTTCGGATTCTGGGCCTCTGGGAAAGCCACAAGCATGCTTAACTGCCCCCAAAGCCATGTCAGAATCGAGTTTTAATAGGTGCAGCCTTAAGAGCTTTGGAAGCCTTCCGTCTGCCTGAAACATTTTTTTCTGGGGCACTGCCTCGGAATTTCAAGCCTCATCCTGCAAATCGTCTTTGTTCTGAACTGAGTCTTAATTCTGTCACCCTTTGCCCTCTGCGGAGAGGGACGATGGCGTTGAAGGAGACAGTCAGAGGATGTGTGCCCCTGAGACCTCCGGGAAGACGCTAGCTTCGCTTGAAGAAGGTCCAAAGGCGACAGGCTGCTGCTAGCCACTGCTGGGAGGGAGGTAGTGCCACCAAGACAGGGTCTCCCGGCCGGGGACATGTGGAGTGGAGCAAGACAGAGCTGGTTACAGCAGCAGATTCTGAAGAGAAGCTCATGGGTAGAGCCACCGCTAGCCCGGTGTTCAGGAAGGAACCGCTCAGGGGAATGTCGTCTGCCGGGGCAGGGAAGACAGGGCAGCCGGGTGTCTAGCCTGAGAGGAGGAGGAAGGACAGTGCTTCCAGAGCTGATGTTTTTGTGTTGCGATTTTTCTGTGCATGGGGCTGGAGAGATGGCTCAGTGGTTAAGAGCACGGGCTGCTCTTCCAGAGGACCTGGGTTTGATTCTCAGCTTCTGTGTGGCAGCTCACAGCTGTCTGTAACTCCAGTCCAAGGGGTTCCAACACCCTTTTCTGGCCTTAAGGGCACTAGCACAAGTGTGGTACACAGGCATACATGCAGGCAAGACACCCGTATGCATAAAATTAAATAAATCTTTAGAAAATTTCTATCGAGGAATGTAAGTCATTTCTGTTTTGTTGTTTGTTTGTTTGTTTGATTGATTGATTGATTGATTTTGATTTTGTTTTGTTTTGTTTTTTTGTTTTTCGAGACAGGGTTTCTCTGTGTAGCTTTGCGCCTTTCCTGGGACTCACTTGGTAGCCCAGGCTGGCCTCGAACTCACAGAGATCCGCCTGCCTCTGCCTCCCGAGTGCTGGGATTAAAGGCGTGCACCACCACCGCCCGGCCTGATTTTGGTTTTTGAGACAGGGTCTCACTATGCAGTCCTGGCTGTCATGGAGCTCACTATGTAGACCAGGCTGGCCTCTGCTCCTTAAGTGCTGGGATTAAAAGTATGCACCACCACCATACCCACCTCATTTCTGTTTATTTGCTTATTTATTTGTTACAATGCTGAGGATTGATGCAGGGTCTAAGACATGTTAGGCAAGCACCCTATTAATGAACTATATACCCAGTCCACATAAGTAACTTATTTTTTAAAAACATTTAATTCATTATTATTAGTGTGTGTGTGTGCATTTATGTTTGTGTGTGTGCACGCATATGAGCACACACACACACACACACACATATGAATGCACGCATGCCATGGGAGGTCAGAGGACAATTTTGTGGAGTTGGTTTTCTGATTCCACCTTCATGTGGTATGCTAGCTAGCTAGTTTTATGTCAATTTGACATAAGCTAGAGTCATCAGAGAGAACTCTTACCACAAGAGGCTGTAGGCAAGTCTGTGGAGCATTTTCTTAATTAGTGATTGATGGGGAGGGCCCAGCCCATTGTGGGTGGCTCCATCCCTGGGCTGGTGGTCCTGGGTTCTATAAGAAAGTGGGATGAGCAAGCCATGAGGAGCAAGCCAGTAAGCAGCACCCCTCCATGGCCTCTGCATCAGCTCCTGTCTCCAGGTTCCTGTCCTTTTTGAGTTCCTGCCCTGACTTCCTTAAGTGACAGATAATGATGTGGAAGTGTAAGCCAAATAAACCCTTTCCTCCTCAACATGCTTTTGGTCATGGTGTTCTGTCACAGCAATAGAAACCTGACTAAGATGCATGAGTTTTGGGGACTGAACTTGGTCTTCAGGCTTGTGATGGAAGTTGAAGTACTTTCAACCACAGAACCATCTCACCATCCCCATGTGTGAGTCATTTCTTTTCCTTTTTCTTTTTCTTTTTTCTTTTCCTTTTCTTTTTTCTTTTTCTTTTCTGTTTTTTTTTTTTTTTTTTTTTTTTTTTTTTTTTTTTTTTTTTTTTTTTTTTTTTTTCTTCTTCTTCATGGCAGGGTTTCTCTGCATAGCCCTGGCTATCCTGGAACTCTCTTTTGTTTTTGTTTTTTTTTTTTGGTTTTTTTTTTTTTTTTTTTTTGGTTTTTTTTCGAGACAGGGTTTCTCTGTGTAGCTTTGCGCCCTTCCTGGAACTCACTTTGTAGACCAGGCTGGCCTCGAACTCACAGAGATCCACGTGGCTCTGCCTCCCGAGTGCTGGGATTACAGGCGTGCGCCACCACCACCCGGCCTGGAACTCTCTTTGTAGACCAGGCTGGTCTCGAATTCTCAGAGATCTGCCTGCCTCTGTCTCCTGAGTGCTGGGATTAAAGCTATGTGCCACCACCGCCCAGCCTTGCTAGGTGGTGGTGGCGCACGCCTTTAATCCCAGCACTCTGGAGGCAGAGGCAGGCGGATCTCTGTGAGTTCGAGGCCAGCCTGGGCTACCAAGTGAGTTCCAGGAAAGGCACAAAGCTACGCAGAGAAACCCTGTCTCGAAAAACCAAAAAAAAAAAAAAAAAAAAAAAAAAAAAAAAAAGAACAGCTATGATATCCCCCTATTACCATGCATTTTCATGTAATAATTATAATCTCATGATTACTTCTTATTCTTATGGGTACACATATTTGTGGGTGGTAACTATATAATTTTAATAATTAATTTTAATACTAAAATATGCTTCATGACAAGATTTATTATTCCATGTGACTGTTGGACACTTAGAGGTCTGTTTTTCATCCTTGGCTTACTGACAGGGCAAACTGGCCAAACAAAGTGTCCTTGGGATAGACTGAAGGCAGAACTGTCACAGATTGTATTCATGAGTGAAGTTGCAGATGTTTGAACTTACTGGATCAAAGCCCTTCAGAAGATTTATGGTGAGCTGGAGTGATATTGCAGGTGTTTGTCCGCATTATATCTCAGTCCTTCAGGAGATCAACAGCACCTACGTTGCCCTAAGCTTCCTCCACCTGCACCTCCCCACTCTGATTCAAAAAGCAATTAACACTTTGCATATTCTTCTACACACATTTTTAATGCAAGATTGTAGGCCTAATAGACCAACTATTTATATTATTAATCACATAAAATAGCACACGAATTCTTTGCCTCTTCCTTAGATCTCTCACTGGTTCAGTTTCTTCCCTTGTACCCTTGTAGCCATCCCTTTAAGAGATGGCCAAAACTTACAACCTGCAGCTGTGGTCAGTCACCAATTAAGCTGACCAAGTCTTTGCCAAGTGTGACTCTTATCGTATCTACAAAGAATGCTTGTCCCTAGAGTTTGCCTTGTAGTTTTTTTTTTTTTTATTACTAACAAGTTGTTAATGAATGGATTTATAGATGCTCGGGAATTTGTAACAGGGAGAAGAAACTAAGAGAAACAAAGAGCAGAAAAATAAAGAGACAGAATGAAGAGCATTTGCCCATGTGTGTGAAGTTATTATAGAAATCATTCTGTCTTCACTCCTGGGAAGCATTCTCTGAAGTTACCTTGGGGAGTGGCTCTGAGGGTTGGACCCCCAGGATGCTAAACATACTTTACTCACAGAACATCAAGAGAAATCAAGCTGTTACTGACCTGGAGGCTTCACTTGGAAAGCTTTTATGGTGTTGGAAGGTGCTGTACATGTTGCCAGAGAACAGTAATCCTTATCTGGTCCAGATGTGAACCTTGCACATTGTAACTGGCCTGACAATATATGCCCACTGGTGCTATAGTGGCACAGATGTTATGGGAGTAACCAGTCACTTTCCAATCGTCTCTAAGCCCTGATCCCTAAGATAGAACCCATACCTGGCCCTGTTAAAGGAGCCAAGAACCCGAGGCTAGATCAGTCATCGGCTCTAGGAGAAATAACCACAGGATGAGTTCAGGGACCCACTGGACCTACTGATAGTTGGACTTCAGCCAAAGCTCCATGAATCACCTGACCTCAGTAAATTAAACCCCTCCCGTTGTTTCTATTTAAGTTGTTCTATTTACCAATAAAGACGTGGCAGTCAGATGTTGGGGTGATAACCTGCTAGATCAGCCAAGAAGCAACCAGCTGACCTTCCTTTTTGTTCAGAGATGCAGCAAGAGTGTGTCTCTCCACTTCCCCCCCCCCAAAAAAAAAGACCATGAATCTCTAAGCCCCTCCCTATCCCTTCCTGTGCATCTCTGTCCATAGTCCCAGATCATCCATCTTCTTCTCTATGGCTAATTCTTGTCAACTGGTCGCTGGTTCTGTTCCCTGAGCCAGGGTTAATTTTACTAACACAGTCTTGGAGTTTCACAGTGCGATCAAATATCCCACAGCACCCCCCCCTCCCATTTAACTAGAGGGTCACAATATTTCTTGGAGACTCTCAGCATCAGCCCAGAACCAATATCCAATAGATCCCTGAAAATTCCGATTGTCTCCATTCCCCCAGTGTACAGTTACCCTTGTAAAAGGTCCTAAGTTCCTCTGAGGGAAAGACTGGAGAAATACTAACAGCAAAACTATTAGGCATTTTATCAAGGTCCTTCCTCAGGGAAACCTGGCCATTTCTTCATTCAAGGGGTTGGTTCTGGGTCTGCAATTTGCTCAAATCTGGCAATTGATCCACAGCCAAGATTCCCCTTTACCATGATCCAATGCAACCTTTCTGTCATTTGTTTGAAAATCTTCCACTTATACAGATCAAATAAAAATGTAGTAAGCACCAGGCGGTGGTGGCACACACCTTTAATCCCAGCACTCGGGAGGCAGAGGCAGGCGGATCTCTGTGAGTTCGAGGCCAGCCTGGTCTCCAAAGCGAGTTCCAGGAAAGGCACAAAGCTACACAGAGAAACCCTATCTCGAAAAATCAAAAAACAAAACAAAACAAAGCAAAAAAACCCACCACCACCACCACAACAACAACAACAAAATGCAGTAAGGCTTCTTATCTATTTCATACCTGGAAACACAATGATTATCCAGTACCAAAGATCCATACAAGTCATGCCACCATAAAAATCACTTTGTCTGGGCTGACCATTACAGGTTAGGCCATTATGGTCATTGCTTTGTCTATGCTTCCCGTCAAGATAACCACCGTCACTCGGCCTTTGGTGATCCAGTGATGCCACCTGGCCCCTGCCTCTTTGGGGCCCAGTTAAACCCACTGAATTTAATTCACCCAACTGGGCACAGCATCTCCAACCCTAAGTTCTGACACAAGGACAAGGGTGACAACAAAGCCCTTCAGTGTGTTGGTGCCTCTCACAGTTTGGCATCTTACAGGAGTAGTGAAGGGCATGTCTTCTGGCTCTTCTACTGTGGAGGATTAGATTTTACACGACATTCCCACTCTAGCATTGTGGTTTCCCTGAGCCTTAAAATCCCTTCAACAGCACCAAATCAAGGGATGTCAGGCAACTCCAGCTCCTTTCCGTAGGCCAGCTTTTGACAAGTGCTTCAGACAAGCTGTTGACACCTTTTAACTGTGCAGACTCCCACAGTCAACCCCAAATCTCCATTCAGTGGGCCCATATCAATAAGTTCAGTCTGATCCAGCTCAATGTTCCGTCCACCATTATCCCACTCTTAAAATCCATTCCCACACCTATTCCCCAGACTTCTTCTGCTTGGACGAATCAGCAAACTCATTAAGCCCTTTAGCAGAACAGCTTTACCTCCTCTTGGACCGCTCTTCCTAACTGCCCTCTAGGAACCTGCTTAGCCTTGAGTCTAATTATAAGTCTAGAAGCAACTCTTGGTGGGTCCTGAGACATCAGTACTGTCTTGCCCAGCATCTCCTCCCCAGAAAAATCACTGCTTGTTTAGCAGACAATGGAGGATGAATTTCCTGTCAAAGGTGAAAAGAGCAACATTTCAGGGGGTGAGGGGTGAGTATATCTTCTACTGAGGGTGGAGAAACTACTTCCTCAAGTGAGATAAACCCTTGGGAATCTGAGGGTCCAAGGTTCTCAGCTTCAATAGGATCTTCCCACCTATCTCCATCCCAAGTTACAGGATCCCATTCTTTACCAATTAATGCCCGTATTTCAACCACCAACACCCTCGGAGACTGGGACTTGAATTTTTCCTGTGATTCAGTCAACCTTAGAATGAGGACTTCAGTTTGATTTTCTGTGCTTTGGTCCAGTGGTTCCTCACTGTGCTCGCTTTTGGATCAGTAATGTAGATACCATGCCTTGTATATTGGAAATATGTGGGGGGGAGTTATTTTGATTTTACAGGGGTTACAATTAGGAGATTTTCATGAGTCTTGGAAGAAACTGGACTTTTTTTTTTTTTTTTTTTTTTTTTTGAGACAGGGTTTCTCTGTGTAGCCCTGGCTATCCTGGAACTCACTCTGTAGATCAGGCTGGCTTTGAACTCAGAGATCTGCCTGTTTCTGCCTCCCAAGTGCCTGAATTAAAGGCTTGCACCACCACTGCCTGGCTCTCTTTTTTTCAATTTATTCAGAGATGTTAGGAACAACCAATCAGCAGCATCACTTTCCTTATTTTTCCACAAACTGTCAAAAGTTTTATTTACAGTGTTACCCAATTCGTTGCCTCTCACAGTTGGTGAATCAGGATAATCAAAGGCATTTGTCTCTTTAACTTTGTAAAATAGTTCACACCATAGGCATTCGGTGTTCGCACCATAGGCATTCAGTTCACACTGTAGGCATTCAGGACTCTCCAAGCTTCTAGGAAAGACTTCAATAACTGGAGTGGCTTCAGAAACAGAAGTTGAAAATTGGACATCCTATTCCAGACACTTAAAAAATTCATCCTTATATTTCTGTTGTTCTAGAACCACTTCTGGTACCAAAATTTGTATTTGTCAGTCAGGGTTCTCTAGAGGAACAGAACTTATAGAATGAACACACACACACACACACACACACACACACACACACACACATTCATATACGTGTGTGTGTGTGTGTGTGTGTGTGTGTGTGTGTGTGTGTGTGTGTGTATAAAGGGAATTATTAGATTATTTTTCAGGCTGTGGTCCAGCTAGTTCAACAATGACTGTCTACCAATGGAAGGTCCAAGAATCCAGTAGTTACTCAGTTCATGAGACTGGATGTCTCAGCTTGAGTCAGTTAGTTCCAAATATAGTAAAACTGACAACCAAGAATTGCCCTACAGTCAGATTCTATTCAGCTCTGCCCATAGACACTTGGGCATTTAATGAATGTTCTTCTGGACTGTAGTACAAAACAGATTTGCCTTGGGTTTATGTAATCTCTCCCCCTACTTTGAGGCTAAAGACATGCAAAAGGAAGATATTCTCAGAAAATACAATGCATCATGCAGCTGCTGGGTTCACAGTGCCCATTCCAAACCCCCTCAGTCTCCAGCCATTGACCCTTTCCCATCTTTCTACCTTACCTAAGGTTAAAAGGAGCTTGAAACCTCAACTGAGTTAAGATGATCTTTATAAACAATGGGATGCCATGTTCTTGGCTTGCTGGTTTTCCAAATTCTTTTCTTTAAAAAAAAAAAAAAAAAAAGATTTACTTTTATACTGTCTGTGTGTGTGTGTGTGTGTGTGTGTGTGTGTGTGTGTGTGTGTGTGTGTGAATGTGGTAGTTTGAATGTAGTTGGCCCCATAAGCTCATAGGGAGTGCTACTATTAGGAGGTGTGGCTTTGTTGGAATAGGTATGGCCTTGTTGGAGGAAGTGTGTCACCATGGGGGTGGGCTTTGAGGTCTCATATAGGCCTGAGCCACACCCACTACTTCAGTCCACTTCCTGTTGCCTGGTGCCAAGATGTAGGACACTTGTCTACTTCTCCATCGCCATGTCTGCCTGCAAACAGCCATGTTCCACCATGATGATAGCGGACTGAACCTCTGAACTGTAAGTGCGCCCCAATTAAATGTTTTCCTTTATAAGAGCTGCCGTGGTTATGGTGTCTCTTCACAGCAACAGAGACCCTAACTAAGACAGTGTGTATCTGTGTGTGCATATGCCATGTGTTATGGATGCTCAGAGAGACCAGAAGAGGGTGTGTGGTTCCCTGAAGCTTCAGTTATAGGCAACTGTGAGCTGTCTGGTAGGGTGCAGACAACCAAACTCTGGTCCTCTGGAAGAGCGGGGAGTGCTCTTAACCTCTGGGCCATCTCTGCAGCTTACTCCCCTACTCCCACGCTGTCTTTGTTTTAAACATTTTTTTAATTCTATGTGTATTTTGCATATAGTATGTCTGCCACTATGTGTGACCAGTACACAGAAAAGGCAGAAGAGTGTGTTGGATCCCCTGGAATTAGAGTTACAGACAGTTGTTAGTTGCCACGTGTGTGCTGAGAATCAAACCCTTGTCTTCTGGAAGAGCAGCCAGGGCTCCTGAGCACAGAGCCAATGCTCCAGCCCTGCCCAAGCGTTTTCAATAGGAGCAATGGCCTTCCTGAAACAGGCAGAGTTAAAATATCCCATTTACCACAGGGTTTTTGCTGCCACTCACAGAACCACGTTAGTGCTCTGAAGAGTGGGCCCAGGAGGACACAAGTTCTCCCGTGACCACGGGGCCCACCTAGCCCCGTCTGAGTACCTCACCTGCTAAGAAGCCAGAGCCAGGAGTGCCGGAGGAAAACAAACTGTTTACACATTGATTCTGACCCCTGTGTTCTGCCAACACCACACCTTCAAGTGTTTTTGAAACTCAGAAATAGGCTTTGGAAGGGTTGGAGAAACTCCATGCCAACCACGACACAAGAACCTACCTGGGTTTGATATCAGATTTCCCCTAATGCCTCCTGAATCAAACAAATAGAAGCTGAGATTGGAAATGAGAGGGCTGCCTGCCAAGGGTGTGTGTGCTTGGGGCTGGAGAGACGGCTCAGCGGTTAAGAGCACTGGCTGCTCTTGCAGAGGATGGGAATTCAATTCCCAGCACCCGTATGGTAACTCACAACCATGTGTGGCCCCAGTTCCAGGGGATCCAACCTGCATGCAGGCAAAATGTTCATACATGAAGTAAAATAATAAATCTCAAAAAAAATCATATGTGTGCCCTAAAGTCAGATTAGATTACAGTCTGGTTTTATTCCTCTAGGGAGTTACTGATGCTTGGGCAAGTTTAGGTTCATAACCATATTTGTGAGAATCGAACCGAACAGCAAACTAAATTATTCATCATGTAATTCACCAGATCGAGAGGGAGCCTATGCTTGACACTGCCTGGAGAGCCAGGAACCAGAGGCTGGACAGCCCAGAGACCAGGATAGAACCAAACATGACCAGCAAAAAAAAAGTCAACGAAATGATTCCCAATGGCATTCTGCAATACTCATAGACTCGGGCCTAGCATAATCGTCACCAGAGGCTTCATGCAGCAACAGACAGGAGCAGAGATAGAGACCCACAGCCAAACATTAGGCGGAGCTCAGAGAATCCTGCTGAAGCAGGGAGGAAGGATTGCAGGAGACAGAGGGGTCGAGGACGCCAGGAGAACACAGCCCGCAGAATCAACTAAGCCGAGCTCACAGAGACCGAAGTGACCATCAGGGGCCCTGTATGGGTCTGAGCCAGGTCCTCTGAATATATGTTATGGTTGTGTAGCTTGGTGTTCTTGTGGGACTCTTAAGAGTGGGAGTGGGAGGTGTCTCTGACTCTTGCCTGCTTTTGGAACCCTTCTCCTCCTATTGGGGTTGCCTCATCCAGCCTCGATATGAGGGTGTGTGCCTAGTCTTATTGGAACTTGTTAGATTGATGTCCCTCAGAGAACTGCTCTTTTCTGAAGGGAAACAGAGGAGGAGTGTGGGTTTGGGGAGAGCAGAGATGGGGGAAGGGACTGGGAGGAGCGGGGGACCTGCAGTTGGGATGTAATGTATGAGGGAAGAATAAATAAATAAATAAATAAATAAATAAATAAATAAATAGTAAATAAATAAATAAATAAATAAATAAATAAATAAATAAATAAAAGAGAGAGAGAGATTGCTGGCAGTGGTGGCCCATGCCTTTAATCCTAGCTGGGGAGTCAGAAGCAGATCTCTGTAAGTTCGAGGCCAGCCTAGTCTACAGAGTGAGTTCCAGGACAGCCAGGGCTATACAGAGAAACCTTGTCTCAAAACAACAAAGGGGGAGAGAGAGAGAGAGAGAGAGAGAGAGAGAGAGAGAGAGAGAGAGAGAGAGAGAGAGAGACCAGATTATATAATTATTTCAATGGAAGCAGAAATAGAGTGTAATAACATTTACCAACCATTTATGAGCAGAATTATGTTAAAAATTAATGCATTAGGAGGCCGGAGAGGTGGCTCGTTGGTCCAGAGCACACGTTGCCCTTGCAGAGGACATGGGTTTGGTTCCCAGCACCCATGTGGTCACCACCACCATCTGTGACTCCAGTTCCGGAGCTGTGATCTGACGCCCCCTGCTGTGGGACATTTTACACTGTGTGAAAATGTCTCCATGTGGCTGGTGTAATAAAAGGGTGGCCGGTCAATAGCTAGGCAGAGGTATAGGCAGGACTTCCAGGCAGAAAGGAAGGAGGAGATGAATCTAGGTGTACAAATGAGGTCATGGAGACACAGAGAGGAAACAGTAGGTGCAAGATGGGAAGAGAGGTAACGCCACGTGATAGAATGTAGATTAATATAAACGGGTTGATTTAAGTTGTAAGAGCTAGTTAGGAACAAGCCTAAACTATAGGCCAAGCTTTCCTAATTAGTAAGAAGTCTCCATGTCATTATTTGGGAGCTGACTGGTGGGACAGAAAAAGACTCGCTACAGCTCCCTTCTGGCCTTCCTGAGCACCAAGGACACAAGTGGTATACAAGCATTCGTGCAGGCAAAACACTCATATACATAAAATAAAAATAAGCCGTAAAAACTGTTTTAATTAGTAGAATGCATGCTTAGCATGGGCAAAGCCTGGGGTTCAAGCTGAGCACACCCCCCCAAATATGCTTAGGTAATATGACTGCATACATACATTAAGACTAATGAAATAGTCAGGCTTGGTGGCACTTGCCTTTAATCCCAGCACTAGGGAGGCAAAGGAAGGTGGATCTCTGTGAGTTCAAGGCCAGCCTGGTCTAGGGCAACCAGACTTACATAATAGAGAGACCCTATATCAAAAAAAAAAAAAAACAAAAAAAAAAAAACTAATGAAATAGAGAATTCTATTCAGAAAAACATAAAATACCAAGGAATAAAATTACTATGAGACTATTGTCAGAAATTAAAACATTTGGCAAGACCAACTTTAGAAGAAGTGGACAGGAAGATGGCTCAGAATATAAAAGTGCTAGCCACCAAGGCTGGTGACTTGAGTGATCCCAGAATCCACCTAGGGAAAGAAGAGAACCAAGAGAACCACTTCCTACAAGCTGTCTCCCGTCTTACACACGTACACGCACACACCGGAGCAGCGTGGACATATGCACTCATATGCACACGCTAGGTAGGTAGATGTTACTTTAGGAGGTGCTACAGGGAAATACAGTTTTTAAATTATTCATATATATACATACATATACATACACACACACACACACACACACACACACACACACACACACACACACGACCTTCATGTCCAGTTCTTCTTTCTTCTTTTTTTTAAATACCCATTGAGTCCAATTAGTGCAGCCTCCATGCACATGAGCAACCTACCAGTTTCCCACTGTGGAAGGAAATACTCCCCTTCTCCCAGCAGCCATTAAGAGCCAATACCTCTTCCACCAGATGTAGGCCTGGTGAGCCCCGCCTACATCCATGCTGGAATGTTGATTGGCTTGATCCTGTGCAGGTAATCCTAGCTGCTGTGGTCAGTGCAACAGCCGTAACAGGTGTGCAGCATCTCACAGCACTCTTCCCGATCCTCTAGCTCATCTGTTTCTTCTTTCTCTTTTGTGATGGCCCCTGTTGTGTTGAAGGCTGACCCAGATGCTCCATTTAGAGCTAAGCATGCAGCAGTCACTTATTCTAAGAACTTTGATCAGTTATGAGTCTCTGTGTGGAGTATTACCCACTACAAAACCTTTTTTTTTCTGACCAAAGCTGAGAGCAGCACCAATCTATGAACATAAACAGCAATATTTAGAAGACATTTGACATGTCCACTTAGCAAAACAACAGTAGTATCTTGTGTGTGTGTGTGTGTGTGTGTGTGTGTGTGTGTGTGTGTGTCCCCACACCACACACACACACACACACACACACACACACACACCTATGACCTCTCCAACCATGGGTTTTTAACCAGGTTTAAAGTACCAGGCATGAACTCCCTCCTGTGGAGCAGGCCTCACACCCAATCATCAAGCAGTTGGTTAACCCCTTAACAGTCACACCACTATTGCGCTTATGGGCACGTGTTGCCTAGCAACTTAGTACTGCGGCATATGACATCCACCACTGGATAAGTCCGTTGATGAATTTTCTCCCCCGTGTAGTGACTTGCATGGTACCTTTTGGCTATGAAAGTTAGCCATTAGGAAAGAAATTTCCAGGCCAGTTCCACCTTAATTTTTCTATGTCCTGCAACCAAAGTGTGCCACACACTACAGATCCTCCTACCTCTACCTCCAGAGTTCTGAGGTCACAAGAATGCACCACCACACTGTTTGGGTAGTGCTGGGGACCCTGTACCTGCCAGCCAAGGATTCTACCCACTGAGCTATACCCTCAACTTGTACCCCACCCCATTCTGAAGGGGTCAGAGTACTGAGTATTGAAGACAAATACTCAGACATAATTAACTTTACCACTCAGCTATACCCCCCGCCACCCCCTGAGACAGGGTCTTATTATGTAGCCCTGACTGGCCTGGAACTCACTATGTAGAGCAGGCCAGCCTCAAACTCCCAGAGACCTGCTTGCCTCTGCCTGCCAGGTGCCAGGATTATGAGCATATGCCACCACGCCTTGCTCCCATGTTTCAATTAAGCTTTGTTCGTTGTTGTAACTGGAGTTGTGAGAAGCGAGATAGAGGCAGGCAGGTCTCCTCTACACACTTCCTCAGTAGCCATCCTTGCAGACTTCTAGTACATACCACAACCAGGATTTTGACATTAATAGAGCCAATATGAAGAAGAATTTTTTTTTCTTTTTGTCATTCCCTGCCCCATGCTGGCTTCAAACTCACCATCCTCCTGCCTCAAGCTCCCAAGTGCTGGGATAACAGTCACGGGCCACTATGTAAACATACAGAACATTTCTGTCACCACCAAGGTCCCTTCGATGGCAGCCAGGCTCACTTCCTTCCCTTCACCACATCCTCTCAACTCTTGGCATCAACTAGTTCGTTTATTACTGTACTTTTGTCGTTTAAGAATGTTGTATACATGGGATCACGCACTGTGTAACCTTTTACAATTGGCTGTTGTCCCTGGGCAGGGCTTTCTAGAGACTCACTCGGGTGGTTGTGCTTATCAATAGTTAGTGCCGCTTTACTGCTGAGTAATGAGTACCTCGTGATATGGATTGCTACGGCTTGCTTAATCATTCACAGGTTTCAAGGGCATCTGGGTTGTTTTCTTTCCAGTTTTGCCTATTCCAAATAAAACTGATATAAGCATTTCTGCATGGGTTTTTGTGTGCTTTGGTCTCACTTTTACAACTGGTCCTGAGGCTAAGATGGTCTTTATGGCTTGTCTTTTTGTTTCTCATTCCTTTACTTTGTTAATAGCTCACATTTATAGTGTGTTTGTTACATGCTGGGCCCTGTTCTAAGAACTTTACAGGCATACAATTACTATTTCAGGTAGGAGTTATTGTCTTCCCCACTGAACAGATGTGGGAACTCACGATGAGAGAGGCACACGGCCAGCATGCACGAGCATTCAGCTTTGAGCCAGAGTAATCTGGGTTACCTCTTCACCAGTATGTTACACAGCCAGACTCCACTTGGTCCAGGTTCTTTCCTTATGGAGTAACCCAAGCCCATCATTCCTGGAGGATCTAAACTTGCAGCTGTTGGTAGCTGCTTTGGGCTTGTGTTAACTTTAACGTTAGCCATAGTGGTACAAGGTCCCACCCAGGACCGTTGCCCTGCAGTGGTACAGGTGTTGCCCACCCACCCACGAGTGTTGCAGTGTACCCCAGCCCTGTGTACAGTGGTCCCACCCACGAGTGTTGCCCTGCAGTGGTACAGGTCCCACCCACGAGTGTTGCCCTGCAGTGGTACAGGTCCCACCCACGAGTGTTGCCCTGCAGTGGTACAGGGTCCCACCCACGAGTGTTGCCCTGCAGTGGTACAGGTCCCACCCAGGAGTGTTGCCCTGCAGTGGTACAGGTCCCACCCCCCCCCCCCACGAGCGTTGCCCTGCAGTGGTACAGGTCCCACCCAGGAGCGTTGCCCTGCATTGCATTCGCCTCTTCTCTGACCCATTATGTCATGACAACACTATTTCCTCTAAGTCATGAATCCCCCCATCTAGTATCTGTTCCCTTTCCAAACCCAATGGCTTAAAGAGCTCAAAAAAAAAAAAAAAAAAAAAAAAAAAAAAAAAAAAAAAAAAGCCAGGTAGCTGCCCAGTTGAGTTACTGCTTATCGAAGCAAATCTTTTTTGGAGTACTATTCTAGTTAGCTTTCTATTGCTGTGATAAACACCATGACCAAAAGCAACTTGGAGAGGATCAAGTCACAATCACAGTCCATCACTGAGGGAAGCCAAGGCAAGAACTCAAGCAGGCAGGAACCTGGAGGCAGGAACTCATGCAGAGACCGTGGAGGGGTGCTGCTGACTGCCTTGCTCTCCAGGCTCACATTTGGCTAACTCACACCTCCCAGGATCACTTGTCCGAGGGTGGAACTGCCCACAGTGATCTGGGCCTTCCCACATCTATCATTATCAAGGAAATGCCCTCAGGCCTATATGATGAAGGCATTTTCTCAGTTGAGGTTCCCTCTTCCCAGATGACCCTGCCCATTGCAGGTACCAAACCTATAAACCAGTAGACTCCTGAGTCATGGATTACAAGCTAAATTGTCATAAATGTATTAATAAGAGGCTCCACTCTGGCCTCCACCTCTTCCATCTGAAGTCCTGGACTCATCAGAGAGAAAGGCTACCATAGAAGGGTCGTTTGTTCAGTCTATGTGTTCTGTTGCAGGCACTCCAGCCTAGGAAGGTTTGCCGTAACTGGGTTTCTACAAGGTCAGCTGCTTCTGAGTCTTGAATACACCCTATGGGGTTTCATGGAATAGTTAAAGTAAGTATGTACTCCAGAGCCAAATGGCTGAGTTTGAAAAGGGGGTATCACTATTCACTTGCCTACCATTGCCTTTGGACAAGTTACAAAAGCCTATCTGTGACTCGGTTTCTGCATCTGAAATGTAGCCTATAGCTCTGACTGGTTGCTGTGAGGAATAGAAGAATCCATACTTGCAGAGCACACTATGTGCTGGACGTCTGTCCTGACTGGTTTGTTTCGTTTATCAACCTGACATAAGCTAGAGTTATCTGGGAAGAGGAACCCCAACAGAGAAAATGCTTCTACAGGCAATGGGGGGGGGGCATTTTTTGATTGATGATTGATGTGGGAGGGTGTAGCCCACGGTGGGCAGTGTCACCCCCGCCCAGTAGGTAGTCCTGGGTGGCATAAGAAAGCACACTGAGCCAGGTGGTGGTGCACGCCTTTAATCCCAGCACTCGGGAGGCAGAGCCAAGCGGATCTCTGTGAGTTCGAGGCCAGCCTGGGCTACCAAGTGAGTTCCAGGAAAGGCGCAAAGCTACACAGAGAAACCCTGTCTCGAAAAACCAAAAAAAAAAAAAAAAAAAAAAGAAAGAAAGCACACTGAGCAATCCAGTAGTCAGGCCTCCTCCACAGCCTCTGCATGCAGTTCCTGCCTTGATTTCCCCTGAAGATGGACTGAACCTGTAAGCCAAATAAACCCTTCCCTCCCCAAGCTGCTTTCGGAAATACAGTTTTACCAGAGCAATGGAAAGCAAATTAAGACAGCATCTGAACTGAGAACCTTGGTCAGAAACCAGAGTGTGGGACACCATAACCACATCTGAACGCCCCAGATGCCCACAGATGGCAGAGGTGGCGGGTGCATGGAGCAAGACAAGCAAGTCAACTAAATCCATGACATTTCCTTGTAGAGAAAACACATTTCTATACCCTCCCTGCTGGAAGAGAGCCAATGTAAGCAAACCCTCCACAGGTGGCAAACTGGTTTGGTACCTTCTGTGTGCCAAGCGGACCTTCAGCACCAGCTGGGTCTGACTTGGTAAGCGGTGGTCCATTCTGTAAAGGGGTATCGGCCACATGGAAGTCTGGGAAGGAGATGAATGGCGTCCTTGACACAGGGGTGCCTCGCCTGCTCGTCAGGAGTCACTTGCGGGAGAAGGGCTGATGGGAAGCGGCTCTCTAGCCTGGATCCCCCCCCCAGGTCCATTTAGAGGCCTTCTTCCCAGACCCTCTTTCCCTAGCCTTCTGATCTGACCGTACCCAGTCTTGGTACCTAACCAAGCATTTGCGCTGCACTGTGTCACCGCTAAGGCAGCCCAGCCCCGGTGAAGACACACTCAGACCTTTCCTTCTCCACTCACTTCCAAGACCATCTCTCAAGGAATTGATCGATTTATTTTACTTGTATTTATGTGTCTCTGTATGTATGTGTGCATGTGCCAGAAAAGGGCATCACATTCTTTGGAGCAGGAGTTACAGGCAAGTTATAAGCCACTCCATAAGGATTCTGGGAACTGAACCCAGGTCCTCTACAAAAGCAGCAAGTACTCTTAACCTCTGAGCCACCTCTCCAGTCCTCTATTTATTTATTTATTTATTTATTTATTTATTTTTGGTTTTTTCGAGACAGGTTTCTCTGTGTAGCTTTGCGCCTTTCCTGGACTCACTTGGTAGCCAGCTGCCTCGAACTCACAGAGATCCACCTGCCTCTGCCTCCCGAGTGCTGGGATTAAAGGCGTGCGCCACCACTGCCCGGCTATTTATTTTTATTTTTTTAGTAACGAGGCACTTACTCATTATTTGCAACTTGATGCAAAGACCACTGCTTTTCTAGATGTGAAAATAGTTTAAACTACATTTTAATTTGCTTATTGTGTGCCTGTGTGAGTATATGTGTGAGCATGTGCAAACCACAGTGTGTGTGTGTGTGTGTGTGTGTGTGTGTGTGTGTGTGTGTGTAAGGTGCTAGCTCTGAAAGTGAATATCTGGATTATATATTTTATGTTTGTGGCTGGCAGAATGGCTCTGCAGGTAAAGGCACTTGCCACCAAGCTCAATCCCCAGAACCCACATAGCAGGAGAGAACCACTCCCGAAAGCTGTCTTATGACTTCCTCATGCACACCATGGAACACACACGGCCCCCACATGCACACAAAAATAAGTAGATGAATGTAAATTTTCACAAAATTAAATCTGTTTAAAGTCATATGTTTTATAACACTTTTGTTATGGTTAAATTGCTAGCTGTGCATTATCAGCATTTTTTTTTTTTGTTTTTCGAGACAGGGTTTCTCTGTGTAGCTTTGCGCCTTACCTGGATCTTGCTCTGTAGACCAGGCTGGCCTCGAACTAACAGAGATCCACCTGGCTCTGCCTCCCGAGTGCTGGGATTAAAGGCGTGCGCCACCACCGCCTGGCTATTCTTTTTTTTTTTAATGTGTATAGTCTTGCGCGTGTGTATGTCTGTGTGCATGTGGAACACTCAGCCATATAGACCTAAGAAAGTTTAAAGACTCTAAATGCACACTGGAGCCACACTGGGCTTCCTAGTCTCACAGTCTCATGCCAGCAGCTGTGCAAACTTGTCTCCTGACAGCTGCCTGTGAAATGCAGCTGTCCACCAGCCGCCATGAGCTAAGCAGCATGGCCGCAGATTCCTGCCGCAGTACACAGAGGCATTTCCAAGCCACACAGTACGCTGCATGATGGATTTAGCTTTTGCTAGTACAGAAAAAAAAAAAAAAGTTTTTGGGCTACATGCTGCTGGATGGAAGCATGGACTCACTGCTTCCCAGAGTCAGCAGTGAGCATGGTTCCCCCAGAGCTGGCAGTAAACGTAGTTCTGCCATATTAGAAAGCTGAGGTGGGCGGAGCCAGCAGCCAAAGCTGCCATTTCAATCCTAGTAATACTGCCGTTTAAAGCAATAGATTCACAATAAGGCAGATTCACAATAAGTAATAAGACTTTAAATGGTTTACAGTGTGTGTAAAAAATGTACGTAGGCTTGGAAGAGAGAAGAAAATGAATATACACAATTATATAAAGAAATAGTTTTAAAAAATAAAGTCTTTAAAGAGAAAGTAAAGGTAATATAAAAAATAAGCCACATAAAGATGGATATTACACAGAGAGTCTGAATTATATTGTCTTTGGAATTTTTAACTGCAGAGAGACATTTGATTGTAAAAGCTGCTGAGTTAAATCAATATATATATTTTAAAGATATCTTGATTTCAAAATTTATGTCTTAAGGATATGTTGCTTTGGAAAAGAGGTTCTGCATTTGTTTCCATAGAAGATGAGGGTCTATAGATTTGTTCCAGGTTAAGATGGATCAGATTTTGATCAGGCCAGACCTCCTGAACCTTAACAGACGGTACATATCAACAAAGGTTATAGCCAGTCTTCCCAGGACTTGACCACTATCACGAATTTTCTCAGGATCCCCATAAGACTACCAGCACCCCCTATCAGCAGGAAGTAGCCTAGAACACTACACTCACATTCCCCAAAAATGGATTATAGATATTTGTCTTTGTTAGAGATTGGTTACAAATTGTTATTGGTCATAGTTAATATCTTTCTAAAAGAAAAAAGAGGGATATGATATAGATATGATAGGATGAAAGGGTAGATTATTAAATCTACTTTTAAAGAGCAACTTGTTTTAAATTGTTATAGATTTTAGTTTATTGATACAAATTTAAAGTTAATTTTGTTATACTGTATGCATATTCCTACTCTTGTTTAAAGTATTTTTTGTGCAACTCATTTGAAATTGTAGTGTATAGTTGAGAAATACAGATTAATAATTAGTCATCTATGATAATCAAACTTATAGTCATGTTAGTAAGTTTTCTAGGTATACATAGATATATTTCAGTTAGGTAGGTAATCTTCAAACACTTCAAAGACCTATAGAATATAGCATTTAAAATGTTTTAAAAACTTAGACTTTTTGGGCTGGAGAGATGGCTCAGAGGTTAAGAGCACTGACTGCTCTTCCAGAGGTCCTGAGTTCAATTCCCAGCAACCACATGGTGGCTCACAACCATCTGTAATGAGATCTGGTGCCCTCTTCTGTATACATAATAAATAAATAAATCTTTAAAAAAAAAAAAAAAACTTAGACTTTTTGGGCAGTAAGACATGTCTTCTCAGCTGGGCAGTGGTGCCACACGCCTTTAATCCCAGCACTCGGGAGGCAGAGCCAGGCAGATCTCTGTGAGTTGAGCTGGCTACAAGTGAGTTCAGAAGGCCAAGCACAAGAAACAAGACATGTCTTCTCCTGGCAGCACTGATTTACTTCAAAGAGAAAGATGGGCGTTGAAGACACTCCATAGTGGAGTTTATCTTCTTCTTGGCAAAAATAGCCATTTGGGCAAGAAATTGTTCTTGCCTGAACTGCTTGACAAAATGTTGTATTGACTGGACATGCAAGACCCATAGGAAGGTGACCACTGAACTTTGCAAGGCAAGATGGTCCTTCAGGTTCCTGCTTCACAGAAGAAACTGCCAGGCATTCTACAGGACACAGAGGGAAAAAAATGACTGAGAGACTAGGCTTATGGGCTGAAGATGGATGCCCCAATATTACAGAGGAACTTTGGATGACTTTCCAGGCAAGCAGCTGTCTCTGTCATTTCCAGAGTTTTGAAAGTTGCTTACAATGTGTTTCCTGTTTACTTAGGTAATATTATATCCTTCTGGGGTCTATGATGTAGTTGAAGACTAGATAGTTATAATTTTCCTTGGTTATGATAGATAAATTAGATATGAAACTTTAGACTCACAAATATAGGATAGATGGAATATTTTCTTTAATTTTTCCAAATACAAATAGACTAGATATTATAACTGTAATTCTTGCTTGATAACTGTTTTTGTTTTATGTAATTTTACTATGTTGAAGTTAAAACCTTCCTTTTAAATAGAAAAAAAAAGGAGAAATGATGGGTGATGTTGCTCTGTATGCTGTTGCTCTGATTGGTTGATAAATAAAATGCTGATTTGCCAGTAGCCAGGCAGGAAATAAAGCAGACAAGGAGAATTCTGGGAAGAGGAAGGCTAAGTCAGGAGTTGCCAGCCAGACACAGAGGAAGCAAGATGACAAGGCAGAACTGAGACAAGGTACCAAGTCACATGGCTAAACATAGATGAGAATTATGGGTTAATTTAAGTGTAAGAGCTAGTCAGTAATAAACCTGAACTAATGGTTGAGCAGTTATAAATAATATTAAGCCTCTGTGTGATTATTTTATAAGCAGCTACAGTACCACAGGGCTGGGTGGGACACAGAAAAACTTCTGCTACACAGTACCACTTGGATCCCTGAGATCAGCATTACAGATGGCGTGAGCCACCCTGTGGAACCTGGACCCTCTGGAAAAGCAGCCAGGGCTCTTAACTGCTGAGCTATCTCATTGGCCCCACCATTAACATCTTAGCTGTAGCTCAGTGAAGCTAAGCACAGAAGCACTGTTGTGACCACACACAGGTTTCCAGTAAACAATCTCCAAAGGGCCCAAACCTTCAACCCTAGCACTCAGGTAGATGTGGATCTCTGTGAGTTCAAGGCCAGTCTGGTCTACACACCCAGTTCTAGGCTACCTCAAAGCTCCACAAAGAGACTCTGTCTCAAAAGAAAAGAAAAGAAAAGAGAAAAGAAAAGAAAAGAAAAGAAAAGAAAAGAAAAGAAAAGAAAAGGAAAGGAAAGAAAAGAAAAGAAAGGAAAGAAAGGAAAGGAAAGGAAAAGAAAAGGGGGGTGTGGAGGGCTTTACTACAGTCATATTTAGCACACAATGGGTTCTGGGTGCTTTTTGTATGTTTTCTCACTGAATTTTCCAAACAAGTTATTCTGTCTCTCTTGCAGAGATGAAACACGTTAAATCGTGTGCCCCAATTTGTGTCTAGTAACTGGTGAACCCAGAGTTCAAACACAGGTAGTGAAATTCTAAAAGCTTTGTGGTTATAATGGGCCTCTGAGCTGGTGGTTTGTGGTGAGGAGCCGGACCCCAGCTCCCCAAAGCCAGGCCTGGAATGTTGCTCTCAGGATCTGTCACGAATGAGTACTCCCGAATCCCCTGCAGTGGGTGGAGGAAGGAGAAGTTATTCTCAAGCTGGGGCAAAGCAGGGATCTGCAGCCTCCCTGGGCCCTCACTGTATTCTCAGGCTCAGCCTGGCTCTCTGGGTAAATCAGTTAATCCCTGGTTTGGGAAGAGGAATGAGTCATAAGGTCACCTGGTGTACTGCGACCCTGTGTTTGGTTTTTGTTGAGACCCAGAAGCCCCCAAGTGGTTAGTTATTTCTCGGGGGGGGGGGGGGAGCTAGTACTTGCTAAAGAGGGCTAGGACTCCACACCCTCCAGGTCAGCAGGCCACTGCCCTGGACTCAGCGGGGTTTGCTAAACACCATTGGATCTGCTGAGTCACAGGCCCAGATGGTAGATGTGACTGAACCTCATCTGGAAACAGCCAGAGAGCCTTCCCTGCCCCACTCAGAGGTCACCGCCTCTGCCCCTCAAGTTCCTGGCGAAGCCCTGGGCCCCGGGGGCTTCTGCAGCACTGTCTGCCCCCCCCCCCCCCCGCCGCGCCCCCATCTGCCCTCCCTGCTCAGCCGAAGCCCACAGTGCCTGCGGCTTCTCCACCCAGAGCAGTCACAAGTTTGTTCCTGGTGCAGGGACACTTGAGAAGCTGACCTTTGCTTCTTACCAAATACTATTAAAAAAAAAAAAAAGATAAACTCACTGACCAGCCCTCCAAATGATGTGACTCAACAAACCCCAGTGTCAAAGGCTACATTAAGGCTGGTGACTTAATGCCAGCCAGTCGTGTAGAGGCTACAGGTACAAGAATCTGAAGCCAGAACCAGGACTCAACCCCTGGGCTCTGCTGTGCGTGACTGAGCAAGCTACCGGCCCGTCCCAGCTGTCACTTCCTTATTTGTAAATTGGACCTAATGGAATGGGAGTACCCACTTTATGTAGTGTTGGCGATTAAGGTGGACCACCTTAAATAAAGAGCTTAGAGCAGTGTCAATCAGCCTTTATAGGAGCGGGTGTGTGGTTCATCCTTCTATCCCCAGGGCTTAGAACAGTCCCGAGGAGGAGGCGTTAAACGTTTAACAAATGGTAACTGTTATTACTGCTTATGTTTTGCCTGCTTGTCCAGATACATCCACGAAGCTGGAATAATTCCCACATTGCTCAGCACGGCACTTTTGCTTTTGATGGGCACTGGCAAAAGGGCCTCCATAGGGTTCCCACTGACCCCTCACCAAGTCCTGAAGAGTGTGCCCTTCCCTCATATTTTTACCAAGGTTGGGGTTTGTTTTGTTCTGAAGATTTATGTCATTTTTAATTATGTGTACTTGTGTCTGTCCCTTTGTGGGTATGTGTAGGTGCCCATAGAGGTCAGAGGCATCTGATCCCCTGGAGCTAGAATTACAGGTAGCTGTGAGCTGCCTGGGAACCAAACTTGGGTCCTCTGGAAGAGCAATTATGCACTCTTAACTGCAGAGCCATCTCTCCAGCCCTACTGGGTTTTTAATCTTCAAAAATTTTTGCTCGTCTAATAGGCAACATCATTATTATATTCTTTCACTACTTCAGTACTTAAATTGTGCATATATTTTAAGCTCAATATAAAACTTAGAAGCATATAATTATCAATCCTCAACACCAAAAAGAAAAGATTTTTTTTTAAAAAAAAAAGTGTTAAACTGATAAACAATATGAAAAGTAAAAATCTCTAAAATCCAAGTTTTCAAAATTAACCACTGGAAGCCAGACAGGGGGCTATAATACCAGCACTGGAGAGATGGAGGCAGGGGAGTTGCCTCAAGTTCCAGACCATCCAGGGCTTCCTAGGAGAGATTCTGTCTCAAAAACACAAACAAAAGTGTGGCTGGGGGCAGCTCAGTTGGCAGAGCGCTGGCTTGGCGTGCTCTAGGTCCTGGGTTCAATTCCCCCCCACACACACACACATAAGCCAGTCAGTTCCTGCACTCAGCAGGGCCAAGCAGCAGAAACAGAAGTTCAAGGTTATCTTCACTACATAGTAAGTTTGAGGCCAGCTTGGGCTACGTGAAATGCCACCTCAACACAGACACTCAAAACAAAACAAAAGTAACTATTGTTAGTTATAATTATATGAAAAAAAGGTTTATCTCTACAAATTATTTCCTATTTACCTATAAGTACATAAATGCATATGCTATTTAATTAGTCTATCTTATTTAAATACTTTTATACATAGTTTTTGTTGTGCCCAGATCGTAACCCCCAGAGAGACCACCAAGGACGAGCATACCAGAATGCAAAAGCAAGGTTTATCTTTATGACAGGGAACTCAACTCAAGCCATCTCAAGTGAGGCAGAGAAGAGTTATCCTTTCTTGGGGAAGTTAGTTTTTATAAGCAAAACCCATACAATTTCTTAGAGGGGAGGGGGTTAGTATGGGTCCATCCTTGATTGGTCCAGTTTTTCCCGGGCCTGGACTTTATCTTATTCTAGCTTATCTGTTTGCCCTGTCAGGAGTTTTACAACTCCTCTCCGGGGTCTGGTCATGTTATCTCCGGAGAGGGGCATCTTGTGGTTAATTGATTACCATCAGACATCCTGACTCTGTTCTTTTGTTCCTGGGGCTGGCGCCATCATTTCTGGGGACTTGGAACTGGCCTGGGTCTATCTATATTGAGATATCTTTGTCTAAGGCCCCCTTTTTGAGACAATAGAGTGAGGGTCTTGTGCCTAGATCACGTCTCCAAAGCCGCTACTGGAGACTTTAGGTACAGAATGCAAAAGTAAGGTGTTTTTTAAGTTTACAAGTCTCCAGGGAGGCTCTTCCAAATCTCTCACTCGCAGCAGGGAGGTTGGAAGGAGCGCTCCCCTTTCTTTGTGAGGCTAGTTCTTAAAGGCACAGACCATATAATTTATTTTAACCCGCCTCCCTTTTTAGTCTTTTGGTTGAATATCCTGACTGTTTTCCAAAGTCCCTGTAGCAGATACAGCCACCTGGGGAAAAGGGGTCTAAGTTCTTATCTACACTTCGGAATCCTGGTTTAAGCTTCTCTTTGTCTGTAGGGGATAGAGTGGGGGGTTTACTGAGGTATCACATTTTTTGTTTTTGTTCTGTTTTGGGTTTTTGTTGTGGACGGGGTTTCTCTGTGTTACAGCCTTGACTCTCCTGGAACTTGATCTGTAGACCAGGCTGTCCTCGAACTCACAGAGATCTGCCTGCCTCTGCCTCCCAAGTGCTGGGATTCAAGGCATGCGTCACCACGCCTAGCTATATATAGTTTTAATTGAACTATAGTTCTTTCCTTCTCTCCCCCAACTGCATTTCTTTTCCTGTTTTCTAACACAGAACACTTGACAAATGTGTGTGTCATCCTTGCATAGGCTATGCTAACCCCTTTATCATTGCAATTTTCGTATAGATGCTGCCGAGGTGAGCACCCTGCCGCATTCTCTGGCCATCCCTGCATGTTAGCATCCACACACAGACGGCTTTGTGATGGCTTGACGCTGCACATTTACCAAGGCACCGCAGGAACGGGGCAACGTCGCTGTTCTGCGTTGGCTGCTCTGGCTCTTTCACTGTTCCACAGTACTGCAGGGATCGCCCTCTTCCTGCGTGCCTGTTTCCACAGAGATCTTCAGAAACAGACTCCCATTTGTAACTTGCTAGATGTGAGCATTCTAAAACCACCCTACCATTTTAGACTCTCCACAATAAAACGGAAATGCCTATCCCCACCCCCTCCTAACCTTGAATTTTATCAACTTAAAAAATGTACTACTTATTTATTTGTTTGTTTGTTTGTTTGTTTTTATTGGAGAGTAGATGTGTGGTGTCATAACCCCTAAGTGGAGTTTAACGGACAACTTCTGGGAGGGTGTTCTCTCCTTCCACCCTGTGGGACCCAGGGATGGAACTCAGGTCACCAAACTTGCCAGTGAGTGTCTTTGCCCACTGGCTCCTCGGCTTTTTATTATTATTGCTGCTATTATTAATAAGTCATTGAGTGGCGCACGCCTTTAATCCCAGCACTCGGGAGGCAGAGCCAGGCGGATCTCTGTGAGTTCGAGGCCAGCCTTGTCTCCAAAGTGAGTTCCAGGAAAGGCGCAAAGCTACACAGAGAAACCCTGTCTCAAAAAACCAATAAATAAATAAATAAATAAATAAATAAATAAATAAATAAATAAATAAATAAATCTGCCGGGCGGTGGTGGCGCACGCCTTTAATCCCAGCACTCGGGAGGCAGAGGCAGGCGGATCTCTGTGAGTTCAGGCCAGCCTGGGCTACCAAGTGAGCTCCAGGAAAGGCGCAAAGCTACACAGAGAAACCCTGTCTCGAAAAAGCCAAAAAAAAAAAAAAAAAAAAAAAAAGTCATTGAGACAGGTCTCCCTATGTAGCTCAGGCTCGCCTCAAACTCTGAATTCCTCTGCTTCAGCCTCCTAAGTGCTGGGGCCACAGGGGTGTACTACTTACCAGATAACTTTTTATTTTTGACATTCATGCTCAGTGGCGCTTTAACAAGTGTTTCTCGGATCACTAATGAGATCAGGTTCATGTTCTGTGCGCGTCAGCCATTTGGCTTTCATTTTCTTGTCCTAGGACTGTCCTGGCTCCTTTCCTCCCTTCCTTCTTTCCAACAGAAACGCATCCTTCGCTTCCAGCTGTGAAGACAAGATGGACTCCCATCCAGATGTCTGCAGGCCTTGCTCGCTCTGGTGTTTCTGGGGAAGAGCCCTTCTTTGCAGCTTCTTAGGCTTGGCAACTCTGGTTGCTCTCTGGCCTTCCTTGGCTCGGCGTTGAATCACTCCAGCCCCCGCCCGCCTGCCCTGCCCGTTCAGCAGCCACACAGCTGCCTTCCTTGTCTGTTGTTTCCCCAGCAGGTTTGTTGGCAACTCTATTCAGAACAGTCGTTTTAAGTCTTTTGAAACCCGGATTAATGTATTCTTTGAGGTTGTGGCTACTGATCGGATTCCCAGTGCATGGCCCACACCCTGCACAGATGCAGGAACTGGACTCAGTCGGTATCTAGAAGAAGGACGAGGAGGAAGAAGAGAAAATAATGGCATCAGTTGAAAGGGTAGATGTATAGGATGGTAAGGGGGTGGGGTGAGGTGGAGGGAAAGGTGGGTGTGGATATAATCATATTGCATTGTATTCGTCTATAATAAAAAGTAAATTAAAAGCCCTAATAAGTTTGGTTTCTGGGCAGCCTTTGATCAGTCGGGCAGGAAGTCTGGGGCTCCACGTCTCACACGTTCATCCGCAGAGAATGCCTTCAGCATGTCAGCACTGCTACAACAGTGATGCTGGAACCCTGGAGAGCTTCGTGGAAATGAGCAGCTCGCCACAGTGTAGCAAGACGGGTGGGACAAACCCAGCCGGGTGACAAGGCATGAGTCCCGAGTTCCTTCTGATTCCAACATGGAACTAAGGTCAAATCCCAAGTCTGTAGAGTCCCGTCTTCCTGGGACCCTGGGAGAGGGATCACTGCCGTTTTCCCAGGCAGCACCTAGGTACCAAGCTGAGAAAGGGTGCCCTAGGAGCCTCAGAGAGTTGGGGATTTGTTCCTGCCCGTCCAGAGGCTTAGCAAAAAAAAAACCATGACTCAGGGTACCTATGACTCCAGGGACTAAAGGTCTTTCCCAGCCCCAAAGAGAAGAGCTTTTATTTTCCTTTGGGTATTTTAAGTTTTGAAACACGTTCAAGATGGAGGCTTTATTAGGGAGTTTGATGGTTTAATTTAACCATTAACTGCGGCGGACTTCTCTCCCAGCGCTCTTGACTGCGAGGGTGCTAGCCAAGGGCGCCTCTGTGATGCCAGAGACTGTTGTATAAAAGCTGTTTTATGACTTTTGTCTCAACTCTTCTGGAGCCAGGCTTGGCACAGGAGGAGAGTCAGAGGGAGGGTACCCCTGAGGTCTGAAGCACCCCTTCCTCTCCTGGACTGCGCAGCTGAACGGCCCTCGCTCCTCCGCTAGCCGTACCGCGGGCAGAACTGACTTCCGGGCTAGTCATGCCCCTCCTCACTTAAACAGCAAAGCCGGCCTTAGGAGATTTATCAAGTGATACAGTGAAGTAAATATCTCACAGTAGGGGAAACGTATTAGTTAGATGAGTTTAATTTTATTTTATTTCTTACTTATTTTTAATAGGTAAATGGATTTATATTGGACTTGAGGGAGCATCCATGCAACAGGCACACAGAGAAAAAGATCCTCTGCAGAGCAGTGGGAGGACTTGGAAAGCTGGAAATCTCAGTACTGTGATTTTAAAAGAATGGTTTTTTTTTTGTTGTTGTTGTGGTTGTTTGGTTGTTTTTTTTTTTTTTTTTTTTTTGTCGTATTTTTGAGACAAGTTCTTACTATGTCACCAAGGCTGGCCTTGGACTCATGGCAAGCCTCCTGGGCATTGGGATTACAGACATGAGACACCACACCTAACTAAAAAGAATTCTCCTTCTCCTCTTCCTCCTTCACAGGGTCTCATGTAGCTGAGGCTGGCCTCAAATTCACTAGGAAGGAGAGGATGAACTTGAACTCCTGACCCTTCTCCTTGAACTCCCAAGTACTGGGATTCAGGCAAGCACCCACTACACCAGGGGTTTTGTGTTACTGAGGATTTATACAGACACTCATCCAACTGAGCTACACCCCCAGGGAAGAGTTTTATCTTGAAGAGACATAATTCAAAATATTTACATAAGAAATAATGTTTAGTGTCTGTTTTTAATTTTTCTAGCTGGCAGTAGTACATGCCTTTAACACCAGCACTCAAGAGGCTGAGGCAGGTGACTTCGGTGAGTTAGAGCCTAGCCTAGTCTACACAGCAAGTTCCAAGATAACATAGTGAGACCCTGTATCAAATAAATGAGTAAATAAAGCTCTAGCTGGAAGCTGGATGCAGTGGTATATACCTGGAATCCCAGCATTTGGGAGGCAGAGGCAGGAATATCAGTAGTTTAAGGCTATAGCCTAAGCTATATATGGGTTTTGAGGCCAGCCTGGTTTACAGCATACCCTGTCGCAACAAGAAATAAATTCAGGACAGGAAAGATGACTCATTGGTTAAGAGCACTTGCTGCTGCATCATGAGAGCTGGAACTCAGATCCCAGCATCCACACAGGATTGGGGGCAGCTCACAATCCAGGAGATCTGACGTCCTCTTCTGGCCTACTCAAGCACCTGCACACACATATGCATACAATAAATAATAAAATAAATTAAAAAAGACAGAGGGAAAAGACTGTTTGCATTTAAGAACATGTACAATACCCCCCCCCACACCCCGTCCCTTGCATGTTATCCATTTACAAGAAGAAAAAGATGTGAACAACTTGGCTTTTCCTTCCTGATACTGTTTTGACCTCTAAGACTAAGAATAGGTTACTAGCGTTAGAATTCTTATTGTTAACCTTATCTGTTTATTATTGTGTGTGTACATAACATGTGTATGGGCATAGATGTGAAAATCAGAGGGGACTTTGTGGCGTCGGTCTCCCTCCATCTTTGAGTAGGTTTCTGGAATTAAACTTAAGTCTTGGGTAGCAAGCACCTTTACTTGAGCAGACATCTTGGCAGCTCTCCTCCTCCTCCTCCTCCACCTCCTCCTTCTAGGGGTACTGGGGAGACTAGAGCCATATTTATGCCACTGAGCTATATCCCTGGTCCTCTTTTTCACTTTTATTTCAAGACCTACTTTCACCAAATTGCCCTTGAACTCATCCTGTAGCCCAGGCTGGTCTTGAACTTACAATCCTTTGCCTCGGCCTCTCAAATAACTGAGATTATTACTGCCCTATGCCACCAGACCCAACTCTTTTATGTTTTTTTTAGATGAAGTCTTCTATAGCTCAGACTGTCCTCAAACTTATTGTACACCTGAGAAGATCTTGAACTAAACCTCCTGCCTCTGCCTCTCAAGTGCTTAGGTTCAATCACTCACCACCGTGACCTTATTATTATTATTAACCTTCTTACAAAAGGTTCTGAAATCAAAAAGTCTACTGCTTGGTAAGATTATATAGATAACTGACTTCCCAAGCTACTGAATGGTAAGAAAAGCAAGAGGAAGATTGCCCAATATCAAAGGTGGGGTTACACGGTACTAAACCCATTTCGCGTGGTATCTATTTGTTCTCAGGCACGGTCTAAGACATTTAAGGCAGTCATCGCCTTTGTCGGTGCGCATCAGACCCCAGCACAAACTTTACTCATTTCTACGATATTTCTTCGATGGTTTGCTGCCACTGAAACGAGATCTGTAGGGCCAGGGGTGGAGCTCAGCTGGTAAATGCTTGCCTGGTGTGCAGAAAGTCCTCCTTCTCATCCCAGCAATGAGTAAATCCGGCTTGGTCATGCATAATTGTAATCCCAGCACTCAGGAAGTAGAGGCAGGAGGATTAAAAGTTTAAGGTCATCTTCAGCTGCATAGGAACTCTGAGATCAGCCTGGGGTAGAGATTCAGTCAACAAAAAGAAAGGAAGGAAGGAAGGGATGGAGGGAGGGAGTGAAGGAGGGAGGGAAGGAAGGACTATAATTAAAGAGACAGTAAACATTTTCCCACTTACTATATCAAAATATCTATATTAAAATACATTTTTTATTAATCTTTGTTTTTTTTTGTTTGTTTGTTTGAGGAGTTTTGTATCTTTAAGACAGGATCTCATGTAGCCTGGGCTAGTCTTAAAATCCCTGTGTAAACTGGGCACTGGTATCACACGCCTTTAACCCCAGCACTTGGGAAGCAGAGGCAGCAGAATCTCTGAGGTCAGCCTGGTCTACAGAGTGAGTTCCAGGACAGCCAGAGATACACAGAGAAACCCTATCTTGAAAAACAAAACAAAACAAAAAAATCCCTGTGTAAATGAGGATAACCCAGAACTCCTGATCTCTCCGATTCCTGGCTTTAGCCAGGCCTGAGTCACCATGCCTGGCTCTTGGTTAATCTTCATGTGGTCATCTGAATATAAGCAGGGTGGCAGCTTTATGACAGTTTTTATTAGTGTTAAATTATGACTGACACATGGAAAATAAATTCATTTGTGAAAGTTTATTTATGGATAGAGGTAAACTGGTCAATAATAAAGCGAATTTTTTTCACCCATTTTTTGTATTGTGCTGGACACGGAACTCAGAGCCTCAGGCATGATGTGCCCCCTCCACAGGGCCACACTTCCGGCCAATAATTGTTTCTACTACTTTTTTGTGTATGATGTGTGTGTGTGTGTGTGTGTGTGTGTGTGTGTGTGTGTGCACATTCAGGTGTGTGAACTTGGGTGTGTGTGTCTTGGACATTTTTTGGAAGGGGGAGAACTACCTTGGGACAACCCCCCTCCCACCTCCCTTGACAGGGTCTCCTGTTTCTGGGTGCTGCCCGAGAACAGCCTAGGGCCCCCGTCTCCACCTTCCACCTCTCCTTGGAAGTGCTGGAACCGCAGATGCACGCCACTGCTCCAAGCTTCACGTGTGTTCTGGGGATTCCCTCCCGGTCCTCATGCTTGTATGGCAAGGGTTTCACCAACTGACCGGTCTCCCCGGCCCAACAATCGCTTCTTAAAACACATCCTTAGTCGTTAGGCCACAGCCCCTGGCTCACCGCTGCCCACTCTGAGGCACACTTCTGATAAAACCGAGCCACCGTGCGCGGCTGGGAATCTGAAGAGTCGCTACCCCAGAGATAAGCCTGCAGCCCAGAGGTCAGAGGAGGCTGCCCTAAACGCAAAGAAAGAAACTGGAGGTGGTGAGGTTTAAGGACCAGCAATAGCTAGGTGGGATGGAATTTCTGGGTATTTGGAGACTGGAAAAGGTCGTTGGGTGCTTCCTGCTCTTCACAGGAGCCTGGCAGAGGGCATCATCTTGAAGTTTTCTTCCGCTTCTCTGAGCCTGTGTGTTATTCTGAGCACTAGGGTATGAACTCACTGTTGTTCAGAAAAAAACAACAACCAAAAAAACCAAAAAACAAAAACCCAAGGTGAATGTGAGCAGCTGAGTAAATTGGTAAAACAAGTAAGGCAAAAATCAATCAATCAATCAATCAATCAATCTATCTATCTATCTATCTTCCACTGAGTTTGCCCAGGCTGTTGCCTGAGCTAACTGTCAGGAGCCAGGCCTTGCCAGGCCTGGTGTCAGCCACATCAGGGAACCGGTTTAGTCCCCAACGCTCCCTTCCTCTGAGGGTGTGGCCTTGGTCTGCCAATATGAGGAAAAATGCACAGGACAGAGCCCCAAACTCTGCTTAGTTTGGGAAAGATCTCAACCTGTCTAGCCAGGCCTACCTCAAGCCTCAACAAGCTGCATCTTCCCTCCATCAGGACATCTGCAGACACTTGAATGCACACCTCTGCACACTTTCCACATCAGACAGCCCCAGAATATGGTGCTCGGACACCGGCTTAGTTACAGTGACTCCTGCTGTGAGGAAACACCGTGACCAAAAGCAAGTTGGGGAGGAAAGGGCTTGTTTGGCTTACTATCCTGAATCACAGTTCATCGAGGGAAGCCGAGAGAAGAACTCAAACAGGACAGGAACTGGGGGTAGGAGCCGCTCGGAAGACTCCTGCTCACTGGCTTGCTCCTCATGGCCTGCTCAGCCTGCTTCCTTAGAGAACCCAGGACCACCAGCCCAGGATGGCACCACCCACAAGGAGCTGGGTCCTTCCCCATCAATCACTAATTAAGAACATGACCTACAGGCTTCCCTACCTACAGCCCAATCTTACAGAGGCAAGTCCCTCCTCTCCAAAGACTCTGGCTTGGGTCAAGCTGACATAAACTGGTCAGCACAGACACCCTTACCCTGCCTTTCTTTCTATGTTTCCCGTATAGCGTTTACCTGTGCTTTTTCTTACGAAAGGACCACGTGCTTATTTTTTTTTTTAAGCACAAAAAGTATATAAAGTGACAATGGAAAATCATCCCCTCCTTCACCAGCACCCCTGTTGGTGAGAGCAGCTAGCGCTTGGGCTGTGAAGGGAGACAAAGGTCTCCCCAGGTCTCACTGCTCCACCCCTAAGGAGCATCGCCTTCCTCAGTCCTGCACACAACCGCTTTTTCACTTCCATCCCTCAGAGAATCAGGCTGTCTGTCCCGGGACGTCCAAGAAACAAACCCCCATAGTTTGGGTATTCTTTCAGGATCACCCCCCTCCACCCTTCCCCCCCCAAAAAAAACCAAATAAAGTAAAGGAAACAAAGACAGCATGTCAGGTTGCAAGAACTGTGCGTCCTGGAGTCAGAGAAGCTGGTAGGCATCCTGCTCTGCTATCTCCAGTGGCCTTGACCCTGTCAAGGGCCTTAGCTTCCTCCCAGAACATGAAGATGGTCTTATCTACATGCTATAGCAAAGACTAAATGGGCTTATGCAAGCCAATTACTCCTTCTTCTTCCTGTATCCTGTTGTGTGTGTGAGTGTTCACGGGTATGTGTGGTCACACGTGTGCACCTTTGTATGCAGGTGCGGCACACGTGTGGGCGGAAGTTGACTCTGGTTTGTTTTTGCCAGTGCTGGGGAGAAAACTGGGATTCTCACTCCTTCAAGATGCCTCATGTGTTCTCCTGCTGTGACAAACACTCCGGCAAGGCAGCTTTAGAACTGGAAGTGTTGGTCTGGAACGATGACTCCATGATTAGGAGCACCGGCTGCTCTTCCGGAGGACCGGATTCAATTCCCAGCAACCACATAGCAGATCACAACTGTCTATGACTCCAGTGCCAGGGGATCAACACCCTCACATACATGCAGACATACATGCAGGCAAAACACCAATGCAACAAAACAGAACTAAATAAATCAAGCTGGGTGATGGTGGCACTGGTCTTTAATCCCAGTAATTGGCAGGCAGACGCAAGCAGATCTCTGAGTTCAAGGCCAGCCTGGTCTATACGGTGAGTTCTGAGACAGCCAGGGATATACAGAGAAACTCTGTCTCAGAAATTAACTAGTTAATTTTTTAAAAGGGAAAGAGAGGGCTAAGTGATAATGGTGCACGCCTTTAATTCCTGCACTTGGGAGCCAGAGACAGGTGGATCTGTGAATTCGAGGCCAGCTTGGTCTACAAATCGAGTTCCAGGACAGTCAGAACTACACAGAGGAACCCTGTCTCAAGAAAACAAAAGAACAAACAAACAAACAAGCAAAAGGGGGGGCTGGGGGCTGGAGAGATGACTCAGCAGTTAAAGCACTTGCTGCTTTTACAGAGGACCTGGGTCCAGTTTCAGCACCCACATGGTGGCTCACAGCCATCTATAACTCCAGTTCTAGGGGATCCAGTGCCTTCTTCTGGCTTCCTTGGGCACTAGGCATACACATGATACACAGAAATATAGTCTTAGTGAGGGTTTCTATTGCTATGAAGAGACACCATGACCATGGCAACTCTTACAAAGGAAAACATTTAACTAGGTCTGGCTTTCATTTTCAGAGGTTTAGTCCATTATCACCATGGTGTGACATGGTGGCGTGCAGGTAGACTTGGTGCTGGAGAAGGAGCTGAGAGTCCTTCATCTTGACTCACAGGCAACAGGAAGTGGACTGTCTCACTGTGTGTGTAACTTGAGCAAAGGAGACCTCAAAGCCCACCCCCACAGTGACATACTTCCTCCAACAAGGCTACACCCACTCCAATAAGGCCATACCTCCTAAAAGTGCCACTCCCTTTGGAGGCCATTTGTTTTCAAACCACCACATATATAGATATGTATATATGCATACATATATATATGCTGACAAATATTCATATACATAAAATAAATAAATCTTTAGAAAAGATAAGGAAATGTGGCCGAGAAGTTAAGGAGCCAACGTGTCACATTGTTAGATTGTCACATTGTCACTGTGTTCAGGAGAGTGAGCGATGCAGGCTTGCCCGCTAGCCTTCTCCATTTATCCATCCAGGACCCAAGAGAGAGTGGACAGACAAAACCAAAGTTTCCTTCTTCCATGTCTTTATGTAGGCTTCCAACAGAGAGCCTGGCCCAGATCACTGGTGGGCTTCCCACCTCAAAATATCCAGATTAAAGGTAGGTCTTCCCGGCCGGGCATGGTGGCGCATTCCTTTAATCCCAGCACTCGGGAGACAGAGGCAGGTGAATCTCTGTGAGTTCGAGGCCAGCCTGGGCTACAGAGTGAGTTCCAGGACAGGCTCCAAAGCTACACAGAGAAACCTTGTCTTGAAAACCAAAAAAAAAAAAAAAAAAAAGGTAAGTCTTCCTACCTCAAAGATCCAGATTAGAAGTGAATCTGTCTGCTTCAAATTAATCAAAAGGCCCTCACAGGTATGCTCCTCCATTTTGGGGTTTTAGTTAATTCCAAAAGTAGTCAAGTTGACAACCAAGAACAGCCATCACAGTCTTTAGACCTTGAACTCATGGTCCTCAGACCTCAGCCTCCTGCAGGGCTGTTACCACCAGGCTTTCTTTTCTTTTGTCTGTCATTTTAAGTTATTCTTGGGCATCAGCCGCATCATCTCCCTTCCTTCTCTTCACGGGGTTTAATTTGTGTTTTGTTTTTCATCATTTTCCCATCTTACCCACCAGAGGTCTTAAAACCTGTTTAATGGGCGCAAGGAATCTGGCTGAAGTGGGTGGAAAGGAGTGTACCAAGAGCAGCCTGACCTCCTGCGGGGTGCCCCCAAGTCAGGGCTTTCACTTCCTGTTCTCAGAGCCCAGGCCAAAGAACATGAGCAATGTTAGCTAGACCCTCTGCCTCCTCCAAAGCTGTCATGGCCTGAGGTTAGAAACAACAGACAGATACAGACCATCCCCTGGCCTCCGTGCACATTATTGTGGGGTGGGTACTGGCATGGTGGCCACACAAGGCCAGCTCGGGCACTCCCTAGCCACCGCCATCCACTGTGAGGCTGCGTGCTCAATTAGCCTGGTTGGTTTCTGGCTACAGAAGGGCAAACCAGATTGGGAAGCAGAGTTAGCAGAACCTGCAGCCCCTCTGATGGCGGTGGAAAGGTCATTCCATCCCAACTCCGGAAGCCCAAGCCCCCCACACCACCACCGGGTAGTTCTGTGAGCAGCTGCTGAGCTGGCTTCTCTCCCTGGGTGGCCTCTCCCTTGTCCCGACCGGGACAACTTCCCTCTCAAACAGCTCCTTAGCTCTCAAGAGGTCAGTGAGAGAACAGCAGGCACGAGTGAGTGGTGCTATGGAGACCCTGGCAAGACGGGCGGGTCAGAGTGCAGGGCCTTGAACGAACTGGTTGTCAAAACAGACTCGAGGACAAACAAAATACCCTAGTGCCTCTTTTGGAATTACTGACTTGCGAGGACCAGGGGGGGATCGCTCTGTCTTACAGATTTGGGCGATCTCTAGACACCAGCACTCGGGGTCCCTGACTGCCCCATATACTAACTCAAGCATTCTGGTTGGCTTCGGGCTAGAGGAGGGTGAACTGGATTCGGGAGGGAGCCCTTCAGCTCCAAGTTAGGAGAATCTGCAGCCCCTGCTGCTGGCCGTGGGGAACGCTGTTTACTCTCTAGCCACAGCTCAAGCCTGGAGAGGAAAGAGGAAGTAAGAAGGCTGGGGATCTCAGGAGGAGGGGGAGACAGGCTGTGCAGAGGCAGCGTGGAGGGGCAGCCGGACTGAGATGGCGAACGCAAGGAAGCCACCCCGGGCCGCTGCACACAGCAGGTCAACTTTGCTGTCTGTCTGTCTGTCTGTCTGTCTGCTGGCTGGTGAAGATGCCAGGGCAGAGAGCCAAGAGGGGCTGAGTAACATTCCTGTTGAACTTCCCCAGCCCCTTAAATCACTTTTAAAATATTTATTTATTTAGTGTACATGTTGTACCTGAACAGAGGGGTGTGTACCATGCGCCTGTGGAGGCCAGAAGAGAATATCAGATTTCCTGGAATTTGAGTGGCAGGTGGTTGTGAGCCATCCATTGTTGGGTGCTGGGAACTGGACCTATGTCCTCTGCAAGAGCAGCGACCGCTCTTAAATATTGAGCTTTATCTCCAGCACTCACTTGAATCTTTTCAAATTAACTTTTGGAAAATCCAGGTTTGGAAGCTTATGCCTTGAAGCCATAGAAGGTCTAGCCTGGCATTTACTATGTAGACCAGGCTGGCCTCTTGACTCCTTGCTGGGATTACAGCTGTACACTGCCACAGCCAGCCAAGGAAGTTTCTCGTTGGGGACATAAACTTTCTGATAGGAATCTGAAGGACAGACAACCATTGCACCAAGCCCTGTTTTGTCCCCACTCCCGACCTCACCCCACTTCCTCCTGCCTTTCTTCCCTTCCATGCAGGGGATTTACATCTCATACCTACATACTGTGAGTTAGTCCAGAGAAACTCCTCCCAGGAGGAAGTAGAAATGGCTTACAATGTATCACTTCAGCTCAGGCCCTCTCAGCAGAGGCCGGCTTCCCTTGTAACTAGTCCTCTAGCTATTTCTACTGGTGATCTCCAGTCCATGTTACCCTTTTCCCTGTCCATCAAAAGCCTCACCTCACACCTCATCTAAGAAGAGGAAGGCGGCTTCTGCTGACAGTCGGGTCCCCTGAAGTGTGCGGACAGGGGTTTCCCTGGGCAAGCGGCTCACGCTGAGGACAGAGGCGTCCCTGGCTCTGTGGTGGAGACCACTTTGAGAGGGTTCCAGAGTCCTCTCTGCTGTAGCCCTTCAAACACCGACTTTTTAAGATGGAGGGCAGCCCCAGAAGGGGTGACTGGATCAGGCCTCAGTGTTGCTTTGAGAAGTTCCTCGGCAAGCAGTGGTGGTTTGCCTGTCCCTTGCATGTTCCAGCCACGGACTTAACAACCTGCGCAGACACTTCCTCTTCAAGCTAGAGGAGCCACCCCAAGACTGTCACAGGCCAGCTAGGGACAGGAGCATCTGTTGCCTCCTTTCTGACCCTTCCTCCAGCCCCCAGAGGCAGCAGACTCTGAGACTAGGAGGCGGAAGTCCACTTTCACCTCCTGAGATTTACCAGGGTAACTGGCAGCAATAGCAGCCACCAGGCTGTCTCGCACTTCAAAGCTCAAGGCTCCTGAGCAGTTCTGGGAAAAGGGGAGTCTAGGCTCACCTTTTTGCCTTGGCTCGGCTGGGCAGCTGCCGCCGAAAGACACGGGTAAGGGGTCTGGGAGAGAGGACTGTGCCTTTTGGAGCATGGTTGTCTGGAAAAAGAGGGCCACCTTAAGAGAAAGCTGGCCCTGGTTGTCGAAGTAGGAACAAACAGGTCCACAGCGCTGGGTACCCCAAAATACATAGATGAGCATTTGAAAGCACAGGAACATGTGACTGCATACATATAAACACTTCCCTCACACGGTACCTGCTTGCACGGACATACACAAGCATGTACACATCCAGACACAGGCACACACAAACAAATTCACACACACACAAACATAAAGGCACGTGCATGGGAACCCACAGGCACACAAACTTAATACATACATAGGTACCCACTAATGGCACAGACATTTACACACACACACACACACACACACACACACACACACACACACACACACACTGTAACTTAAACGGCCAGGCCACTTGATGGCGTCCTGGCCAGCAGCCCTGTGTAGTTTACCCTGGATGGCAGCCACGGCCCTCCCCTTGCCCCACCTCTCCCCCAATTGGTTGCATAAATTCCCTCCCTTTGCCCCTTCCCTGTGCAGTCTGCTCCAACACCAGCACTGGTCTCTGCCGAGCCTCTCTGCCCATTCCTGGCAACTCCTGCAGGGGCCAGAGTGTCAGCCGGCAACATGGGTAAGAAAAGGGGTTTCCTAAAATCACGGGCAGTTCACCCCTAGTTTAGAGGGTCTTCTTCCCTCCAGGAAATGACTCAAAACTGTGGAGAGGGCAGTGAAGAGAGAACTGGACTCTTGTCTCTACCCGACAGGCATGCGCATACGCAGCTCAAACGCAGGCATTCATGCATGATATTTCTCAGCCTAGCTTAAGTTCTGAGGAAGGAGCAGAGAGGGACTGCTAGAATTGGTAGTCTGGGAATCCTACCCAGCCTTGGCAGGGGCAGGCAGGGACAGGGGAAGGGCAGAGGACAAGGGCAGGGGCAGCAGACGGGGCAGAGGTAGGGACAGGGGCAGGAGACAGGGGTGGGGGCAGGGGACAGGGTAGGGGGCAGGGGCAGGAGACAGGAACAGGAGTAGAGGGTAGGGGCCAGAGGAGGGAGAGGAGCATCTTTCTGAAGTGAGAAAATCCAATGGGAGTGGGGATTCTTGGGAAGAACTCTGGTATCTCTGGCTGTCACCCTAGCAAACAGACACTGGGTCAACCTCCTGCTTGGGAGGCAGATAACAGCCTTCACAGCCCAGATCTCTCAAGCTGCTCCATACCACCAGTCAGCTGGGGAGGTCAGGAACGGCCACACTGGCCCACTGAGGACCTGTCTCGGCGCCCCTCCGGAGTCCCTCAGCTCTCATCCTTTTGCCTGTGGGCTCCGGTGTCAGGCTGAGAGCTGAGGTTTGGGAGCGATGCTGAGATCCCGCTAGCCTGACAGCTGGCTCTTTGCTGGGTTAGTAGAGTCCAGTGACCAGCCTGGTGTAGAAAACCCACTTGAACTTTCTCTGGGTTCCCCAAACTCAGAATGGCAGAGACCTGGCTTGAGATGCTGAAGATGGACTGGAGGATGCCCTACAAAGAGAGATGGTGGTCCAGGCAACCTAGCAGCCTAGACCAAGCCCTGGGATAGCAGGACAAGCCTCTTCCACGTCTTTCCTCTTTTCAAGATGCTTTTATTTTATGAGTATTTGCCCGTATGCTTATATGTGCAGCACATTCGTGTCTGGTGCCTGTGGAAGCCAGGTGTAAGACAGTTGTGCCACGTGGGTGCTAAGAACCAAACCCAGGTCCTGCCCAAGAGCAGCAAGTGCTCTTGACCCGAGTCATCTCTCCAGCCCCAAAATGAGCCCCCTTCTTTCTTTCTTTCTTTCTTTTTTTGTGTGTGTGTTGTTCTGTTGGGGTTTTTGTTTGTTGGTTTGGTTGAGACAGGGTCTCACTATGTTCCTCTGTCAGGTCTGGAACTCATGTCGATCAGGCTGACCTTGAACTCAGAGAGATCCTCCTGCCTCTGCCTCATGAGTGCTGGGTTCAAATATACTTTTTTATTGATTTATCTTCACCTCCCCCTAAATCATGGGTGGTGGCTCACGCTCATCATCCCAGTACTGAGGAGGCTAAGGCAGAAGGATCTTGGTGAGTTGAAGGCTAACCTGAGCTACTTGGTAAGTTCCAGGTGAAGTCATGTTTCTGGACCCTACAGTGCTGTTGCTCCTACTTCCTTGCTTTCTAGAGGTGGGGCTCCTGGGCAGCAGAAAGCTTTGCCCTGGCCTTACCTGCTTTCTTCGTGTTTTATTTGATTTTGTCTGTACGGATGTAATGCTTGCATCTGTGTGCACCATGTGTGTGCTATACGCCTGAGGAGGCCGGAAGAGGGTATCGGATACCCTGGAGCTGGAGTTACAGTTCTTAGCCACCATAGGGTGCTGGCAATCAAATCTGAGTTCACTGTAAGAGCAGCCATTGCTCTTAACCACTGAGCCACCTCTCCAACCCCTCTCCCGGGCAGAGACAGTGCCCAGTCCTTGTGAACTCCACTCCAGGATTTCTTTCCATCTGCATCAGCCCCTTCCCGGTTCAACTCTTCCAAGGTCTGGCCCACACTCTCAAGCTGGAATCCTGGTGGCTGTTTTGTAACTGTGGTGACTTGACAGACTGTAGGGTCAGGAAGGGCCTCTCCCTACAGCTGTGGTGGGTAGAAAAGTACAAAGTGGCCCAGGGACACACATCTGGTTATCAGTCTTGACCAAACACAAACACTTCTCCCCTCATCTGGATTGGTTGCATAATCCAGGGTGTGGCCAGCCGCAGCTTGGCTCAGGACCAGGACTGCATGCAGGAAGTCCCCAGCCTCTGCCTTGGATAAATTTGGCGGAATCTGCAGCCTGGCCATTCCCTGAGAGCCCCTCTTCAAGGACAGACATTCGGAAGACTGTGCACCTGGTTTAGGTCTCACAAAGGCCCCCTGGGGTTTGTCATATTGAGGACTGAACCCAAGTGAGCCACCTCCGACAGTTGTTTGTTTTGGAATTTTTTTTTTTTTCTCTAAGATTTATTTTAGTTTTGATGATTGTGTATGTCTGGGTGTGGGTATGTGCTGTTCAATAAAGTTGCCCTAGAGGTCTGATCTCTGAAAAGTTTTTGCACTCTGGTAAGCCCCTTAGCTGATACAGCAATCCAAATCAGACCAAACCAGACTGAATTAGAAAAAGCCCTGGTTTGGTGGGTAAAGCGTTCCCGGGTGATTCTCCGGCCCCCCAGAGAGGAGACGGGGGGAGGAGAGACTGAAAAACCACGTGTCTGTTTTCTGGGGTGCAGTTTAAATACCCTGTGGGAATGGTCTTGAGCATCTCTGGGAGAGGAGCTGTGTTTGGCAGGACTTTCTGGGGGAAGAAGGGTCTGGGCAGAGAGGTGGGGCTTCCACCAGAACATTCCAGACTCTCTGAGTATATGGATGCCAGGGTGCCAGGTCTGAGGTGGATCTTCCACCAGAACAATCTCCCTAGAGCTTTCAGGTGGCTGTGAGTGGCCTGGTGGGCACTGAACCGTTGGGCCGTTTCTCCAGCTTCCCTAACTCAATTTTGCTTATTTGTTGTTGTTTTGAGACAAGGTTTCTCTATGTATCCCAGGCTGTCCCAAAACTATGTTGATCAGGCTGGCCTCGAACTCACAGACATCTGCCTGCCTCTGCCTCCAGAGTGCTGGGATTAAAGGCGTGCGCCCCAACGAAGTCTTTTGCTATGTAGCAAGGCTAGTCTTGAACTTATGCCCCTCCTGCCTTTGCCCCATAGATGTGGTCGCAATGCCCAGCCCACTGTGGTACGCTCATCACCATTTTCCACAGATGAAGTGGAAACTGAGTTAGATCGTTTGTCCAAGTTCCTATGACAGCCAGGTTGACTGAGGCTGGAGTCAAGTCAGTTTCATAACTGTTGAGCACATAGTCTCTGCCGCACTTCCTCCAAGCCCCGCCAGAGTGTCTGTCCATTCTTCCACCACACCCCACACCCATCAGAGTTGGGGGGTTGTGGGGGGATAGGTCAAAGTGAGGGGGCTGGAGTAGAGCCCAAGAGTCTGCCCTTGTCTGCCAGGCGTGTGTTACAGGCTGTGGAGAGGGAGAACTCATCATGCTCCAGAGCAGGCTCCAGCTAACACGCTCCCATTGTTTCCACAGCTACAAAATGTGGGAAATGTGGACCAGGCTACTCTACCCCTCTGGAGGCCATGAAAGGTAATTGCACACCTGAGAGCCAGCCTCCCTCTGCCCACCCCACGGTAGGGTTGGAGGACTTCAGGCCTAGCCTTAGCCCTCTGCTCACCCTGGGCTGGCTGCCTCTGTCCAGCCCATCACCATAACCTGCTCTCTACTTCCCAGGACCCCGAGAGGAGATTGTCTACGTGCCCTGTATTTACCGAAACACAGGCATTGAGGCCCCAGATTATTTGGCCACTGTGGATGTTAACCCTAAGTCTCCCCAGTATAGCCAGGTGAGGTGAGGTGTGGTCACTGGCACCCCTGAGACTCCCACCACAGCCCTGGTTCCCTAACTGCACCCTTCTTTGTCCTCCTTGGTATGGCAATGAAAGCTCTCCACTGCACAGGGTGCTGAGCCGACCCTGCCTGTGCCGGGATGGATGCCAGGTCTATAGAGGCGTGGCCTGGGCGAGCAGCACTTCCTGCCCCTCTCCACTCTAGGTCATCCACAGGCTGCCCATGCCCTACCTGAAGGATGAGCTGCACCACTCGGGATGGAACACTTGCAGCAGCTGCTTTGGAGACAGCACTAAGACGCGCAACAAGCTCATGCTCCCTAGTCTCATCTCCTCCCGCGTCTATGTGGTGGACGTGGGCTCGGACCCTGGGGCCCCGAAGTTGCACAAGGCAAGTCTTCTGTCCCTGTGGCTAGAGACCCTTGCACCTGCTGGCCCAACAGCCCTAGATCAGCTGCCTCCAGCTCTTCCACAGGGTCTGGCTCAGCAGCACGGAGGAAGGGTAGACTTCAGAAGTTATCTCGGCTTGCTGAGCCGGCACTGTGCAGCAGCACGGGCTGGGTGCTTCTTCAGAAGATGGGGCTGCTTCTTGAGGGAAGGAGAGAGCCATCTTTCCCCCACCACACACACCAGTTAGGAGCTCATGGCTTCCCTCAGGCAGGAGCTCCAGGCCGTCCTCTCAGCACTCCATTAGACATGCCCCCTCTGCACCAGATGCTCACAGCTGGCTGCTGAGGGTGCAGAGCTAACACTGGCATGGGAGGGGCCCGCGGAGCTGGGAGTGCCTTCCGGAGAGATGGGGAAGGGCTGATGCTGTCTGACTGAGGACTTAACGGTGGCTTCTCTGCCTTCCTCTTGCTGCTCTCCGAGTTACCAGATTGGATCTATGCTGTCCTCCCTCGGGGAGAGAAAGAGAAGACAAGGTCCACAGATAAAGCAGGCAGAATGGGAGGAGGGAGTCGAGAGTCCTGGCTCTGTAAAGTCTGACCCCATTCCTCACCTTCTCTAGGTCATTGAACCCAATGAGATCCATGCCAAGTGCAACCTGGGCTACCTGCACACCAGCCACTGCCTGGCCAGCGGGGAGGTGATGATCAGCTCCCTGGGGGATCCCCAGGGTAATGGCAAAGGTACCGCAGCAGGATAAGTGTGGGGAGCATCCGTCCGTGTAGGGAGCAGAACCGGCGAGAACTGGCCGGCGGAGTCCTACCCAGTACCTAAAATGTCAGCAAGTGACATCAGTTGTTTCAACTATTCCCTCAGTGACGAGGCTCCGCTGGGCCTGGGGTGTAGGCTGTAATGCCAGACACTTCCAGGCGGTGGCAGAACGATCAAAAGTTCAAGGCCTGCCTGGGAAACTTGGCAAGACCTTGTCTCAAAATACAAACAGAAGGCTGGAGATGCACCCCACGAGAGGGCACTTGCCTACTTAGTGAAGTCCCAGGACAGTAACCCATGTGCACACTTACTTGTACTCACAACACAGACACACTCACACAAGATGAGCTGTGACTGCTGAGTGTGCTCGAAGGCACAGTCAGGAGTCAGCCATACGGACACGAACACACACGTGAACCTAGGAAGTATATCGTGTAATACCAGCCTTTGTGAATTCATGAGCAAACCTCACAGCCCTTGGGGTGTGTGTGTGTGTGTGTGTGTGTGTGTGTGTGTGTGTGTGTTTAAGCTTTGAGAAAAATGTGGCTGAACACAATGATGTACACCTTTAATCACAGCACTTGGGAGTCAGAGACAGGAGGATCTCTGTGAGTTTGAGGATAGCCTGGTATACAGAGTGAGTTCTAGGGCAGCCAGGGCTACATAGATAAACCCTGTCTCAAGAAAGAAAGGAGAGAGAGGGAGGAGGGGAGAGAGAAATGGGAAGGAGGAGGGAGGGAGGGAGGGAGGGAGGGAGGGAGGGAGGGAGGGAGGGAGGGAGGAAAAAGTATTGACTACACAAAGGACAGCAGGCTTCCATGCCTGGAGCTCTGCCTGGAGCTGCCTGGGACTCTTTCCTGACCAGCAAAGCTTAGACTCTGGGAAGAATCCCACTGTGGTACGGCAGGCTGGGCAAAAGATGCTTACAGGGCTGGGTCCTAGAACTCTGTTCACATGGAGGACATTCTCCCCGGAGCTCTAAGAGAAGGATGAAGTTGGTAGGAGGAAGAGTACAGAGTGAGGGGCCCTACCTCACACCTGCCGTCTCTGAAACGCATGTTTGGGCACCCAGACTTAAGGATCTGGCCAGCTGGGTGGTAAAGACAGCATGGCTCACCCCCTCAACCTAAGCCCCTTTCTTCCCTGCTCAGGGGGTTTTGTGCTGCTGGATGGGGAGACCTTCGAGGTGAAAGGGACGTGGGAGAAGCCTGGGGGTGCTGCTCCTTTGGGCTATGACTTCTGGTACCAACCACGACACAATGTCATGATCAGCACTGAGTGGGCAGCTCCCAACGTCCTCAGAGATGGCTTCAACCCCGCTGACGTGGAGGCCGGTGAGAATCACCTTTGGGCTGGCAGGAGCCTTGGTCCGCACCCCCTGCTTTCAGCTCTCTAACCTACTCATGAGGCTAAGACATGCCAGGTGCTCAGAATGCCCAAGCCTTTCAAGAGTCCTCTGTGCCCATTTTCAGCTCTCCATCCTAGTCAGCACCCAGCCTCTTCCCATGCCCTCCCATCCTGACCTGATTCTAGCCGCTGGTCCCTATCCCCTCCCACCTCAGGGTTGTATGGAAGCCACATAAATGTGTGGGACTGGAAGCGTCATGAGATTATCCAGACCCTACAAATGAAGGATGGGCTCATCCCTCTGGAGGTCCGCTTCCTGCATGACCCCGATGCCACGCAAGGCTTTGTAGGCTGCGCCCTCAGCTCCACCATCCAGCGCTTCTACAAGAATGAGGTAACCGAGCCTGTCCGCCACGCCCTCGCCATGCCCCCCACTGTTCCTACAAGAGTCTCATCAGGACCTCCTCCCAGGCTTCAGTGTCCACAGTTGGTCCCAGCAACCTAAGCTTCCCCAGGAAGAAATGCTGCTACATGACCCACCTCTCTTCTCTCTGTGCCAGGCTGATTCCCACCCTGCCTAAGGCTGTCTTCTGTTGCTATAACTGAGCAACTGAGTGTCACAGGCAGGACAGTTCTAAGGAATATAAGTTATTTAGCTCATAGGTCTGAAGTTAGACAATCCAAAGTTGAGGAATGGCATCAGGTGAAGGCTTTCTTAGGCTTGGGAATTCTTTGCTTCCAGGGACATCACAGGGTGAGACAGCCATGTGTAAGAGACAACTGGCTTTATTAAAGGACTCACTTTCAAGATAGTCATGAATACTCTCATAAGTGAATCCATCCTCTGGGAGCTCTGACTTAATTACTTAAAGGTTCCACCTAGTCCCCAAGTGGTGTACACCTTTAATCCCAGCACTCTGGGAGGCAGAGCCAAGTGGATCTCTGTGAGTTTGAGGTCAGCCTGGTCTACAGAGCGAGATCAAGGACAGGCACCAAAACTACACAGAGAAACCCTGTCTCGAAAAACAAACAAAACAAAACAACAACAACAAAAAAAAACAAACAAAACCCTAAGATGTAGCTGTGTCCGCCCAGTCTGCAGCTGCTCAGACCCAAGTAAACACACAGAGGCTTGTATTAACTAAAACTGCTCGGCCATTAGCTCAGGCTTACTACTGACTCGCTCTTACACTTAAACTCAGCCCATTTCTGTTCATCTATATGTTGCCATGTGTTCCGTGGCTTTACCTGTGTGCCATTACATTCTGCTCCCTGGACGGCAGGCTGGCGTCTCCTGCTCAGCCTCCATCTTTCTAGAATTCTCCTTGTTTCTTATCCCATCCATAGTTCCTGCCTGGCTACTGGCCAATCAGCATTTTATTTATCAACCAATCAGAGCAACACATATTCACAGCATACAGAACATCCCACAGCACCTAAGGTTACAGTATGGTGGTACACACCTAAGATCCCAGCACTTGGGAAGTAGAGGCCATAGGAACAGGAGCTTGAGGCCAGCTTAAACTACCCGAGACTGTCTCAAAAAGCAAAACAAAAAAAATCTGCTTAGTGAGCATCTGTGTCAATGACAAGTCCTGGCGGGGCCATGATGAAGCATCATGCTCCTTGCCTTACAGCCTTGCAGGGAAGGAGACCCTGGCCACAAAGCCCAGTGTCTGCCCCTTCCTGTCCCCAGGTCTAAGCATACTCTCTACCTCCCTTACCCATTGTAGGGAGGCACCTGGTCAGTGGAGAAGGTGATCCAGGTGCCCTCCAAGAAAGTGAAGGGCTGGATGCTGCCCGAAATGCCAGGTGAGTGCCAGGAGAGGTGGGAGTCAGCAGGTGGATTCCTGGCCCGGAAGAAAGACTCCTTAAAGTCCCTCAACCCACTCCTTAGGCTTGATCACTGACATCCTGCTGTCCCTGGATGACCGCTTCCTCTACTTCAGCAACTGGCTGCATGGGGACATTCGGCAGTATGACATCTCTAACCCACAGAAGCCCCGCCTTGCTGGGCAGGTAGAGGCACTAGTGAAGGAGAGTCTGGGCATGGCACAGAGGCTGGAAAGCTTTGGGTGGTGGTGGGGGGGGTGATAAGGGAGGGGCAGGAAAAGCAAAAATGTGAGCAAAGGCACAGGCTCAGGACTGGAGAGTCCTGGCTGAACACAGGGAAGGAGTCTAAAATGAAGACTAGCCAGGAGTGGAGGAGCACACCTTTAAGGCCAGCAGTAGAGAGACAAAGGGAAGTGGATTTGAGTTCAAGGCCAGCCTGGTTTACATAGTGAGTTTCAGGTCAGTCAGTTCCATGGTGAGATGCTATCACACACACACACACATACACACACACACACACACGCACGCACGCACGCACGCACGCACACGAAGGAATTCTAATAAAGGGAAACAACTCTTCTGTAATGTCCACTCTTCTGTGACTAACTATCCAACAAGGACAAAGGAAGGAGAGGTCTAGTCCAGCTGCTGGTGGAGAAGGGAGGAGTCCATCATAGAAGATGTGTAGACAGGAGTGCGAGGCAGCTGGGCACGATACACGTGCAGTCACAGGATGCAGAGAGTTGAATGCTGGTGCTCAGCCTGTCTTCCCCTTTTATTTAGTCTGGAATCCCAGTCCAGGGGATGGTACCACTCAGGTTCAGGGTGGATCTCCCCTCCTAATTAAAGCTCTCTGAAACGCCCCACAGATACTTTGGCCAGGGGTGGGAGGTATCCTCGCTGATTCTACAGCCTAGTGCGGTTGATAACAAAAATTAATCATCCCTGTTGTCCCCTTTTGTCCTCTGCACCCTGAACCCAGATCTTCCTTGGGGGCAGCATTGTTAAAGGAGGCCCGGTACAGGTGCTGGAGGACCAAGAGTTAAAGTGTCAGCCGGAGCCCCTAGTGGTCAAGGTGAGAACATCTCTCTGGCCTCACCGGCCCCTCAGATCCATTCTCTGGAGGAATGCTCTTGGGATCCCAGTGGTGCGCCAACACCTTAGTCAATCTGTATGTTACTTGGAGTCTGACCTCTTGTTTCCCCAAGGGAAAACGAATTCCTGGAGGCCCTCAGATGATCCAGCTCAGCTTAGATGGGAAGCGTCTTTACGTCACCTCCTCACTGTACAGTGCCTGGGACAAGCAGTTTTACCCTGATCTTACCAGGTGAGCAGCCCTGCCCAGGATCACCCCTCTAACTGTCCTACCCAGAAGGATCATTTGGCCTTCTGAGGACTCCTCAGGAACTCCACCTGTACCCACCGCACAGATGGCCCATTTGGACCCTGACCCATCCCCAGGAACCCGTTTATACTCACCAAATCTTAGGGTGGGGAGCTGGTCACATATGACCTCTCACTTATCCTTCTCTTCTCTTCCAGGGAAGGCTCCGTGATGCTGCAAATTGATGTAGACACTGTAAATGGAGGGCTCAAGTTGAACCCCAACTTTCTGGTGGACTTTGGGAAGGAACCCCTTGGTCCAGCACTGGCTCACGAGCTTCGTTACCCAGGGGGTGACTGCAGTTCTGACATCTGGATCTGAGAGGAGAGCCTGGCTCCGCTCTGCTCTCGTGGTCCCTCAGAGGACCAGTGAGATCTGCTGAGCAGCATTCACTGTGGTCGCTCGTGCTTCTCCAAAATGAGCTCATGGAAGCACCAAGAAATAAAATGCTGAACCTGTCCCCCCTTGTCATGGAGGGGGAGGGGTTGAGTCCCCTGCCACTGCCACTTTCTTGCATAGAGAAGGCCTGAAGTAGATTCCAGAAGGTTGTTGTGACTGGTCTGTGCCAGTGATTCCAACACGATGCCAATGATGTCAGACATCTCCCCTCTTATGGCTATCAGAACCTAAAGATTTAAGGGTACAACTGCAACAGGAAACCTGAGGGATGGGCATGTCAGTCAATGTTTTAGACTCTTTTGGGCATGTGTGTATGGTGTGTGTATGTACGTGTGTATGTTCAAGCATCTGTATGTGCACGGCATGTGTGTGTGGTATTTGTGTGTGTTCAAGGATGTATATGTGTGATGTGTGTGTGTGTGTGTGTGTGTGTGTGTGTGTGCATTTAAGCCCCAGGTTGACACTGGGTTTCTTCCCTGATCACTCATCACCTTGTATATATATGGAGAAAGGGTCTCTTGCTGGACCTGGAGCTTGCTGTTGCAGAGAGGATGACTAGCCAGCTTACTCCAGAGATTCTGGCTCTGTTTCCCATGTGTTGTGCTCACAGGCAGGCCACCCAGTTTTCACATGGGTTCTGGAGATCAGAACACTGGTCCTCACACATGCCCCAGTCACATAGGTTTTGGAGATCAGAATACTGGTCCTCATATACGCATCTCCCCAGTCACATGGGTTTTGGAGATCAGAACACGGGTCCTCACACACGGCCCCAGTCACATGGGTTTTAGAGATCAGAACACTGGTCCTCACACACAGCCCCAGTCACATGGGTTCTGGAGATCAGAACACTGGTCCTCACACACAGCAAGCACATCACCCTCCAAGCATCTCCCCAGTCCTATGCTTTATTCTGTATTTTTCCTAACATGTGATTTTTTTTTCATGAAACTAAAAATCTCACGCAGCACGCTTTCTTTCCCTTTACAGTCTTTAAACATTTCCCTTGAACAATCCACCGGGGCGGGGGGGGGGAGCTCTGACTATCACACCCTCTGCTGTGAACTCAGCCCTGCCTGAAGCTCATCATGAACTTGTCATTTTTTTTTTTCTCGTTTTAACAGATTTACTACAAAAGCATGAGAACTCCTGAGGGTAGGGGGGTCCTAAGGGAGGCATGCCCACACGGGTTATTGAAACGCCTTAATTTCCAACACATAGTTGAATATCAGCATACAGCATGTTTTAAGAAAAAGATGAAGCCATAGTGATGGAAACTAAGACACCCAGTAAGCCCCACTTAAAGCATTCAACTGCTTTCCTTATCCAAAGTCCCGAAGTCCACACTCTGCCAACAAGCTGCGTAGTCAGGCCTGTCCCAGCAACACCTGCGCCCTGGTACCACCTCTGTGAAGAGACACCATGACCACAGCAACTCTTGTAAAATAAAGCATTTAATTGGGGCTGGCTTACAGTTCAGGGGTTTAGTCCATTATCCTCATGGTGGGGAGCATGGCGGCACACAGGTAGACATGAAAGCTGAGAATTCTACAACCAGATCCACAGGCAGCAGGAAGAGAGAGACACTGGGCCTGGCTTGAGCACGTGAAACCCCAACGCCCACCCCCAGTGACATATTTCCTCCCACAAGACCACACCTACTCCACCAAGGCCACATCTAATCCCTGCCAAGCAGCCTACTCCCTAATGACCAAGCCTTCAAATCTATGAGCCTATGGCAGCTGTTCCTATTCAAACCACCACAGGTCTCCATTACAGCTTAGGCCTCACCTTCACAGCTTCAACAAGATGACTGTAATTTTGTTTGGTTGGTTTTGTTTTTTTTTCTAGACAGGGTTTCTCTGTGTAGCCATAGCTGTCCTGGATCTCGCTCTGTAGACCAGGCTGGCCTCAAACTCACAGAGATCCACCTGCTTCCATCTCCCAAGTTCTGGGATTAAAGGCGTGCCCACCACCGCCCAGCTTTATTTTAATTTTGTATTTATTATTGTTTGTACCTATGATATGTGCATATGAGGGTAGACATATGTGTATGTGTGTTGTGTAAGTGTGTGTGTAGGTCAGAGGACGGCTTTTAAGAGTTGGTTCTCCCCTTCTATTGTGGGTTCTGGGGACTGAACTCAAGTCGTCAGGACTGCACGCTGCGGCGTTTACCCCATGGGCTATCTTCACTGACCAGCTCTCACAAACTCATGAAACGGCCTCTCAGAGCCTTCTTGCAGGAATCTACCCCTGTCACGCATTCCTGGGCCTGAGCAGCTTTCTGAAAGCTTGGTGCAAGCCACAATAACCCTCGAGACTTGTATTTTACATGTCTGAAAGAACAGTACCACATGGATAATGGTGTCAAGGTCTACCAGCAATACTGGCAGCTCAGGACGTGCCTGGCTATTTTTACCACAGCTTTAGTAGACTCTGAGTGCCTAGGTGGGAGAACTTGGGAAGATGTTTCACTATGAAGCTGGTTTAGAGTAGGGAACCTCTGCTGTGGTACAGTCAGTTAAGGAACTTTCTTCTAAAGTGATTTTGCATGTTCAAACTCTAGAACCTTCATGGTGGGGCCTTGCCTTCAAGGCTCCACTCCTATTATCCCATTGCAGAATGCAAGGTTTCTTTTTAGTTACACTAATCTCTTTACCAACTGCCCATTCTGTCCACAGCCCTTGTCTGCAGCTTTAAACTGGCCCATACTTCTTTCCTCACCAAACCACAAGTGGACATTTTTCACATCTTTCTTCTCTACTCTCCCTACAAATATGGCTAAGAACACTGAGTAGTAACTATGCTACAGACCAAATAGCACGTTGTTTTGAGATTTCCCTCATCAAAAACTTCAGTCCATTACTTTTGAATCCAGCCTCAGATTTTTAGAATACAGGCCTGGAACACAGCCGGATCCTGTGTCAGAGAAAAATATGAATGGCCTCTAGCCTACTTCCTACAGACACTCTTTGTTCCCTCCAAAATATCATGCACACAGTCTTTACTGCCTGCATTTCTATTGGCATTCCATACTTTTGAACTCCCACTGGAATGGCCTATTAACCCCTGCTTACAACATTCCAGAGCTTCTCTAGCTCACAGCTCCAAACTCTTGTATGGTCCTCCACAAAACAGTTCTAAATATAGCACACATACCTACCTACTGTGAGACTGAAAGTTACATTTTAAGTTTTAATTACTATGCCTTAGAGATCCATGAAACAAAACTGCCTCTGATCTGCAAGCCCCTTGATTGCCCAAGGGCAGAGAGTTCCTGAAATGCTGGAGGATATTATTTATGGGAAATAACAAGCCCCATGTTTTCACTCCCCTAAATAAGTTTGTTTGACCCATCTGCACCTATGTGCTTGATCGCACATGGGCAGGAAACATGTCAGGATGTACCCTTGCCCCTGATTGGATATAGGCAGGAGGTATGCAGGTAGGAAGTACATTACGATGTATGCTTGCCCCTGATTGGCCCTCACAGGAAATGTGGTGAGTTATGGGTTTCGCCTTCTTAAACCCATGCAAAATGTGACTCAGGGCCATTTCCTGGGAACCTGGGTATGAACCTCGCCATTCACCTGGCCAGTGTTTAATTAAGGCTTGCTTCAAATTTAGCTTTAAACTGTGGTAGTGGTCTTATTAACAATACCCCAAGGTCAGGAAGCCGCAGTAGAGACCCCACTCTCCGCACTAATGTTCTGTATTAGTTACTTTTCTTGTCTGTAATGAAATACCTGACAGGAAGCGATTTGAGACTGGTTTGCTTTGCCTTGTGGCTCAGGGCATGCAGCCCAGAGGGTGGGGAAGGGATGGGGCAGAAGGCTGTTGGCTCCTGTCCCAGCAGATCAGAAAGCGGAGAAAGGGCAATGGTGGCACTCAGCTGGCTTCTTCTCCCTTTTCATTCGACCCAGGATCCCACCCCCACTGGATGAGATGGTGCTGTATACATCCCTCAGTTAGTTCTGTCTGGAAGCCCCCCACAGACACACCCAAAGGAGTGTGCCACTAATGTCCTAAGGGTTTCTTAATCTAGTTAAGCTGATAATCAAAGCAACTCATCTTACGTGCTTTCTCCTATTCAATAGGACAAACCTTGAGCAGAGAGGAAGGAAACTACCTAGACACCCGGGGTTATAGTTCAAGTACCTATGACACATCTGAAAACAGACATGCAGATAAAGTGCAGGGAAAACTGGAAAACTCACAACTCAGCGGTAGAAAACCAAGCCTTCCAAGCCAGGACATGACATACACCTGTATTCCCAGGGCTTGAGAAGCTGAGTCAGGAGGACTGTGAGTTCCAGGCTAGCCTGGACTACACACCAAAAAAAACAAACAAAAACAAAAACAATAATGATAATAAATTAATTAATAAATATACTTCACAATGTGCTATCCCTACACACTTGTTAAAATGGTTCAACTGAAAAACAAAAATCAATGAAGCTATAGGTATACTGTGATGGCTAAGGACACCTCCGTTTTGTGCTAGGCATCCATTCTACATTCCTAAAGGGTAAGTTCCCTGGCTCCTTCTCCCTCCCCAGAATTGTGTAACTGTTGTAAAATGACTGACTGCTTGCCTTGGCTTCTGGAAACTCACTTATTGCACAGAGGGAGTGGGGCAGTTTCTCACGGAGCTGTCAGCTCTACAGAAAGGAAGTAATTGGGTTTCTCCTCTAAGAGCCCTTCCTTCACTAGCTCCTGGACGCTACACCTCTGAACTGGATTAGAGACTGTGTCCCTGCTGGCAGTTTTAAAAATCTGGCTAACTATAATCTGAATTGAGTGTGGGGGTCTTTTCCCAGTGGTCTCAGATTCCATAACAATATCTCAGTGGTGGAGTGCATGTAAGGCCCTGGCTTCCATTCCCAGCACCAGAATGGTGATGAAGAAGAGGAGGGAGGAGGAGGAGGAGGAGGAGAAAGGAGCTGGTAAGACAACCGTCCATTGCTGGTTGGCATGTAAAAGGGGACATTCTTTGCCTCCATTTTCAAGCTGCTCATGTAGTAGCTTATGATAGAGTGTCTGGTAGAGTGTACACGAGGGCTCTCTATTCAAAATCCAGTATACATTTTTCTCATCCAGTGCAGTAGTGCAAGCCTTTAATCCCAGCCCTTGGAAAACAGAGGCAGACAGGCCTCAGTGAGTTTGAGACCAGCCTGGTGCACACATCTAGTTCCAGGACTAAATAGAGAGATCCTGTCTCAAAAAAAAAATTCTTTCCCCCCACAGGCGTGTGTGTGTGTGTGTGTGTGTGTGTGTGTGTGTGTGTGTGTGTGTGTGTGTGTGTGTGAGAGAGAGAGAGAGAGAGAGAGAGAGAGAGAGAGAGAGAGAATGAATGTCTGCATATGTGGAGGTGTGTTCATGCATTTGTGTGGACATTCATATGGAGGTCCAAGGTTGATGCCCCAAATCATCCATCACTCATTATTCACTGAGGCAGGATCTCCCAATCAAACACAGATACAGCTAGTCTTTCTAGAGAACTAACTCTGGGAATCCCATCTCAACCTTCCACAGCTAGAACTGCAGGTGGGTTGCCATGCTCTCCTGGTATTGGATGAGTGCTGGGATCTGAACTCAGATCCCCAGGCTGTGCAACAAGTACTTTAACCACCGAGTGAGTCATCTCCACAGCCCCAGGAACAGTCGTTTTTTTTTTTTTTTTTTTTTTTTTTTTTTTTTTTTTTTTTTTTTTTTTTTTATGAAGAGAAGGGTTTATTCTGCCTCATAGTTTGAATGTATGGTCTATCACAGGCGGGAAGGCATGGAACAACTACTCTTTTTTTTTTTTTTTTTTTGTTTTTCGAGACAGGGTTTCTCTGTGTAGCTTTGCGCCTTTCCTGGAGCTCACTTGGTAGCCCAGGCTGGCCTCGAACTCACAGAGATCCGCCTGGCTCTGCTCCGAGTGCTGGATTAAGGCGTGCGCCACCACCGCCCGGCTGGAACAACTACTCTTAAAAATAGTTTGGAAGGGGCTGGAGAGATTGCTCAGCAGTTAAGAGCATTGGCAGCTCTTCCAAAGGACCCGGGTTCAATTCCTAACACCCACATGGCAGTAACTCACAACTGTCTGTAACTCCAGGTCTATGGATCTGACACCCTCACACAAACATGCAGGCAAAACATCAATGCACATTTTTAAAAAAAGTTTGGCAGGTCTTTTTAAAATTAAATGTGGCTCTGTATGAGCAACTGCCCTTTGTGCATTTATTTTTGGATAGCTACTGAAAATGTATGTTCATATAAAAACTAGTACACAACAGTTCATCGTAGCTTTTTTGGCAATAACCCCAAACTAGAAACAACCCAAATGTCCTTCATCAGATTTACCAAAAGCAAGGAATGGCTAAACAAATTGTATTATATCCATGACATGGAATACTACTCATAATAGAAAAAATGAACTATTGATAACCACAACTTGGATGGCTCTCAAAGACTTCTAAAACAACTTATAGCTTTATTACTTCCCCCCACCCATGTGAGAATGTGTGAGAAAGAGTGTGCATGTGTGCGCATCTTAGTTTGCTTTCTATTACTGTGGTAGATACTGTGGAGGTTTGAAAGAAAATGGCCCCCAAAGGAGTGGCACTGTTAAGAGGTGTGGCCCTCTTAGAGTAGGTATGGTCTTGTTGGAGAAGTGTGTCACTATGGAGGCAGGCTTTGAGGTCTCATATATGCTCAAGATACCAACCAATGAGACAGTCCACTTCCTGTTGCCTACAAGATGTAGGACACTCGGCTACCTCTCCAGCACCATGTCTGCCTGCGCACCACCATGTCCCACCATGATGATAATGGACTGAATCTCTGAACGGTAAGAGCCACCACAATTAAATGTTGTCCTTTATAAGAGCTGCCATGGTCATGTGTCTCTTCACAGCAATAGAAACTATTAATATTCTGATCCACCCCTTGAAATCCCACCTCTTGGCTCTGCCCTGCGTCCTGACATAAAAGCCTCATTCTAAGGGAAAACTCCTCCCCTTCCTCTCTTTCTTCCGCTTTTCCTCCCATGAGGTGTGCACCCTCGTCCTCGTTCTCTCTTTCTCTGTCTCTCTCTTTCCTATATTTCTCTTCATCTCTCTATTATAATAAACTCTCCATGTGGATGCAGGATCTGGGTTGTGAATTTCCCTGCATACTCGGGATACCCTAGGGGGGTCGCACCCCCCCCAATAATTCATAACAGAAACCCTAAGACAGATACCATTACCAAAGGCATCGTGTGTGTGTGTGTGTGTGTGTGTGTGTGTGTGTGTGTGTGTGTGTGTGTTTTCCTCTGGCTTACATGCTCCATTACAGGTGATCACTGAGGGAAGTCAGGGCAGAAACTCAAGTAGGATCCAAGGCAGAAGCCATTGAGGAAACTGCTTACCAGCTTATTCTCTATGGCTTGCTCAGCTTGCTTCTTATAAAACTCAAAACCACCTGCCCAGGGGTGGTACCATCCACAGAGAGCTAAGTACTTCCACACCAGTAGTTAAATCAAGAAAATATCTCCAGGGGCTGGAGAGATGGCTCAATGGTTAAGAGCAATGGCTACTCTTCCAGAGGACTTGGGTTCAATTCCCAGCACCCACATGACAGCTCACAACTGTCTGTAACTCCAGTTCCAGGGGATCTGACACCTTTACACCAATGCACATAAAATAAATTATAAAAAAAGAAAGAAAGAAAGAAAAGAAACTATCCCATAGGACAATCTGATAGAGGTAATTCCTCAACTGGGGCCCCTCCTCCCAGGTAACTCTTGTGTCAAGCAGACAGAACAGTGTGTGTGTGTGTGTGTGTGTGTGTGTGTGTGTGTGTGTGTGTGTTTGTGTACATGAACATATGCCATGATCAGGTACCACCTCCATCTACCATATGGTCCTGGGATTTGAACTCGGGTCATCAGTCTTAACAGAAGTTTTTACCCGCTAAGCCATCTGTCCAAACTAAGGGAATTACTTTGAAAACACATACACCATACACATGCCAAAAAACGTATTTTACATATGTATGTGTGTGTATAAAATAAGTCTGATTATAAAATATTCTCAAAGGTCAAAATCATATAACCAGAGAACAGGTTAATGGTTGCCAGGGGTTAAGTGTAACAATGGGTGTCCTGTGGTGATGACTCTTGAGTGTCAGCACCAAGTGGTGGTTACACAAATCTACAATGTGACAAAATCACAGAGCTCTAAATACATAGACACAAATGAGCATGTGTAAAACTGGGGAAATCTAGATAAGCTTGGCCGATTGTATCAATGCCAATTTCCTGGTTACTATATTGTACTGTGGTTATGTAAGATGCGCCATTTAGTAAAATGGGGTGAAGGGCACATGAAATCCTTCTGAATTATTTCTTGTAACTATATAGAAACCTTTGATTCTCACAAAATAAAGAACAATGCAAGTGACAACTTGAAAGAGTATCCACTGGAACACTGAGAACCAAGTGAGAGGCTCACTGGGTAAAGACCACCAAGCATCACGACCCATATGGTGATAGGAGAGAACTGACATCAGCAAGTTGTCCTCTGACCTTCACCTAAGTACTGTGACTTGTGTGCATGTGCACTCACACACCGTTTAAAAAAGAGAAAGACTAATAATTATGCCTCTCCTGCACTTGGTTGATATAGGTAGGCAGATCAGGAGAATGCATAGAGCTTGGGTTAACCTGTGGTATGTAAGACTCTATCTCAAAATAAAAGAATAATGTTTTTAAACTACAAAAGGAGGGTAACCAGAGGTTATGTGTGTTCCAATAAAGAGGCAATAGAAAGCACACAATACTACCTAAAATATCCTTGCTAGGAAAATTAAGCTTGATAGCACCTCTAGATTTCTACTAGTTCAGGGAAATACAGGAATCGGAGAACAAGTTTAAAAATACTTTGAATTTTCTATTTTGTAGTGTCTATCTGGTTTTAGTAACAAGACCACACTGGCTTCACAGAACGAATTTAGTGGTGTTCCTTCACTTTGTATTTTTGTTTGTTTTGTTTTTTGAGACAAGGTCTCTCTGTGTAGGCCTGGATGTCCTGGAACTTCATTATGTAGACCAGGCTGGACCTCAAACCCAGAGTTCTGCTTGCTTCTGCCTCCTGAGTGCTGGCACTAAAGAATTGGTCTGGGGTCCTCCTTGAAGTATGATAAAATTCAGCAGTCAATCTGTCTGATCCTGGGCTTTTCGTGGCGGAAAGGCTTTTATAAACAGCTTAATCTCAAGTTTGTAGGGTCTGTCTAAGTTATTTGTATCTTCAGAGCTCAGTCTTGGTAGGTCCAGCTGGTCAGAGTACAGTCTTTCACAGTCATTTCTATGACGTTCTGAATGTCACTGGAGATCACTGTAACAACACCCTTGACCTCTAATTTTGTTAACTTGTCTTCTTGTCAGATTAGCTAAAAGTTGTCTTATCTTACTAACTTCTTCAAAGAACCAACTCTGATTTTTGTGTATTGTCTTTTCAACCTCGATTTCATTACTTTCTTCCCTAATCTATATTTTTTGCTGTCTACTATGTTTAGGGTTAGCTGCTTGCTTTCTAAGAGTCTTGAGGGTGCATCATTACATTATTTCATATCTCTTGGTTTTTTTTTTTGTTGTTGTTGTTGTTGTTTTAGTTTTTCAAGACAGGGTTTCTCTGTGTAGCCCTGGCTGTCCTGGAACTTGTTCTGTAGACCAGGCTGGCCTTGAACTAATAGAGATCCACCTGCCTCAGCCTCCCAAGTGCTGGGATTAGCTGGGATTAAAGGTGTGTGCCACCACTGGCTATCTATAAGATTTTTGGAAATTTATTTTTATTTTAGGTGCACTGGTGTTTTGCCTGCATATGTCTGTGTGAGAATGTTAAATCTCCTGGAACTGGAGTTCTAGACAGTAGGGAGTTGCCATGTGGGTGCTGGGAATTGAACCTGGGTCCTCTGGAAGAGCAGTCAGTACTCTTAACCACTGAGCCATCTCTCCAGCCCCTATCTCTCAGATTTTTTAATTTAGGATTTATCACTATTAACTGTCCTCTTAGGACTGCCTTGGCTGCATCCCAGAGGTTCTGATAAGATGTGCTTTCATTTTCATTTGTCTCTAGAGTAGCGTTCATTCGTACTAACATTCTACTCTTGAAGAAAGAAATTAGAAAAACAATTCATTCAAAATAACTCTGCCCCAAATTTAAGTATTTAAGAATATATTTAACTAAAGAGTGAAAGACTTCTACAATCGAGACTTTAAGATACTGAAAAAGGAAATCACAAAGATATTAAATAATGAGTAAATATTCCATATTCCTGAATAGGAAGAATTAATATTGTGAAGATGTCTATGCTGAAAAATTAATATACAAAATGAATGTAATACCTATCAAAATCCCCATGTCATATTTCATGGGTTAGAAAAACAAAACAAGAAATCATATGGAATCACAGAAGACCACCAATAGCTGAAGTACTCCTAGGGAGTAACAGCACTCCCAGTATTACAACATCTGACCTCAAATTATACCGAAGAGTTGTAGTGATAAAGACAGCCTGGTCCTGGAACGAAACAGGCAGACCAATGAAATGGAATAGAGAATCCAGAACTGAAACGGCAAAACTACATTCACTTAATGTTTGACAAACACGACAAAAACATAATTTGGAAAAAAAGATAGCCTACTCAACAAATGGTGTGGGCAAAACTGGCCACGCCTCTAATCCCAGCACCAGGGAGGCAGACGCAGGCAGCTCTCTGTGAGTTCAAGGCCAGCCTGGGCTACACAGCAAGTTCCAGGACAGTCAGAGTTGTATGGTCAGAGCTTTTTTTAAATGACCAGCAGCAATACAGGAACTAACCCCAAGTATCAACAGACAGAATGACAGGAAAATAAAGTTTCTGTACAGCAGAGGAAACAATGATTAGAATTAACAGACAACCTCCAGAATGGAAGGAAATCTTTACAGGCTAAAATTTAGACAAGGGGCTGATATCCAGAATTTACAAAGAATTGCAGAAATTAATTAACAAAGGAAATAAAACTGTCAATCACCAAAGAGCAAGCAGACAGTTTCCAAAGGGAATGCCGACACAAACGGCCAGTACCTTTGAGACAAGGTCTCATTGTATAGCTTTGGCTGGCCCAGAACTTACTATGAAGACCAAGCTGGTCGTGAACTCACAAAGATTCACCTGCCTCAGCCTCCCGAGTGCTAGGATTAAAGGTGTGTGCCACCATGTCTGGAACCCAATAACTATTTTTAAAAGTGTTCAATATCCCTAACCACCAGGGAAATGCAAATTAAATCTATTCTGAGATACCACCTCATTCCAGTGAGAATGGCTGTTCAAGAAATCTGATAACGAATGTTGGAGAGGATGTGGATGGAGAGGAACCCTAATTTACTGTTGGTGGGGGTGCAAATTAATACAGCCATTGTGGAAGTCAGTCTGTAGATTCCTCAAAAAATGAAAAACAAAACTCCCAAATGACCCAGCTATTCCACTCCTGGGCACACACCCAGGGAAGTCTGTACCCTATCACAGAGATATTTGCACTTTCATGTTTATTGCTGCTTTAGTCAGTATAGCAAGGAATTGGAATCAACTTGGTTGTCAACAGATGAATGGATAATGAAAATGTGGTGTGAATACTACTCAGTTCTAGAGAAAAATGAAGTTAAAAAATGTCAGGAAAAGCCGGGCGGTAGTGGCGCACGCCTTTAATCCCAGCACTCGGGAGGCAGAGCCAGGCAGATCTCTGTGAGTTCGAGGCCAGCCTGGGCTACCAAGTGAGTTCCAGGAAAGGCGCAAAGCTACACAGAGAAACCCTGTCTCGAAAAACCAAAAAAAAAAAAAAAAAAAGTCAAGAAAATGGAGTCAGACTGTATGATACTAAGCGAGATCACAATCTCGGAAAGAAGCAATCTACATGTGCTCTCTCATGCAGAATCAAGCCAATGACCTGTGTACACATGTAAGTGAATGCATATGTGAGTTCAGTGTAACCTGAAAAGAACAAAAAAGGCTAAAAACCAGGGGGGAGGAGGGCTAAAGGCAGGTAATGACCACAGTTATAAGAGCATAGAAAGCTAATTTTTTTTCTAGTTCTGATTCTGTCACAGATTTTTGGTTTGGGTGGTAGATTAGTGCATAAAATATATTTGATACTGAAAGTGTAAAAGCTAATGTGAAGCTTTATAGCTTCCACTCTGAATGCCAATTCGAGTTCATTGAGTTGCACAGACTTGAGGTCTAGTTAATTTGGGTACATAGTGTTTCTGTTTATTTGCAAGTTTTTTAAATAATAAAGTTCATAAGATTAGAAAATATAATAAAATAAAAACACTGGGCTGGAGAGATGGCTTGGCGGTTAAGAACACTGGCTGCTCTTGCTGAGGACCCAGGCTCGATTCTCAGCACACATTCACAGCTGTCTCTAACTGCGATTTCGGGAGATCGGACACCATCACACAGGCATACATGCAGGCAAAACACCAATGCACATAAAGCAAAAATTAGTTAATGAAATAAAAACTACCATGAAGATGTGTGAGCTCCAGTTCTCGGAAGAAGCTACATTCATCCTGCAGACTGCTTGGCCTCAGCTGACTAGAACATCATAGTTCTGGAGCATGGGGACTCATGCCTATAAACCCAACACCTGGAAGACTAAAGCAGGAGGACTGCAATGAGTTCAGGGTGAACATGGGGTATTCAGGGTCAGACTTGGCTAGAGTGAAGCTATGTATTTAAAAAGAAAGGAAAAGACAAACAAAAATCACAGTTGTAAAAAATGTGTCACCAAAATTATCTTGAGCTATCTTAGGCCCTTAGGCCAATTACCTTCACTTTCTATCTGACCTAACAATCCTCTTACTAATAAACTTCTCAAAATGTATCCACTGAGCTAGGAAATGTCTAGCCTCCACCAACCCTAAAGCTAAGAGTAGTATCCTTACACAGTGAAAACCAAATAGCCTTCTGCCTGCAAATTCCACAACACATTCTCCCCAATACTAACAGATGCCAGTAGCAGTGTTTAAAATGGGTTTGAGCGGTCTCAAGAAAGTGGCCACGTGGTCTAGCTTGCTTTCTGTTGGTGTGCTAGGACACTCTGACCAAAAGCACCTTGGAGAAGAAAGGGGCTTATTTCATCTTACACATCTAGGTAACGATCCGTCACTGAGGAGCTTGAGGCAGGAGCAGAGGCCCGAACCGTGCAGGGCAGGTGCTCACTGGCTTAGTCCCTACCTGACTCCGGGTGCCTTTCTCATACAGCCCAGGCCCACCAACCTAGAGGTGGCACTGTCTACAGAGGGCTGAACTCTCCATCAATCAGCAATCAAGAACATGCCCCACAGGCCAATCCCAACTAAAACTCCCTCAAATAACTCGAGGCTGTGTCGAACGGACAGCTGAATCTAACTAGGAAACCATATAATCCAAAGTGTTTGAGCAAGGCAAGATGTTCACCTCTACAGAAGGGAGGTTAGCCATGCTCAAGCAAGCATTATTGTACAGGGAGAGTAATGTTACTCCTGAAGAGTCCTGTGCCTTGTTCTGAGAGGTCAGGAGGCTGCCTCCTGGACTTAGGGGCTGGAAGCAGAGTTCATTAGCAAAGTGCTACTCCTGAGCACAGGATCCGAGTCGACCTTCAACAAAGACAGCAACCATGAGTCCATTACTTCAGTCTTGGGAAAAGACTGACGAGGAGACATCCTACCAATTCCCTTAAAGATAGAATTTACTCAGTCTCATGAACTCTTCCAGAGAAAAGATACTATTTCACCCCCATTTCCCACAGGAGGGAAATGGGGCCTCACAGGGCTGTGGGGAGGAGACCACAAGTACCACCTCCTTTACAAAACTCCGGTCAGGACTGGGAATATGACTTGGGGTGCCACATCTCTGCTGTGCAGAACAAAATGCATCCATTTAAGAGACTGTGGACCTGGAGTCCACGACTGCGTAAGATAGGTGCAACACTCTGCATGTGTGTCTTTCATCAGGAGCTCAACAACCCTTCAGAGGGTTAAGCACTCATAACCTATCAAATACTACCTTTTCTGAAGGGAAAAGCGGCCACAGTACTGAATTTCTTCATGCGGGACGTAATCAAAGTTCCGGTGTTCACCAAGTAGGGAACTCCTAGGAAGGAGAGGAAGCACACGCAGGAAACCAGGGCAGAGGGAGATGAATATGGAGGGAAGACAGAAAAGGACTTAGAGACT